>NC_069504.1:398565995-398938495 GCF_027579735.1 Bombina bombina | reverse complement strand
CTTTCGGAAGAAAACCAGGTTTAGTACGTAAAACCACCTTATCTGCATGGAACACCAGATAAGGAGGAGAACACTGCAGAGCAGATAATTCTGAAACTCTTCTAGCAGAAGAAATTGCAACCAAAAACAAAACTTTCCAAGATAATAACTTAATATCAACGGAATGTAAGGGTTCAAACGGAACCCCCTGAAGAACTGAAAGAACTAAATTGAGACTCCAAGGAGGAGTCAAAGGTTTGTAAACAGGCTTGATTCTAACCAGAGCCTGAACAAAGGCTTGAACATCTGGCACAGCTGCCAGCTTTTTGTGAAGTAACACAGACAAGGCAGAAATCTGTCCCTTCAAGGAACTTGCAGATAATCCTTTCTCCAATCCTTCTTGAAGAAAGGATAGAATCTTAGGAATTTTTACCTTGTCCCAAGGGAATCCTTTAGATTCACACCAACAGATATATTTTTTCCATACTTTGTGGTAAATTTTTCTAGTTACAGGCTTTCTGGCCTGAACAAGAGTATCAATAACAGAATCTGAGAACCCTCGCTTTGATAAGATCAAGCGTTCAATCTCCAAGCAGTCAGTTGGAGTGAAACCAGATTCGGATGTTCGAACGGACCCTGAACAAGAAGGTCTCGTCTCAAAGGTAGCTTCCATGGTGGAGCCGATGACATATTCACCAGGTCTGCATACCAAGTCCTGCGTGGCCACGCAGGAGCTATCAAGATCACCGATGCCCTCTCCTGATTGATCCTGGCTACCAGCCTGGGGATGAGAGGAAACGGCGGGAATACATAAGCTAGTTTGAAGGTCCAAGGTGCTACTAGTGCATCTACTAGAGTCGCCTTGGGATCCCTGGATCTGGACCCGTAGCAAGGAACCTTGAAGTTCTGACGAGAGGCCATCAGATCCATGTCTGGAATGCCCCACAGTTGAGTAATGTGGGCAAAGATTTCCGGATGGAGTTCCCACTCCCCCGGATGAAATGTCTGACGACTCAGAAAATCCGCTTCCCAATTTTCCACTCCTGGGATGTGGATTGCAGACAAGTGGCAGGAGTGAGTCTCCGTCCATTGAATGATTTTGGTCACTTCTTCCATCGCCAGGGAACTCCTTGTTCCCCCCTGATGGTTGATGTACGCAACAGTCGTCATGTTGTCTGATTGAAACCGTATGAACTTGGCCTTTGCTAGCTGAGGCCAAGTCTTGAGAGCATTGAGTATCGCTCTCAGTTCCAGAATATTTATCGGTAGAAGAGATTCTTCCCGAGACCAAAGACCCTGAGCTTTCAGGGGTCCCCAGACCGCGCCCCAGCCCATCAGACTGGCGTCGGTCGTGACAATGACCCACTCTGGTCTGCGGAAGCTCATCCCCTGTGACAGATTGTCCAGGGACAGCCACCAACGGAGTGAATCTCTGGTCCTCTGATTTACTTGTATCGTCGGAGACAAGTCTGTATAGTCCCCATTCCACTGACTGAGCATGCACAGTTGTAATGGTCTTAGATGAATGCGCGCAAAAGGAACTATGTCCATTGCCGCTACCATCAAACCTATTACTTCCATGCACTGCGCTATGGAAGGAAGAGGAACGGAATGAAGTATTTGACAAGAGTTTAGAAGTTTTGTTTTTCTGGCCTCTGTCAGAAAAATCCTCATTTCTAAGGAGTCTATTATTGTTCCCAAGAAGGGAACCCTCGTTGACGGAGATAGAGAACTCTTTTCTACGTTCACTTTCCATCCGTGAGATCTGAGAAAGGCCAGGACAATGTCCGTGTGAGCCTTTGCTAGAGGAAGGGACGACGCTTGAATCAGAATGTCGTCCAAGTAAGGTACTACTGCAATGCCCCTTGGTCTTAGCACCGCTAGAAGGGACCCTAGTACCTTTGTGAAAATCCTTGGAGCAGTGGCTAATCCGAACGGAAGTGCCACGAACTGGTAATGCTTGTCCAGGAATGCGAACCTTAGGAACCGATGATGTTCCCTGTGGATAGGAATATGTAGATACGCATCCTTTAAATCCACCGTGGTCATGAATTGACCTTCCTGGATGGAAGGAAGAATTGTTCGAATGGTTTCCATTTTGAACGATGGAACCTTGAGAAACTTGTTTAGGATCTTGAGATCTAAGATTGGTCTGAACGTTCCCTCTTTTTTGGGAACTACGAACAAATTGGAGTAGAACCCCATCCCTTGTTCTCCTAATGGAACAGGATGAATCACTCCCATTTTTAACAGGTCTTCTACACAATGTAAGAATGCCTGTTTTTTTATGTGGTCTGAAGACAATTGAGACCTGTGGAACCTCCCCCTTGGGGGAAGCCCTTTGAATTCCAGAAGATAACCTTGGGAGACTATTTCTAGCGCCCAAGGATCCAGAACATCTCTTGCCCAAGCCTGAGCGAAGAGAGAGAGTCTGCCCCCCACCAGATCCGGTCCCGGATCGGGGGCCAACATCTCATGCTGTCTTGGTAGCAGTGGCAGGTTTCTTGGCCTGCTTTCCCTAGTTCCAGCCTTGCATTGGTCTCCAGGCTGGCTTGGCTTGAGAAGTATTACCCTCTTGCTTAGAGGACGTAGCACTTGGGGCTGGTCCGTTTCTACGAAAGGGACGAAAATTAGGTTTATTTTTGGCCTTGAAAGACCTATCCTGAGGAAGGGCGTGGCCCTTGCCCCCAGTGATATCAGAGATAATCTCTTTCAAGTCAGGGCCAAACAGCGTTTTCCCCTTGAAAGGAATGTTAAGCAATTTGTTCTTGGAAGACGCATCCGCTGACCAAGATTTTAACCAAAGCGCTCTGCGCGCCACAATAGCAAACCCAGAATTTTTCGCCGCTAACCTAGCCAATTGCAAAGTGGCGTCTAGGGTGAAAGAATTAGCCAATTTGAGAGCACGGATTCTGTCCATAATCTCCTCATAAGAAGGAGAATTACTAGTGATCGCCTTTTCTAGCTCATCGAACAAGAAACACGCGGCTGTAGTGACAGGGACAATGCATGAAATTGGTTGTAGAAGGTAACCTTGCTGAACAAACATCTTTTTAAGCAAACCTAATTTTTTATCCATAGGATCTTTGAAAGCACAACTATCTTCTATGGGTATAGTGGTGCGTTTGTTTAGAGTAGAAACCGCCCCCTTGACCTTGGGGACTGTCTGCCATAAGTCCTTTCTGGGGTCGACCATAGGAAACAATTTTTTAAATATGGGGGGAGGGACGAAAGGTATACCGGGCCTTTCCCATTCTTTATTTACAATGTCCGCCACCCGCTTGGGTATAGGAAAAGCTTCGGGGGGCCCCGGGACCTCTAGGAACTTGTCCATTTTACATAGTTTCTCTGGGATGACCAAATTCTCACAATCATCCAGAGTGGATAACACCTCCTTAAGCAGAGCGCGGAGATGTTCCAACTTAAATTTAAATGTAATCACATCAGGTTCAGCTTGTTGAGAAATTTTCCCTGAATCTGAAATTTCTCCCTCAGACAAAACCTCCCTGGCCCCCTCAGACTGGTGTAGGGGCCCTTCAGAAACAATATCATCAGCGTCCTCATGCTCTTCAGTATTTTCTAAAACAGAGCAGTCGCGCTTTCGCTGATAAGTGGGCATTTTGGCTAAAATGTTTTTGATAGAATTATCCATTACAGCCGTTAATTGTTGCATAGTAAGGAGTATTGGCGCGCTTGATGTACTAGGGGCCTCTTGTGTGGGCAAGACTGGTGTAGACGAAGGAGGGGATGATGCAGTACCATGCTTACTCCCCTCACTTGAGGAATCATCTTGGGCATCATTTTCTCTAAATTTTGTGTCACATAAATCACATCTATTTAAATGAGAAGGGACCTTGGCTTCCCCACATTCAGAACACAGTCTATCTGGTAGTTCAGACATGTTAAACAGGCATAAACTTGATAACAAAGTACAAAAAACGTTTTAAAATAAAACCGTTACTGTCACTTTAAATTTTAAACTGAACACACTTTATTACTGCAATTGCGAAAAAGTATGAAGGAATTGTTCAAAATTCACCAAAATTTCACCACAGTGTCTTAAAGCCTTAAAAGTATTGCACACCAAATTTGGAAGCTTTAACCCTTAAAATAACGGAACCGGAGCCGTTTTTATATTTAACCCCTTTACAGTCCCTGGTATCTGCTTTGCTGAGACCCAACCAAGCCCAAAGGGGAATACGATACCAAATGACGCCTTCAGAAAGTCTTTTCTATGTATCAGAGCTCCTCACACATGCATCTGCATGTCATGCTTCTCAAAAACAAGTGCGCAATACAGGCGCGAAAATGAGACTCTGCCTATGATTAGGGAAAGCCCCTAGAGAATATCCAATACAGTGCCTGCCGGTTATTTTACAAAATTCCCAAGATTAAAATAATTCCTCAAGGCTATGGAGTATAAAATATGTTTATATATAAATCGATTTAGCCCAGAAAATGTCTACAGTCTTAAAAAGCCCTTGTGAAGCCCTTATTTACTGTCTGTAATAAAATGGCTTACCGGATCCCATAGGGAAAATGACAGCTTCCAGCATTACATCGTCTTGTTAGAATGTGTCATACCTCAAGCAGCAAAAGTCTGCTCACTGTTCCCCCAACTGAAGTTAATTCCTCTCAACAGTCCTGTGTGGAACAGCCATCGATTTTAGTAACGGTTGCTAAAATCATTTTCCTCTTACAAACAGAAATCTTCATCTCTTTTCTGTTTCAGAGTAAATAGTACATACCAGCACTATTTTAAAATAACAAACTCTTGATTGAATAATAAAAACTACAGTTAAACACTAAAAAACTCTAAGCCATCTCCGTGGAGATGTTGCCTGTACAACGGCAAAGAGAATGACTGGGGAAGGCGGAGCCTAGGAGGGATCATGTGACCCGCTTTGCTGGGCTCTTTGCCATTTCCTGTTGGGGAAGAGAATATCCCACAAGTAAGGATGACGCCGTGGACCGGACACACCTATGTTGGAGAAATAAATACTATTTTGCTATAGAAACAATAGCATAATTAGTAGGAGTATAGATAGCCCCAATAAATTGGAGAACCCTCAAAATTGAATTTAACTGCCGGCAAAGAATATAGTTTAAAACCTTTGAAAAAGGAATAAAAGAAAATTCTCAGCCTATTCCATTCCCTAGTATGAGGAACTGGAAAAAAACCTCTGAAAACACAGAAGAATAAATAAGCAGAAATAAAATGTTAGCTAGTCTTGAAAAAGAACTAGTTACCTTAATATCCAAAATAATCAACACCTTTTCAACAAAGAACAAATGTACTTTAATAAAAAAAATTAGATTTGTTAGTGTCAATATCTGATGAAGAAAATTCTGAATGAGAAAAAATCATCATCAGAGAAGGATAAATTAGTATGTTGTTGGACATTTGAAACTTCAATAATTAAAAAAGAAGTTTGAAAAAGACCTAAATATTTTATTAGAAGGCACGAAGTCAGACAAAGCCTTTAAAATAGAATCAGAAATATATTCTTATAAATCTTCTAAGTATTTCTTGTACATAAGATGTAAAAAGAATAGCAATATATAAAGCATAAATACTAATGGATTCTGCATATAAAAGTTTAACATGAAACTTATAAGAAACCATAGCTAAAGATAAACATTCATAACATTAAAAATAAATGAACTTAGCTTTGGTAGGACTGAACTCAGTCAACGGAATCCCTTAGTATGTTTTGAAACAGGAACAGTGAAATCTTGCAATATGTAATAGAAAAAAAAAAATTTAAAACAAAATTATCAAATTCCTTAAATGACAGTTTCAGGAATGGGAAAGAATGCAAAATAATAAGTTTCTAGAAACCAGAAGCAATAAAAAAGTGAGGTTTAAATAATGTGAAGAAAAAAAGTGGAACAAAAAAAGATGCCCACATTTTTTGGCGCCAAATACGACACCCACATTATTGGCGCCAAATACAACGCCCACAATATTTGGCGCCAAATATGACGCCACATCCTCTGACGCCGAAACCGTCGCCCACATTTTTTGGCGCACAAAATGTCTGAATACGCATGCGTCAAAAAATGACGTTAACAGAATACAACTTCCGGCGTCAACTACGGCGCCGGAAATGACAAATTTTTGCGCCAAAAATTACCCAATAAAAAGAAACATTTTCTGCCCCCGCGAGCCTAACAGCACGCAGGAAAAAATGGTCAAATGAAAATTTTTAAAGGTAAAGAAAAAATAATTTGAAATGCATTATCCCAAATAATGAAACTGACAGTCTGAATTTTAAAGGAATACTGATTATCCTGAATCAAGGCAAATATAAGTTTATAGACATATATTTAGAACTTTACATATAAAGTGCCCAACCATAGCTGTGAGTGTCATAAATAGAAATAAGAATTAGTTACCCCAAGACACTCATCTACATATAGTAGATAGCCAAACCAGTACTGAAACGAGAATCAGTAGAGGTAATGGTATATAAGAGTATATTGTCGATATGAAAAGGGAGGTAGGAGAAGAAATCTCTACGACCGATAACAGAGAACCTATGAAATAGATCCCGTAGAAGGAGACCATGGTATTCAAATAGGCAATACTCTCTTCACATCCCTCTGACATTCACTGCACTCTGAGAGGAAAACCGGGCTCCAGCCTGCTGCGAAGCGCATATCAACGAAGAATCTAGCACAAACTTACTTCACCACCTCCACGGGAGGCAAAGTTTGTAAAACTGAATTGTGGGTGTGGTGAGGGGTGTATTTATAGGCATTTTAAGGTTTGGGAAACTGCCCCTCCTGGTAGGAATGTATATCCCATACGTCACTAGCTCATGGACTCTTGCTAATTACATGAAAGAAATTTATTTTGTAATTCGGAAAGAACATGCAATTTTAAGCAACTTTCTAATTTAGTCCTATTATCAATTTTTCTTTGTTCTCTTGCTATTTTTATTTGAAAAAGAAGGCATCTAAGCTTGTTTTGGGTTCAGTACTCTGGACAGCACTTTTTTATTGGTGAATGAATTTATCCACCAATCAGCAAGGACAACCCAGGTTGTTCACCAAAAATGTGCCGGCATCTAAACTTACATTTTTGCATTTCAAATAAAGATACCAAGAAAATGAAGAAAATCTGATAAAAGGAGTAAATTAGAAAGTTGCTTAAAATGTCATGCTCAATCTGAATTACGAAAGAAAAAATTTGGGTACAGTGTCCCTTTAATAAAATTTAGTTGAAGCTCCTTTATAGCTCCCTTTCTCTCATATTAGTTGTGTATTTAATGAGCTGGGGGTCACATGCAAGTGACAGAAAAGAAACAATTTTTTGAGGTAATCATTCTATGGAAATTTCAATGGGCATAACCAAGATCAGTCATTAAAGGGACTGTCTACTCCAGATTTTTTTTTGTTTAAAAAGATAGATAATCCCTTTATTACCCATTTCCCAGTTTTGCATAACCAACACGGTTAGATTAATATACTTTTTACCTCTGTGATTTACCTTGTGTCTAAACCTCTGCAAACTGCCACCTTATTTCAGTTATTTTGACAGACTTGCATTTTAACCAATCAGTGTCTTTTTTTAAAAGTAACTCCTCGGGCATGCGCACAATGTTATCTATATGGCACCCATGAACTAATGCCTGCTAGCTGTGAAAACCTGTCAAATGCATTCAGATAAGAAGCTGCCTTCAAGGGCTTAGATATTAGCATATAAGCCTACCTAGGTTTAGCTTTCAACTAAGAATACCAAGAGAACAAAGCAAATTTGATAATAAAAGTACATTGGAAAGTTGTTTAAAATTGCATGTCCTTTATGAATCCATGTTTTTATTTTTACTAGCCTGTAACTTTAAAGAACCTTTAAATACAGTATAATAGCAAAATTGAAAAATGCATAATAAGACAATGCAATAGTCTTACTTTATATTTCAAATAAGAAATAGATTTTGTTCTGACAATTTTCAAAGTCAATTCTATTCCCCTTAAAGTGAATGTAAACTTTCATGAATTAGTGCCTGTTTTTTAAAGATACTACTTAAAACAGGGGCACTTTCGTTCATGAAAGTTTACATTGCAAAGTATATTTTACAAATACTTACCTTTCTCTTGTGCAAAGCCGGATCGCAGTTCCTCTGTACATAGTCACCAATGATGAAACCGGCTTCCTCCAATCATGGCTTGCCTCCAGAGCGTCCATCTCGTGAGGCCACGCCGTGATTGGAGGAAGCCAATTTAGTCATTGCTGTGAAACTACAGCAGGAGAAGCAGGCAGGGAACCAGCGATCCGGCTCTTCACAAGAGAAAGGCAAGTATTTGTAAAAATAAAGTGCAATGTAAACTTTCATGAATGAAAGTGCCCCTGTTTTTAATAGTATTTTTAAAAGCCAGGCACCAATTCATTAAAATTTATATTCACTTTAAAGGGACACTGAACCCAAATTTTTTTCTTTTGTGATTCAGATAGATAGAGCATGCAATTTTATGCAATTTTTTTTTTTTTTTTTTTTAAAGTATTTATTTATATCCAACAGAGTATACTGACAAATAAGAACAAAACATGGAAGGAAAAAAACAAAAACAATCAACTCTGCGTTCTAGTTATACAAGTTTTAGGTAATTCACCTATGTTTAGCATCATAGTAAGAAACATAAAATATACATGAGCATAGAAACCTCAGACCTTTAAACATTTATTAGCTGAAGCCTGCCCAAAGAATACGGTAAATTTCCTTCTTTGCATTTATAATCTATACCCTGTTGGATTATTTTTAATATTTTAACCCAGACATAAACTAGACACACATATTACCACAAAATAAGACTGAACAAAACGAACAAAAGCAACATAAATCAAGACACAATAATACAAAACGGAAAAAAAAGAGAAGAAAAAAAAATAAAAATAAAAAAAAATAATATAAAATAAGCCCCATCACCACCTCCCTAAGAGGACTAATTCAGAGTTACGTACATGATATATCAAACACTCCCTTTCAGCAGGAGGAAATATTTTTACAAATGCTGACCATTTGAGGAAAAACCTATAAATGTCGTTATCGTTATCAATATTAACATTATATTGTTCCAGGATACATTGCTTTTTTAAACAATTTTTAATTTCAGGAATACTGGGACCCGTACTCATTTTCCATTTTTTAAAAATGAGGTATCTAACGGCCAGTATGGTTATATTTATCAATTTAATATTAAGCTGCTTGTCTTCTGGTTTGGAAAAAAGAAAAATTACATTCATATCTGAGAGATTTAGTGAGGGGAGATCAAGTATTTTACAAAGCCAAAATTGAACTTTAAACCAAACGTTCCTGATTTTCGGGCAGGTCTATAGCATATGCAGAAGATCTGCAGAGGGAAGTGAACATTTAGGACAACTAGTAAAAGTCGTTTTCCCACATCTTGTTCCCTTTTCTGGTGTAAAATATGTCCTATGTAAAAGCTTAACATGGGATTCTCTCCATGTAGACGAAAGAGTTGTCCGAGCAACCTCTTGAATTGAGAGAGAGGGTATTTTAGAATCAACTTCTTTAGATAACAGTTTAGCCCAGCTCCCCGCAATTTTATCTATATTAATTGTACCTCTATCTGACACCAGAATCGTATAACATGGGGAGATTGACATAATGCCATTTTTTGCCAAGATAAGCCACTTATCCAACTGCCCTAGTGACCAGTTCCAGCCATGTTCATTTGTTAATTTCATAACATAATGTCTGGCTTGGAGATAAGCATAAAAATTTCTATGTGGGAGATTAAATTGCAATCTAAGCGTGTCAAATGATTTGATACACCCTTCTTCTATATCAAGCAACTGGAAGGCATTAGCAAGCCCTCGAGTATTCCATTTTGAAAAAATTAATGAAGGTGTACCCTCTTGAAATTGTGGATTCCCTACAAATGGCAAATATCGTGATACATGATAATCTAATCCTAGCAGATTACATATTTTTTTTCCAGGCCAGAACTACATTATATATAGTTTTATATTTTCTAATTTGAGATGGAATATCGGTCGTATCCATATGTATAAGTGCCACCGGTGAAGAGGGATACATAATGCTAATCTCAAGGTCATTATTTGTAACATAATTACGCTGAAATAACCAGTCTGCTACAATACGTATTAAAAAGACATAGTTATATGCCCTCAGGTCAGGTAAGGCCAAGCCTCCAGCTCCTATTGGGAAAGAGAGTTTTATAAGTGACATTCTGGGCTTCCTTTCCTGCCATAGGAAGGATCGGAGATATGAATTGAGTAAATTAATATCCTTTTTTAAGAGCAAAGGGATATTCTGAAGAACATACAGTATTTTAGGTAGGAGGATCATTTTATATACTGCTATGCGTCCAGATAACGAGAGAGGTAAATTCTGCCAGTTTTTAAAAGCTACTTTAACTTTATTTAAAACAGGGGGAATATTCAGCGAATACCAAGTATCGGGGTTGCTGGAAATATTTATACCCAGGTATTTAAATGAGTCCTTCACTATAGAAAAATGTATATTTATGGGAGAATTTCTTGTCTGCCTAACCCAGAGAAATTCGGATTTACTTATATTTACCTTATATCCTGAGAAAGAACCAAACTGTTGTATAATTACCAACAGAGTTGGTAGATTCTTATGTAAGTTAGCTAAATAAAGAAGAATATCATCCGCGTATAGTGCTATTCTTAATTCCCGTCCAGCGACCACAATCCCCTCAAGCCTCTGTCTTATCATTATTGCAAGAGGTTCGATGGCGATATTGAAAAGGAGCGGGGACAGGGGACACCCCTGTCTTGTTCCCCTCTGAAGAATTATCTCTGAAGACAACTGACCATTAACTATTAGTCTAGTGGAAGCTGTATGATATAGCTTTTCAATAAAGTTCGTGAAATTGCCCTTCAATCCAAACTGTTCTAAAGATAGTAAAAGATGGTCATGGTGAATTGAATCAAAGGCCTTTTCAGCGTCTATGGCTAATATTGCCAGGTCTGTCTCACTTCCCTCCCCCATTTGATCAGAGTGCGTGGTATTAGAAAAAAAGTCTAAGGTAAGCAGGAGTTCCCTTATCTTAGCAGCAGAGTTCCTATTTCTCATGAACCCCGCCTGGTCCGTATTGATAATAGAAGGGAGAAGGGACTGCAGCCGCTGTGCCAGGATTGTAGTTAACAGTTTATAATCCGTATTCATGAGGGCAATTGGTCTATAGGATTCTATCGCTTTTGGATCTTTTCCCTTTTTTAAAATCAAGGACGTAAGTGATGCTGCAAAACTAGGCGTGGGTGCATTACCCTCTATATATATATGATTAAATAATGAGGTTAAATAAGGTGTTATAGTAGCAGATACCGTTCTATAGAATTCATTAGGTATTGAATCCGGTCCCGGTGCTTTATTATATCCCAACTTGTTAATAGCTTTGGCCACTTCTGCTTCAGTAATAGGAGAGTCGAGATCTTCCATTAAGGACGGTAATAGTGATGGGAATGTGATTCCTGACCAGAACATCTGACGTTCTATAGCATCGGATGGTTTAGCCGAGTATATAGATTTATAATAGTCAAACAATTTGAAGAATGTGCTGAGCAGAGCTGGCTATTTGCCCATTTCTATGAAGTACGTCAATTAGCTGGGAACCTAGATCCTGCTTAACTAATCTAGCTAAAAGTCTTCCCGTTTTGTTCCCATACTTATAAAATGTTGCGGAAAACCTTATATCCTTTTGGGTGGCTTTGTATATTAGCAGTGAATCTCTCGCCTCTAATGCAGTGATATATTTAGCCCACTTCTGAGGTGTCTTTTCCATTAAGTATAAATTATAAGAGTTTGTAACTGCCCGCATAAGTTCGTTCTCACGTTTTTTAAGGTTCTTAGTGCGTCTAATATTATAGGCAAGAATCTCGCCTCTTATCACTGCCTTAGCGGTTTCCCAAAACAGGGAAGGCCGACTTATGGCCTCCGCATTAAACATAGCGAAATCCGCAAGTTTAGTTTCCAAAAAAATTTTAAACTTAGCATCAGAAGACAAAAATTTAGGGTAAGAGAAACGTTTTTCGCATGAGAGGGGATATCCAATTGAGATTCAAAGCATATTGGAGCATGGTCGGATACCGCAATAGGCAAGATTTGAGCTGATACCTTATATTTACAAAGTCTTTCATCAATCAAAAATAGATCAATCCGAGACAATGATTTATGTGCTTTTGAAAGACACGTAAAATCCTGCGTATCCGGATTTTGGAGCCTCCAGATATCCCTTACTCTCAAGTTAGAGAAAATCCTAGAGAACAGTTTTGCCTCAAGATTATCCCTTTTAGTTTTTTTTGAGAACTCCTGCTGCCTCATTCTATCTATTGGGTACTGCGGGGCCATGTTAAAATCGCCAGCTAAGATAAGGAAACCTTCTGCAAATGTCATGAGCCTGGCCTGTAGTGCATCCCAAAAAGACAAATCAAAAACGTTTGGAGCATAAACATTGCATAAAGTGTACAGAATACTAGCGATCTTAATTTTCAAAATAATATATCTCCCCTCTTCATCTGACTGACTCTGAAGTACCTCGTAATTGAATTTTTTCCCCAGGAGAATAGCAACTCCACCTCTATGGCTACAACTAGGAGAATAGAAAATCTCCCTAACCCATGAGGATTTAAGTTTAAGAATTTCTTGCGTTTTCAAGTGGGTTTCTTGTAGAAAAGCAATAGAAGAGCCTATCTTCTTAAGATATGAAATAATCGTTTTCCTCTTAATGGGGGATGTAAGACCTCCTATATTCCAAGAAGTAAATTTAACCCCATTCATTTTGCAAAATATCTACAGCTCAAGGCGGAAGGTGGTGGTGGGGGGAGAAAAGAAAAAAAAAAAAAAGAAAAAACACAACAAACAACAAACCAGAAAACATAAAACAGAAGTCTTGAGGAACCTAGACCGTCTGTTGCCCTAACCTGAAAAGAGCCCAACATGATGATAGGACAATGGTTCTATTCTTAGCATTGCTAACCAAGGCCAAGATACTCAAGGACCTATCTACTTGGCTAAGCAATTTTTAGTGAAAAAAGCTTCTGCGGCTTTAGCGGTCTCAAAAAAATATAAGGTATTACCGTGAACTAATCGAAGCCTTGCGGGATGTACAATTGTTGCACGCAATCCCTGCTGTATAAGTTTGGTGCAGACTGGAGCTAACTCCCTTCTCTTTGAAGCAGTGTCTGCTGCATAATCCTGGAACAACAATATTTTCGTTCCTTCCAGAAGTATGGGCTGATTCTTACGAAAAGCTTGCAAGAAAGTGATTTTGTCTTGATAGTTCAGAAATTTGGCAAGGATTGGTCTTGGCCTCATATTTTTTGAAAGAGATGCTGGTCCTAACCTATGTACTCGTTCTATAATAATATCATGGTAGGTCTCAGATATATTCAACAACGCTGGGAGTGTTTTAGTAATCAATTTATTTAGATCTTCGAACTGCTTCCCCTCGGGAACCCCTATAATTCTTAAATTGTTTCGTCTAGCCCGATTCTCCAAGTCTTCTACTTTGCTTTGTAGTTTAGAGAGGGCTAAAGAGGTGGCTTCTAATTTAGTATTTTGAGCTAGGGAAAGATCTTCAAGATCAGAAACTCTTTGTTCTACCTCGGCGAATCTCTCTGAGAATTGTTTAACCTCTGTACCTAGCTGAGCAATATCATGTTTTATCTCTACTTTAAGGGACTCAAACTTGGGTGCAAGAGCCGCAGATATATCTGAAACTAGGGACTGTAAATCAATAGACTCGTGTAAGCTTAGAGAATCGCGTGCAGCCAGCTGTACATCGCCAGCCGCCTCTGTGATAGGTTTGGTTCTTTTATCCCTTTGTCTAGCTGACATGACTGTAGGTGAACTTTTAGATTGTGAATGTAAAAACTTATCCATATACTTGTGAGGAAGGGAAGTGATGATAAGAAAAACCAAATCTAAAGTGATGAGAGGGGGGAGAAGACAACAAGAAGAAGAAAAAAGAAACAAAACAAAACAATATTCTTAGTAAACAGTAACTGTCCCTATACCTTGATTGAATATACTCAGAGCCTAGAGTTTATGTAAAATCCTGAAACACTTCCAGGTTTTCACAATTACATCAATCCTGTGCAATTAACACCCTAGGTATGTTTTCAGACACTTTGTGTCAATTTTTACACTTAAATAGATTTATATGAATATAGAGAGAATATATTAGTCTTGGTCACTCCATATAAAGACACGATATTTCATATTATGCTTTTAAGAAAAAGAAGAAAGAAAAAAAAACAAAAAAAAAAAAAAAAACACCCAAGAGCCAAACCCTTTGAAAAAAGCCAGAGGCTTTCAAGTTACACCAACCTATAATATTTTAACAGGAGATTAAGTAGAACAATAAATAGATGAGGAAAAACACAAAAATAAAATAAAAATTCTTTTCTAGCTTTCAGTAACGGTTAGGAACATAGCACCAAAATACATAAATAGCAAGATTAGATGTTTAAAAGACATTGGAGTCCATTAAGATCAGAGCAATGATCATAGCTTTTAAATAATAATTTGCTTTAACCCTTGTTGTTTTATCAGGGTAATAGTCCTATTACAGCAAAATTAAACAACCAGCAGGAGAATCAGTACATATAGGAGATTATTTGGTAAAAATATATCAGCAACTCCTATCTTTAGCCAGTTATTGTAGATTGTATTCAAAACAGTTCTACGTTACCCATCCATTCTTCCGCCGGTTAGCAAGCGAACAATAGGCCTTTAACAGCAGCGTCCCCCCCTCGCGCAGCACCGGTGGGAGGGGGAGCGCCTTTCCAGGGATAACAGAGGTATCAAGATATGGAGCCACGCTCCGTATAGAAGGGGCTCTGTTGAAAGATCCTCAGATGTTGTAGGAGCAGCCCCGGGGGGCACTGGTAGCTGCTAGCGCTCACAGGGTGATAGTGTAGGAGCCAAGAGCTCAGAGAACAGATCTTTTCACAGGAACTGCGCCGGCACTTTAAGCGCAGCTCTCCCTCCGCTGCCAACAAAGATTGCAGAGAGTCCCGGCACCCTGTGATACTCAGAGGTGTTTACAGGGCAGTAGGGAGAGGAGAAAAGAAAAAGAGCTCAGAAGGCAGCCTTCAGACGGGCTGCACTGACACTTCAGGCGCAGCTCTCCCTCCACTGCCGCCTAAGGATGTAAGGAGTCCCGGCTCCGTATAACACACACAGCCGCTTGCAGGACAATAGGACAGGGAACAGAAGAGCTCAAAAGGCAGACTCCACACGGACCGCACCGGCACCCCAATCACGGCTCTCCCTCCGCTGCAGACAAAGGGTGGAAAAGATTCCCGGCTTCTTGTTACACTCACTGCCGCTTGCGGGACACCAATAGGGGAGCAGGAAACTCATAAGACAACTCTTCTCCCTCGGACTACACCGGCATCCCAAGCACAGCTCTCCCACCACTATCGAAGAAAGATGCAGGGAGTCCCGACTCTCTGTGGTACTCAGAGTAAGCAGGTAAAGCAGGTAACAGCTCACTACATGAGAAGAGGAGTTAAGACAGCACAGTACAGCACCAGTAGCAGATACATCAACCTCCGTCCTCAAACTCAGAGTGAGTCCACAGTTTCAGGATGGCGGGCAGCTGAAGCACCCGTTATCTTGTTATTTGATATTCCTCCCAGCCAAAGCTTCTTCTTAATGGGAATACTGTATAAGAGTACAGGCTTTATTTGTATAATGGCATAAGGCTTGCCACCAAATTGGGACCTTTTTCAGGGCTGCTGTAGGCAGCTTAAGTGCAATGGTAAGGCACTATGTGGTTTCCAGCAGCGATGGTAGACAGCAGTACAAGCCGCCCCAGACACCAGGGTTTGGGCGCGAATATCGCCAATAGCTTGCAGGTAGGAGAATCAGAACAGGTGCATCACCTGACCACACACCTGTGCTCCTCCTCCGGAAACCTAGCAGAGCATGCAATTTTAAGCAACTTTCTAATTCACTCCTATTATCAAATTCTCTTCACTCTCTTGGTATCTTTATTTGAAAAGCAAAAATGCCAGCCCATTTTTGGTAAACAATCCGGGATGTTCTTGCTGATTGGAGGATCAATTCACCCACCAATAAACAAGTGCTGTCCAGCGTTTCTAAACCAAAAATAGTTTAGATGCCTTTTTCAAATAACGATAGCAAGAGAACGAAGAAAAATTTATACTAGGAGCAAATTAGAAAGTTGCTTAAAATTGCATGCTCTATCTGAATCATGAAAGAAAAAATTCGGGTTCAGTGTCCCTTTAAGTGTTTTTAAACGTGTATAATTGAACAGTTAAACCAATAAAGATAAAGTATGAATGGTTGAAAAAATTGTTCCTGTATTATTCAGTGATAATTTTTCCTATATAATTGTAGGGGTAAAGCCCTCTTTTTTTGTTACAGACTTTATAACTAATTTTTCTACGAGTCTCCTTAGTGCTATATTGCCCCCCTAACAGGTGCTTGTTGATTACCAAAATATTTGGCACCTATAGGTACTTCCTATTAGTACTACTTTACCTACTATTTTGTTACTATAGATATAGGAGGGAGCCTTTTTATTATCCCTATGAATCACGCATAGCGCTCACAGCTGTCCCTGCAGGGCTTGTACTAGCTAGGGAGTGTGGGAAAAATGTTTGCTCTGTAGCCGAGTCGTATTACGGATGTATTCTTATGTAGTGACATCCCTTCAAACTTTCTTATTTTTAGAAGTCTTTAACAGCAAAATTGATAATACACGTCAATAACAAACTTGATCTTATTTGTATGCTTCATTTAAATAGCCCATATTTTTTGGGGTGTATAATGTCCCTTTATGTATTGTGTGATAGCCATCAGTCAATCACAAAACACATGCTAATAAAAGATATGTCAAACACAATCAGCGTGCATTCACAAAAATAATATAATTAAAATGAAAAAAAAAAAAAAACAATGTGGAAAAAACTGTGCACATAAAGTACTTGTGTAAATAAAGATAAATAAACCTTTAAATGCCTCTGATGCAAGTAGGAAAGTGTATCCAATAGTTGCAACTTGCTTGTAGTTAACCTTCTGAGGAGTGAGCCCTGGTCTCCAAATTCCAAACCTATAGTTTGCTCCTGTGCTATAACTGGACTCAGAATAAGAGTGTCAAATGTTGTCCTCTTACATTGACACTTTTCACTTGTTTCCTGTGAGCTATTGAACCCTCTTTCTATTTTAATTTGTGGAATAAATGTATATTTGTTTGCTAGTTGTTAGGAGTGATCTATAAAGAATTCTTTAAACTAGTGTAGTTAAAAATTGTAATTCAGAGGTGCTAGTTGAAATACCTTTGCCAAGTTCTAATAATGCCCCACTCCTCCCGAGTAGGATGTCTAGAATACAGAAAAACGTTCAAGATCTGAACTGGAGCTAAAAAGCTAAGGTATTGGTTAGAGATGAATATAAAAAAACTAGAACATTTGTGTATGTTAATAACAATATTTATATATAGCCAAACTTTTCCTAAGGTGGTTTTATAATTACACTACAAAGGAGATGTCCCTAAACTATATTTTACTACAAGCAAACAAGAGTTTTTTTTTATTTGGGCTCTAATTGAAACTAGTGGTCGTCTCTCTCTCTGAGGTTAAAGGGACATTTATACACTAGATTTTTCTTTGCATAAATGTTTTGTAGATAATATATTTATATAGCAAATCTGGTAGTGTTTTTATAAAAATGTATAGTTTTCCTTATTTGTTTTTTGATAACATTGTGCTGATTTTCAGACTCCTAACTAAGCCCCACAGTGTCAGATGTATACACGCGTTTACAGACTCCTGCTGGCTCCTGTTTGTGTTATCTGTCTTTTCATATGCAGGGAAGGAGCAGTGTCTGCTCTTACTGTTTTCTAACCCACGTTCAGTGGGTGTCCCAACCAAACCTCACCAACAGTGCTAAATTGGGAGCTTCCAAGTATGTTTTTAAAAGGTTTTATACTGGATTTTAGATCAGTATATGTGCATATTCTTTTTTATAGTAGTGTCTATTACATGCAGTTACTTGAAAATTGGTGTAAAATGTCCCTTTAACTACAATCAAGTTGCAACTATTGGATACAAATTTCCTCTTACACTGGACTATAGGTTTGGAATTTGGGGACCAGGGTTCAATCCTAAGAAGGTTAACTACAAGCAAGTTGCAACTATTGGATACACTCACTTAAGAGTGTACCCAATTTCTTTCCTAAGATATGGAGAGTCCACAACGTCATTCAATTACTAGTGGGAATATCACTCCTGGCCAGCAGGAGGAGGCAAAGAGCACCACAGCAAAGCTGTTAAGTGTCATTCCCCTACCCATAATCCCCAGTCATTCTCTTTGCCTCTGTCAATGGAGGAGGTGAAGTTTGGTGTCTGAAGAAATTAATTCCATTTTTGGGTACTTTTCCCTGCAAGCAAGGATTCGAGTTTAGCTGAGTCTACATAAATCTCTTCAGTAGAGGGTGGTTTTTAAACAGTTAGGAAGTTGTGAGGTAGTCCAAGCTTTGTTTCCCAACACATTGCTGCCCATGGTATAGAAAGCCAGAGTTGGTTACTCTGTTCTTTCTTTTTCTACAGGTCTCTGTAAGGAGTATGTTTCCTTTCACGCCTTGTGAGCTGTCTTCCTGCCGGACAGCTAGACTGCAGGTAAGTGCTTTTGTCTTCTAGGTCTTGGAGACTTGCACTTCAGAAAAATATTTTGTATGCAGTAGATGGGGACATTTTTAAAATCCTTTATACAGGATTCTCTTTGGCAGTGGGCAGGCACATTATGTATGTTGAGACTAGGGGTTAATCTTCTCTTTATTGGGACGTTATTCCTCTTTGGGCTAATTTTGTTCAAATACTTTATTAGTATGTGTGTGGGGCTTATGTTTTACACAGGGATTTATGTATAAACTTAAAATTTGGCAGTTGGTTTTCTTTGCTGACTTAGCTAGAACAGGCTAACTGACAGACTGCTTGAGCGTTTATGTAAATTTAGCTCCAGTGTTGTAGGCAAATGGAAACGCGCACCTTTTAATTGCTGCATAGTTGCCTCTCTCTCTGCCAGTCATGTGACTTCTCTATGCTGTCGGATATTCACAGGGCGGCGTCATTGAATTTCAGTCTCTTCAGCGTTGATCTACTATACAATCGTTTTAGAGACTTCTGGCAGTCAAATTGTGTATAAGTGTTACAGTAAGGCACCACAGCCTGAGGAAGGACCTTCTAACTCAGGGTCCATTCCTCCATCCAAATCTCGTTTCTCTGAACCTGACTGGAGATTGAACGCTTAGTTCTGTCTAAGCGTGGATTTTCTGAGTCGGTCATTGAGACCATGATCCAGGCTCGCAAGTCGGTTACTCGAAAAATTTACCATAAGGTATGGCGTAAATACCTTTATTGGTGTGAATCTAAGGGCTACTCTTGGAGTAGGTTCAGGATTCCTAGAATTTTGTCTTTTCTCCAGGAAGGTCTGGAGAAAAGGTTGTCAGTCAGTTCTCTGAAAGGTCAGATTTCTGCATTATCTATTTTGTTACACAAGCAACTGGCGGATGTGCCAGATGTTCAATCTTTTTGTCAGGCCCTGGTCAGAATCAGGCCTGTGTTTAAACCTGTTGCTCCTCCTTGGAGCCTTTTTTGCAGCAGGCTCAGTTTAAGCTAATGCATTCCATAGATTGAGTTTCTATCTTGGAAGGTTTTGTTTCTTATTGCCATCTCTTCTGCTCGGAAAGATTCGGAACTCTTGGCTTTGCAGTGTGATTCGCCTTACCTTATCTTTCACGCGGATAGGGTGGTTCTTCGTACTAAAACATAAATTATGCTTACCTGATAATTTTATTTTCATTGAGGAGAGGAGAGTCCATGGCTTCATTCATTACTTGTGGGAATAAAGAACCTGGCCACCAGGAGGAGGCAAAGACACCCCAGTCAAAAGGCTTAAATTACCTCCCCCATCCCCCAGTCATTCTGCCGAGGGAACAAGAAACAGTAGGAGAAATATCAGGGTATAAATGGTGCCAGAAAAACAAAAACTAAATTAGGGCCGCCGACCGGAGCAACGGGCGGGAGCTGTGGACTCTCCTCCCCACGATGGAAATAAAATTATCAGGTAAGCATACAGTTGTGCTCATAAGTTTACATACCCTGGCAGAATTTATGATTTCTTGGCCATTTTTCAGAGAATATGAATGATAACACAAAAACTTTTCTTTCACTCATGGTTAGTGTTTGGCTGAAGCCGTTTATTATCAATCAACTGTGTTTACTCTTTTTAAATCTTAATGACAACAGACACTACCCAAATGACCCTGATCAAAAGTTTACATACCCCAGTTCTTAATACTGTGTATTGCCCCCTTTAACATCAATGACAGCTTGAAGTCTTTTGTGGTATTTGTGGATGAGGCTCTTTATCTTCTCAGATGGTAAAGCTGCCCATTCTTCATGGCAAAAGCCTCCAGCTCCTGTAAATTCTTGGGCAGTCTTGCATGAACTGCACATTTGAGATCTCCCCAGAGTGGCTCAATGATATTGAGGTCAGGAGACTGAGATGGCCACTCCAGAACCTTCACTTTATTTTGCTGTAGCCAATGACAGGTCGACTTGGCCTTGTGTTTAGGATCATTGTCATGTTGGAATGTCCAAGTACGTCCCATGCGCAGCTTCCGCGCTGATGAATGCAAATTTTCCTCCAGTATTTTTTGATAACATACTACATTCATCTTGCCATCAATTCTGACCAAATTTCCTGTGCCTTTGTAGCTCACACATCCCCAAAACATGAGCGATCCACCTCAGTGTTTCACAGTAGGAGTGGTGTACCTTTCATCATAGGCCTTGTTGACTCCGCTCCAAATGTAGCGTTTATGGTTGTGGCCCAAAAAAACTAAATTTTGGTCTCATCACTCCAAATGACTGTGCCAGAAGGTTTGAGGCTTGTCTTTGTGCCGTTTGGCATATTGTAAGCGGGATACTTTGTGGCATTTGCGCAGTAATGGCTTTCTTCTGTTCTGGCGACTCAACCATGCAGCCCATCTTTCTTCAAGTGCCTCCTTATTGTGCATCTTGAAACAGCCAGACCACATGTTTTAAGAGAGTCCTGTATTTCACCTGAAGTAATTTGAGGGTTTTTCTTTGCATCCTGGACAATTTTCCTGGCAGTTGTGGCTGATATTTTAGTTGGTCTACCTGACCGTGGTTTGGTTTCAACAGAACTCCTCATTTTCCACTTCTTGATTACAGTTTGAACTCTGCTGATTGGCATTCTCAATTCCTTGGATATCTTTTTATATCCCTTTCCTGTTTTATACAGTTCAACTACCTTTTCCCGCAGATCCTTTGACAATTCCTTTGCTTTCCCCATGACTCAGAATCCAGAAACGTCAGTGCAGCACTGGATGAAAGATGCAAGGGTCCAGAATCCAGAAACTCATTGACCTTTTATACACACACACTAATTACAAGCAAACATATCACAGGTGAGGATTGTTACCTTTAATAGCCATTCAAACCCCTTTGTGTCAAATTGTGTGCATGTTATCAGGCCAAAATCACCAGGGTATGTAAACTTTTGATCAGGGTCATTTGGGTAGTTTCTGTTGTCATTAGGATTTAAAAAGATTAAACACAGTTGATAATAAATGGCTTCAGCCAAACACTAACCATGAGTGAAAAAAGTTGTTGTGTTATTCATATTCTCTGAAAAATTGCCAAGAAATCATAAATTCTGCCAGGGTATGTAGACTTATGAGCACAATTGTAATTTATGTGGGGAGGAGAATCCACGGCTTCATTCATTACTTGTGGGAACAAATACTCAAGCTCTAGAGGACACTGAATGAAAAAAACGAGAGGCAAAAGAAGGCGGACCCTAATCTGAGAGCACCACAGCCTGTAAAAGCTTTCTCCCAATAACTGTTTTCGCCGAAGCAAAAATGTAAAATTTGTAAGATGTTGTAAAAGTATGTAAGGAAGACCAGGTAGCTGCCTTACAAATCTGCTCCATAGAGGCCTCATTCTTGAAGGCCCAAGAAGAAGCCACCGCTCTAGTCGAATGAGCAGTGATCCTCTGAGGAGGCTAATGTCCTGCTGTCTCATAGTCTAAGCGAATCATGCTCCTCAACCAAAAGGACAAAGAAGTTGAAGAGGCTTTCTGCCCCTTGCGCTTCCCTGCATAAACCACAAAGAGAGAACTAGATTGTCTGAAATCCTTCGTAGCCTTTAGATAAAACTTCAAGGCTCGAACCACGTCAAAATTATGAAGTAACCTCTTCTAAGAAGAAGAGGGGCTAGGACACAAAGGAGGAACAACTATTTCCTGATTGATGTTACGGTTAGAAACAACCTTGGGAAGAAGTCCCAAACCAGTGCGAAGAACCGCCTTATCAGCATGAAAGGCCAAATAAGGAGGCTCAAATTGCAAGGCCGCCAACTCAGAGACTCTGCGTGCCAAGGCAATGGCCAACAGAATGAGAACCTTCCAGGAAAGAATCTTAATGTCAATAGAAAGCATAGGTTCAAATGGAACCCTCTGCAACACCTTCAGAACCAGATTCAAGCTCCAGGGAGGAGAGGACTGTCTAAAAACAGGCCTGATTCTAGACAGAGCCTGAACAAAAGATTGAATATCAGGAAGCTCAGCGAGTCTCCTGTGTAACAAAACAGATAATGCCGAAATTTGTCCGTTTAAAAATGAACTTGCGGCAAGCCCCTTCTCCAACCCTTCCAGGAGAATGGACAGGATCCTTGATACCTTAAATTGGTGCCAAGAAAATCCATGCTTCTCACACCAGGACAAGTCCACACCTTGTGATAGATGCAACGAGTAACTGGCTTCCTGGCCTGAACGAGAGTATCACTCACTCTCTGAGAAAACCCTCTCTTGGCCAAGACTAAGCGTTCAATCACCACACAGTCAGCCTCAGAGAATCTAGATTTTGATGTTGAAAAGGACCCTGGACCAACAGATCCCTGTGACAGGGTAACCTCCATGGAGGAGAAGATGACATCCCCACCAGATCCGCAAACCATGTCCTCTGCGGCCATGACGGAGCAATCAGAATAGCCGAAGCTTGCTCCTGCTTGATGCGGGCCATTACACGAGGTATAAGTGGCAACGGTGGAAAAATGTACACTGGGTTGAACCCCCAAGGCACCGCTAAAGCATCTATCAGCTCCGCCTGGGGAACCCTGGACTGCAACCCGAATCTGGGTAGCTTGCAATTGAGTCTGGAGGCGATGAGGTCTATCTCCGGCGTCACCCATCTGAGACAAATCTCCGCAAACACTTCGGGAAGGAGAGCCCATTCCCCCGGATTGAACGATTGCCTGCTGAGCAAATCCGCTTCCCAGTTGTCCACACCCAGAATGTGGATTGCTGAGAGTGAGCAGTTGTGAGACCCTGCCCAATCCAATATCTGAGAAACCTCCATCATTGCTTGAGAGCTTCTCGTCCCCCCTGGTGGTTGATGTAAGCCACCGAGGTAATATTGTCTGTCTGGAATCTGATGAAGTTGAATGACCCCAGTAGAGGCCACGCCTTCAGAGCATTGTAGATCGCTCAGTGTTCCAGAATATTGATCGGGAGGAGAGACTCCTCTCGAGACCATTTTCCCTGTGCCATCCAGGCACCCCAAACAGCCCCCCATCCTGCCAGACTCGCATCCGTGGTCACAATCTCCCAGGACGGTCTAAGGAAGGATGTCCCCTGGGACAGTTGTTCTGGACTGATCCACCAAGGGAGGGAGTTCCTCGTCCGATCATCCAAAGAAATTTGTTGGGATCGATCTGTATGATCGCCGTTCCACTGTCTCAACATGCACAACTGAAGAGGTCTTAGGTGGAACCTGGTGAATGGAATGACATCGACGCTGGACACCATGAGCCCGATCACCTCCATACTCTGAGCCACCAAGGGACTGGAGGAGGACTGAAGGGCAAGACAGGTGGACGCAATCTTCCTGTGTCGCTGATATGCGAGAAATATACTCATGGATATAGAATCTATTATCGTTCCCAGGAACTCCACCCTGTTGCTGGGGATCAGGGAGCTCTTTTCTGAGTTTATCTTCCAACTGTGGGATTGGAGCAAAAAAAGAAGAGCCCCCTAGTGATCCTTTGCAAGACTGAACGACGGCGCCTGGACTAGGATGTCATCCTGATAGGGCGCCACAGCAATGCCTCTGGATCTGGCCACTGCAAGTAGCGCCCCCAGAACCCTTGTGAAGACTCTCTGGGCCGTCGCAAGACCAAAGGAAGGGCCACAAACTGTAAATGTTGGTCCAGGAATGCAAATCTTAGGAACCTGAAGTGGTCCCTGTGGATTGGCATTCTTCAAGTCTATTATCGTCATGAACTGACCCTATTGAACTTGGGTGCAGAATAGATTAGATCTGATCGTTTCCATTTTGAATGATGGAACAGCCAGAAATTAGTTGAAACATTTTAGGTCCAGAATCGGGCGGAACGTGCCCTTCTTTGGGACCACGAAAAGGTTTGAATAGTACCCTAGACCCCTTTCTGCTGGGGGTACTGGTACAATTACTCCGAAGGAAGAGAGATCCCTCACATTCTAGAAAGGCGTCTCTTTTCTAGTCTGGAGGAATCTGCCCCTGGGCATATGAGATCTGAACCCTATCATGTATCCTTGGGCGATAACCTCCAGAACCCAAGGGTCCTGAACATCCTGCAGCCAGGCTTCTGAGGAGAGATAATCTACCCCCCTACTTGGTCTAGAGACCGGTGGGGGGCCGCCCCTTCATGACGAATTTGTTCTGCTTGGACCTATTACAAGACTGAGCTGGTTTCCAAGTGCCCTTGGACTGATACGCTTTCACGGCGGGCTGTTGGCGTTAGGCCTTGTCTGCATGAAAGGGACGAAAAGTAGATCCCTTAGGCTTAACCTTCTTATCCTGCGGTAGGAAAGTGCCCTTGCCCCCCGTAACCGTGGATATGATCGAGTCCAATCTTGGACCGAAGAGGATCTTTCCCTGAAATGGAAGGGATAGCAGTCTAGACTTAGAGGTCATGTCGGCAGACCACGACTTTAGCCACAGAGCCCTGCGGGCTAATACTGAAAAACCTGACACCTTAGCATTCAGGCGAATAATTTCACAAATAAAAGAATTAGCGACCCTCAAGGCCTTAATTCTCTCCTGTATCTTGTCGAGGGGAGTCTCCCTCTCGACCATGTCAGACAAAGCTTCGCACCAATATGTCGCAGCTCCGGAAACTGCAGCTACCGCCGCTGCAGGCTGAAAAAGAAACCCTGTATGTTGAAACATTTTTCTTAACATGTTTTCCAACTTTTTATCCATGGGCTCTTTAAACAATGAACTATCCTCAAGGGGAATCGTAATCCGCTTCGCTAACGTAGAGATAGCACCATCCACCTTAGGGACAGTCCCCCATAGCTCGAGCTGAGAGTCCGGGACGGGGAACAGCTTCTTAAAAGAAGAAGGGGAAAAAGAAGAACCTAATCCCTCCCATTCATTCTTAATAATGTTAGCCATCTTAACGGGAACCGGGAAGGTCTGAGGCACCACCCTGTCCTCATATACTTTATCAAGCTTAGGAATCGAAGGTTCCTCCGCTAGTTTTGGAACCTCGAGGGTAGCAAGCACTTGCCTCAGCAAAAAGCGCAAATTTTCCATCCTAAACCTAAAGTCAGGCACCATTGCAGTCAGAGCTTTAGATGACAGATTCCGGCCACAAAGGAAGTACTCCGAAGAGTAGGAGTCGTCCTCATCAGCGGATAATCTTTCCGAAATATCCAATGGCGTAGATGACCCCTGGGTCGGATCGCCATATTTTACCTTACAATTGTGCTTGGCAGAACGTGATAAGGCACTAATCACCTTAGAGACTGCAGTTGATCCGCAAAATCTGACGGCTAAATGGATTGCTCCCATAGGAGAACTAGTCATGCCCTTGGGGCGCTGCATGTGTACTCGGAGATGAATGTGGGGAACGCACCTCACGGGATGGGGAACTTTCAGAATATGGCCTCTCAAGTGTGACAGTGTAGTAGCATCGCTCCTGACATGGACTTGAGTGTAGAAATCAGGCAGCGAAACGCGTCAACGCCGATTGCTTATGGAGCTGTTAAATGAGTCGGGATGGTTTAGCAGAAAGATTTGCCCTGCATCTCCGGACTCTAATTTTCACCCAAGCTCTCACTGAAAGGCTGACAGGACAACTTCAAATTCCAGTCCTATACCGAAGAGTGCTACCCTCCATAAGATACTCTGAATCTTCTGACACGTGACGAAAGGAGAAGAATGACTGGGGGATGAGGGAGGTGGGGGATGTATTTAAGACTGACTGGGGTGTCTTTGCCTCCTCCTGGTTGCCAGGTTCTTTATTCCCACAAGTAATGAATGAAACCGTGGACTATCCTCCCCATTTAGATGGAAATTGTGGTTTTGAAAATAAATATTAATCAAGAAATTGCTGTTCCTTCTCTTTTTCCTAATCCTTCTTCTCATAAAGAACGTCTGTTGCACAACTTGGATGTTCTGCATGCTCTAAAATTCCACCTACAGGTGACTAAGGATTTTCACCAGCCTTCTGCCCTGTTTGTTAGTTTCTCAGGAAAGCGTATGGGTCAAAAGGCTACTGCTACTTCTTTTTCCCTGTGGTTGAGAAGTATTATTCCTTTTGCTTATAAGACTGTTGGAAAGCAGCCTCCTGAGAGAATTACAGCTCATTCCACTAGGGCTGTCAAAAATGAAGCTTCTGTGGAACAGATTTGCAAAGCTGCAACTTGGTCCTCTCTGCATACTTTTTCCATTTTCTACAAATTTGATACTTTTGCCTTGGCTGAGGCTTCTTTTGGGAGAAAGGTTCTTCATGCGGTGGTGCCTTCTGTTTAGGTCTGCCTCTTTTGTTCTCCTTCCCTGTCCATTCTGTGTCCTCTAGCTTGGGTATTAGTTCCCACTAGTAATTGAATGACGTTGTGGACTCTCCATATCTTAGGAAAGAAAACAAAATGTAAGCTTATTTGATAAACTTCTTTCTTTCCGGATATGGACCCCACCCTTTATTAAGTCAGTTATTTTTTACTAAACCTCAGGCACCTCTACACCTTTGTGTTATTCCTTTTCTATTTCCCTTCGGTCGAATGACTGGGAATTATGGGTAGGGGAGTGACACTTAACAGCTTTGCTGTGGTGCAATTTGCCTCCTCCTGCTGGCCAAGAGTGATATTCCCACTAGTAATTGAATGATGTTGTGGACTCTCCATATCCGGAAATAAATAAATTTATCAGGTAAGCATAAATTGTTTTTTTTTTTTATAATTCAGATAGAGAATGCAATTTTAACCAACTTTCTAATTAATCCTATTATCAATTTTTCTTCATTCTCTTGGTATCTTTATTTGAAAAAGCAGGAATGAAAGCTTAGGAAGCCAGCCCATTTTTGGTTGAGAACCCTGGATAGCACCTGCTGATTGGGCCGGCTCCTAAACGTTCATTCCTGCCTTTTCAAATAAAGATACCAAGAGAACGAAGAAAAACTGATAAAAGGAGTAAATTAGAAAAAGTTGCTTAAAATTGCATGCTCTATCTGAAAAAAAAAAAACATAATTTATGTAAGAACTTACCTGATAAATTCATTTCTTTCATATTAGCAAGAGTCCATGAGCTAGTGACGTATGGGATATACATTCCTACCAGGAGGGGCAAAGTTTCCCAAACCTCAAAATGCCTACAAATACACCCCTCACCACACCCACAAATCAGTTTAACGAATAGCCAAGAAGTGGGGTGATAAGAAAAAAGTGCGAAAGCATATAAAATAAGGAATTGGAAAAATTGTGCTTTATACAAAAAAATCATAGCCACCACAAAAAAAGGGCGGGCCTCATGGACTCTTGCTAATATGAAAGAAATGAATTTATCAGGTAAGTTCTTACATAAATTATGTTTTCTTTCATGTAATTAGCAAGAGTCCATGAGCTAGTGACGTATGGGATAATGACTACCCAAGATGTGGATCTTTCCACGCAAGAGTCACTAGAGAGGGAGGGATAAAATAAAGACAGCCAATTCCTGCTGAAAATAATCCACACCCAAAATAAAGTTTAATGAAAAACATAAACAGAAGATTCAAACTGAAACCGCTGCCTGAAGTACTTTTCTACCAAAAACTGCTTCAGAAGAAGAAAATACATCAAAATGGTAGAATTTAGCAAAAGTATGCAAAGAGGACCAAGTTGCTGCTTTGCAAATCTGATCAACCGAAGCTTCATTCTTAAACGCCCAGGAAGTAGAAACTGACCTAGTAGAATGAGCTGTAATCCTTTGAGGCGGAGTTTTACCCGACTCGACATAGGCATGATGAATTAAAGATTTCAACCAAGATGCCAAAGAAACGGCAGAAGCTTTCTGGCCTTTTCTAGAACCGGAAAAGATAACAAATAGACTAGAAGTCTTTCGGAAAGACTTAGTAGCTTCAACATAATATTTCAAAGCTCTAACAACATCCAAAGAATGCAACGATTTCTCCTTAGAATTCTTAGGATTAGGACATAATGAGGGAACCACAATTTCTCTACTAATGTTGTTGGAATTCACAACCTTAGGTAAAAATTCAAAAGAAGTTCGCAACACCGCCTTATCCTGATGAAAAATCAGAAAAGGAGACTCACAAGAAAGAGCAGATAATTCAGAGACTCTTCTGGCAGATCGCCAGAAGGAACAAAACTTTCAAAGAAAGTAATTTAATGTCCAATGAATGCATGGGTTCAAAAGGAGGAGCTTGAAGAGCCCCCAGAACCAAATTCAAACTCCAAGGAGGAGAAATTGACTTAATGACAGGTTTTATACGAACCAAAGCTTGTACAAAACAATGAATATCAGGAAGATTAGCAATCTTTCTGTGAAAAAGAACAGAAAGAGCAGAGATTTGTCCTTTCAAAGAACTTGCGGATAAACCTTTATCTAAACCATCCTGAAGAAACTGTAAAATTCTCGGAATTCTAAAAGAATGCCAAGAAAAATGATGAGAAAGACACCAAGAAATATAAGTCTTCCAGACTCTATAATATATCTCTCTAGATACAGATTTACGAGCCTGTAACATAGTATTAATCACAGAGTCAGAGAAACCTCTTTGACCAAGAATCAAGCGTTCAATCTCCATACCTTTAAATTTAAGGATTTGAGATCCTGATGGAAAAAAGGACCTTGCGACAGAAGGTCTGGTCTTAGCGGAAGAGTCCACGGATGGCAAGAGGCCATCCGGACAAGATCCGCATACCAAAACCTGTGAGGCCATGCCGGAGCTACCAGCAGAACAAACGAGCATTCCTTCAGAATCTTGGAGATTACTCTTGGAAGAAGAACTAGAGGCGGAAAGATATAGGCAGGATGATACTTCCAAGGAAGTGATAATGCATCCACTGCTTCCGCCTGAGGATCCCGGGATCTGGACAGATACCTGGGAAGTTTCTTGTTTAGATGAGACGCCATCAGATCTATTTCTGGAAGCTCCCACATTTGAACAATCTGAAGAAATACCTCTGGGTGAAGAGACCATTCGCCCGGATGCAACGTTTGGCGACTGAGATAATCCGTTTCCCAATTGTCTATACCTGGGATATGAACCGCAGAGATTAGACAGGAGCTGGATTCCGCCCAAACCAGAATTCGAGATACTTCTTTCATAGCCAGAGGACTGTGAGTCCCTCCTTGATGATTGATGTATGCCACAGTTGTGACATTGTCTGTCTGAAAACAAATGAACGATTCTCTCTTCAGAAGAGGCCAAGACTGAAGAGCTCTGAAAATTGCACGGAGTTCCAAAATATTGATCGGTAATCTCACCTCCTGAGATTCCCAAACTCCTTGTGCCGTCAGAGATCCCCACACAGCTCCCCAACCTGTAAGACTTGCATCTGTTGAAATTACAGTCCAGGTCGGAAGAACAAAAGAAGCCCCCTGAATTAAACGATGGTGATCTGTCCACCACGTTAGAGAGTGTCGTACAATCGGTTTTAAAGATATTAATTGAGATATCTTTGTGTAATCCCTGCACCATTGATTCAGCATACAGAGCTGAAGAGGTCGCATGTGAAAACGAGCAAAGGGGATCGCGTCCGATGCAGCAGTCATAAGACCTAGAATTTCCATGCATAAGGCTACCGAAGGGAATGATTGTGACTGAAGGTTTCGACAAGCTGAAATCAATTTTAGACGTCTCTTGTCTGTCAAAGACAGAGTCATGGACACTGAATCTATCTGGAAACCCAGAAAGGTTACCCTTGTCTGAGGAATCAATGAACTTTTTAGTGAATTGATCCTCCAACCATGATCTTGAAGAAACAACACAAGTCGATTCGTATGAGATTCTGCTAAATGTAAAGACTGAGCAAGTACCAAGATATCGTCCAAATAAGGAAATACCACAATACCCTGTTCTCTGATTACAGACAGAAGGGCACCGAGAACCTTTGTAAAAATTCTTGGAGCTGTAGCTAGGCCAAACGGCAGAGCCACAAACTGGTAATGCTTGTCCAGAAAAGAGAATCTCAGGAACTGATAATGATCTGGATGAATCGGAATATGCAGATATGCATCCTGTAAATCTATTGTGGACATATAATGCCCTTGCTGAACAAAAGGCAAGATAGTCCTTACAGTTACCATTTTGAACGTTGGTATCCTTACATAACGATTCAATATTTTTAGATCCAGAACTGGTCTGAAGGAATTCTCCTTCTTTGGTACAATGAAGAGATTCGAATAAAACCCCAGCCCCTGTTCCAGAACTGGAACTGGCATAATTACTCCAGCTAACTCTAGATCTGAAACACATTTCAGAAATGCTTGAGCTTTCACTGGATTTACTGGGACACGGGAAAGAAAAAATCTCTTTGCAGGAGGTCTTATCTTGAATGAGGGCCGCACCTTCATGTGGACTTAGAGGCTGGCTTTGCTTTTCTAGAAGGCTTGGATTTATTCCAGACTGGAGATGGTTTCCAAACTGAAACTGCTCCTGAGGATGAAGGATCAGGTTTTTGTTCTTTGTTGAAACGAAAGGAACGAAAACGATTATTAGCCCTGTTTTTACCCTTAGATTTTTTATCCTGTGGTAAAAAAGTTCCTTTCCCACCAGTAACAGTTGAGATAATAGAATCCAACTGAGAACCAAATAATTTGTTACCCTGAAAAGAAATGGAAAGTAGAGTCGATTTAGAAGACATATCAGCATTCCAAGTTTTAAGCCATAAAGCTCTTCTAGCTAAAATAGCTAGAGACATAAACCTGACATCAACTCTGATAATATCAAAAATGGCATCACAGATAAAATTATTAGCATGTTGAAGAAGAATAATAATATTATGAGAATCATGATCTGTTACTTGTTGCGCTAAAGTTTACAACCAAAAAGTTGAAGCTGCAGCAACATCAGCCAATGATATAGTAGGTCTAAGAAGATTACCTGAACACAGATAAGCTTTTCTTAGAAAGGATTCAATTTTCCTATCTAAAGGATCTTTAAACGAAGTACCATCTGACGTAGGAATAGTAGTACGTTTAGCAAGGGTAGAAATAGCCACATCAACTTTAGGGATTTTGTCCCAAAATTCTAATCTGTCAGATGGCACAGGATATAATTGCTTAAAACGTTTAGAAGGAGTAAATGAATTACCCAAATTATTCCATTCTCTGGAAATTACTTCAGAAATAGCACCAGGAACAGGAAAAACTTCTGGAATAACCACAGGAGATTTAAAGACCTTATCTAAACGTTTAGATTTAGTATCAAGAGGACCAGAATCCTCAATTTCTAAAGCAATTAGTACTTCTTTAAGTAAAGAACGAATAAATTCCATTTTAAATAAATATGAAGATTTATCAGCATCAACCTCTGAGACAGAATCCTCTGAACCAGAAGAGTCATTAGAATCAGAATGATGTTCATTTAAAAATTCATCTGTATAAAGAGAAGTTTTAAAAGATTTTTTATGTTTACTAGAAGGAGGAATAACAGACATAGCCTTCTTGATGGATTCAGAAACAAAATCTCTTATGTTATCAGGAACATTCTGAACATTAGATGTTGAAGGAACTGCAACAGGTAATGGTACATTACTAAAGGAAATATTATCTGCATTAACAAGTTTGTCATGACAATTAATACAAACAACAGCTGGAGGAACAGCTACCAAAAGTTTACAGCAGATACACTTAGCTTTGGTAGTTCCAGCACCAGACAACGATTTTCCTGAGGTATCTTCTGACTCAGATGCAACGTGAGACATCTTGCAATATGTAAGAGAAAAAACAACATGTAAAGCAAAATTGATCAAATTCCTTAAATGACAGTTTCAGGAATGGGAAAAAATGCCAAGGAACAAGCTTCTAGCAACCAGAAGCAAAGAAAAATGAGACTTAAATAATGTGGAGACAAAAGCGACGCCCATATTTTTTTAGCTCCAAATAAGACGCCCACATTATTTGGCGCCTAAATGCTTTTGGCGCCAAAATGACGCCACGTCCGGAACGCCGACATTTTTGGCGCAAAAGAACGTCAAAAAATGACGTAACTTCCGGCGACACGTATGACGCCGGAAACAGAAAGATTTTTTGCGCCAAAAAAATCCGCGCCAAAAATGACGCAATAAAATGAAGCATTTTTCAGCCCCCGCGAGCCTAACAGCCCACAGGGAAAAAAGTCAAATTTTTAAGGTAAGAAAAATAATTGATTCAAGTGCATTATCCCAAATATGAAACTGACTGTCTGAAAATAAGGAATGTTGAACATCCTGAGTCAAGGCAAATAAATGTTTGAATACATATATTTAGAACTTTATTAAAAAAGTGCCCAACCATAGCTTAGAGTGTCACAGAAAATAAGACTTACTTACCCCAGGACACTCATCTACATGTTTTGTAGAAAGCCAAACCAGTACTGAAACGAAAATCAGCAGAGGTAATGGTATATATATAAGAGTATATCGTCGATCTGAAAAGGGAGGTAAGAGATGAATCTCTACGACCGATAACAGAGAACCTATGAAATAGACCCCGTAGAAGGAGATCACTGCATTCAAATAGGCAATACTCTCCTCACATCCCTCTGACATTCACTGCACGCTGAGAGGAAAACCGGGCTCCAACCTGCTGCGGAGCGCATATCAACGTAGAATCTAGCACAAACTTACTTCACCACCTCCATAGGAGGCAAAGTTTGTAAAACTGATTTGTGGGTGTGGTGAGGGGTGTATTTGTAGGCATTTTGAGGTTTGGGAAACTTTGCCCCTCCTGGTAGGAATGTATATCCCATACGTCACTAGCTCATGGACTCTTGCTAATTACATGAAAGAAATGTGGGTTTAGTATCCCTTTACGTCTCCTACTTACATCAGAGACTTTATGTGCACAGAAAATGATAGTGCACATTTTTATCATGGAAGTAAAGTGCATTTTTTTTTTTCAATTGAATGCTTTATCTGAATCATGAAAGTTTGCTTTTGTCTTTAGCATCTTTTGTACCTTTGTTGGTCAATTTATCTTGTAATATTTGCGTGATAAAGCAGAACATCCAATGGAAAATACCAGCTAGTTTACTTGCGGAAACAGTTAATACTTGCTAGTTTACTGGAGGTAACTTTTATAGAAAATGCTTATGTAAAATATAGTTACACTTTTTTTTTGTTACCTATATTATCACTACTTGTGTGTGGGGCTAGGGGATACAATATTCTTGTGATCCTCTCGTGAACAACTAGATATCGTTCTGTAGGTCACAACCTAGTTCTAGAGCACACCTTATTTAAAGGGTCAGGAAACCCCAAATTTTCTTTCATTATTTGGAAAGAACATACAATTTCAAACAACTTTCCAATTTACTTTTATTATCAAATTTGCTTCATTCTCTTGATATCCTTTGCAGAAGGAACAGCATTGCACTACTGGCAGCTTGCTGAACCCGTCTAGTTAACCAATCACAAGAGACAAATTTATGTAGGCACCAATTGACAGATAGCTCGCACTAGTGTAGGATATGTGCGTATTCTTTTTCAACAAGAGATACTAAGAGAATGAAGCACTTTTGAAAATAAAAGCAAATTTAAAGGGACAGTCTACCATAGAATTGTTATTGTTTTAAAAGATAGATAATCCCTTTATTACCCATTCCCCAGTTTTGCATAACCAACACAGTAATATTTATATACTTTTTACCTCTGTTATTACCTTGTATCTAAGCATCTTCTCACAGCCCCCTGATCACATGACTGTGACTGTTTATCATCTATCGTCTTGCATTTAACATTGTAATGTAAATCTTAAATAACCCCCTGTGCCTGAACACAGTGTTATCTATATGGCCTACATGTACTTTCTGCCTCTTTGTGTTGAAGAGATTTAAGAAGCATGTGAAAAGAGGAAGCCATCAAAGGCTTAGAAATTAGCATATGAGCCTACCTATGTTTAATTTAAACTAAGAATACCAAGAGAAAAAAGCAAATTTGATGATGAAAGTAAATTGGAAAGTTGATTAAAATTAAAAGTCCTATCTGAATAATGCAAGTTTAATTTATACTAGACTGTCCCTTTAAAAGTGTCTTAAAAACATAAATTATGCTTACCTGATCATTTCCTTTTCTTCTGGTGGAAAGAGTCCACATCTGCATTCATTACTTTAGGGAAATAAGAACCTGGCCACCAGGAGGAGGCAAAGACAACCCAGCCAAAGGCTTAAATACTCCTCCCATTCCCCTCATCCCCCAGTCCTTCTGCCAAGAACAAAGAGCAGTAGAAGAAATATCAGGGTGAAAGGTGCAAGAAGAATATATGGACGCCCCACATAAAATTACGGGTGGGGAGCTGTGGACTCTTTTCATCAGAAGTAAAGGAAATTATCAGGATAGCATAATTTATGTTTTTCTTCTTAAATGGAAAGAGTCCACAGCTGCATTCATTACTATTGGGAAAACAATACCCAAGCTATAGAGGACACTGAATGCAAAGACGGGAGGGTACATTGGCAGCCCATACTGAGGGCACCAAGCCTGAACCTCTACCCGAGAAAAACACTGCTTCGTCCGAAGCCGAGAAAATTTTAAAAGGAGAAAGCCCCAATTACACTGACTCGCAGTTAGTCCAGAAGCCAAACTAGAAACCGCAAACAGACTCGACTGAGCCAACAGTCCTTCAGGAGACACCATCGCCCATAAACAGTCCTCCACCGCTCATCTCCACAAATGAAGGAGACATCAGCCGAAACCCCCAAGGGAAAAAGGCAAGGGAGAACCAAGGAAACCGAAAGGTCCCCTAATACAAAAAAAAGAACACCTCCACGAGTGAGTCCAGCTGACAGAGGCCCAAAGGGGCCCAAACAGGGAAAGGAGGCCACACCTATACCAAGCAAAACCCGGGATAAACTGGGCAAAGAGACAGAACAGACATCTCTCCAATATCCTGCAAATACGGATTGCAACTGAAAAGGCAAAGTCCTCCCAGTGTCAAGAATAGCAAGGCATTCAATCATGAAAAAGTGTGTAATGCACCCAGGAGAGAACCCCAAATTTGAAACACAGAGTCCATAACAGGACGACACAGAGGATACTTGCAAGGAAGAAGCAGCAGTCAAGCAAGAAACAGACCGCAAAAGCAACCCACAGACAGAGGGCACGCTCCAGGCAACCTAAGTCACCGGACCTGCACACAGGTCCCTAAAAAGGGGAACACAAACCTCAATCGAGGTACCTCGAGAAAGAGAGTATACCCTCCGAACCCAAAGGAAGAGTAAACTCTCTTCTGAAATCAATGGAGCCAGTTGAAAATCTATACCCTAGCAGACTAAGCTAACAGGGTAGACTCAACAAAGCTCACACATCCCGAGGAGACTGTGACCGAACGCAGCTCCATAGACCGCTCGGCCATCCTGACCTGCAGACCCACAGCAGGCTGGACCAACCCAGCCTCAGGGATCCAAAACAGGGGAACAAAAAATCCCAAAAAATGTACAGGAACGAGCGCAAAGATAGCACAGCCATCCCCACAGAGTACAAGTACAACCCGACTCTGAAAACCGACAAGGCCATAGACCTAAGGATCTATCAAAATAAAGGCCCAACAAGTCTGCTTGGAGCCAGCAAGACCCCCGGAAGAACCAATCCCACCTTTCTGCCTCCCATCCAGGAGAAGCCCCAAGCAAGTGAACTATTTCCATAGGGAGAAGAATATCCCCTAAAGAAAAGGGATGATGCCAGAAGAGCAACAACTGTCCTTAAGGCCCGAAGGCACCGGCTAATGGAAAGAGAAATTCCCAACACAGATGTCCTAGAAAAGGACCCCCCTACAAGTAGCTTGCCAAGCAGAGGCATAGCCTACCCATTCGCCTGCAGAGCAGGAAATCTACAGGAACACTGGCAAGCTAACCAGGGGAATGCAACCCTAAGGCACACCAGAAATTGGACATCCAACGCCAGCAGCTGGTTATGAACCAACCACCCTTAAGGCTCAAGCCACACGGCTAACCACCAGAGGACAAGGGTCACCCTGAGGCAAAGAGTAAAAAATACTCAAAAATTCTGGCCAACCATGACCAGGTTAGGTAGATGGAGCAAAGACATAGCCCCAGTTTCCGACTACCGTGGAACCCCGACCAACCCTGAGATCCAAGATTCCAAGACTACCCAGACTGGGTCGGTAAAAAGGTCAAGCTAAAGCTTCAACAACCGGAAGTCTCAGGGAGAAAAACAGGTCCGGGTACCCAATAGTTCAGGCAAACCTTACCCAGAACTAAACACCCCAACTGGCCAAAAGGACAGACACAAGGGTATGGATGCATATCCAGAAAATCCAGATAGCGAGAGAACTCAAAAGCCCGACCAAAGGAAGGAACCACCCCTAGCTTAAGTGTCTTAAGTAATGAAAACATACTTACCAAAAGACACCCATCCACATAAAGCAGATAACCAAACCAGTACTGAAACGGTTATCAGTAAAGGTAATGGTATATCGTCAATCTGAAAAGGGAGGTAGGAGATGAATCCCTACGACCCATAACAGAGAACCTGTGAAATAGATCTCCCGTGAGGAAAACCATTGCATTCAATAGGTGATACTCCACATCCCTCTGACATTCACTGTACTCTGAGAGGAATAGGGCTTCAAAATGCTGAGAAGCACATATCAACGTAGAATCTTAGCACAAACTTTGTGCTAAGGAGGCAAAGTTTGTAAAACTGTGGGTGTGGTGAGGGGTGTATTTATAGGCATTTTGAGGTTTGGGAAACTTTGCCCCTCCTGGTAGGATTGTATATCCCATACGTCACTAGCTCATGGACTCATGCCAATTACATATAAGAAAATCCTATTAACAGTACTAGTCTCCTTAACACATCCGCACAAGCAGAGGACACAAGGATGAGAAGACACAAAGCCTACGCAGCTCCGGAGAACCCCGAGCTAAACAAAAATCCCAGCAGGAACCAATCATCACCCGGAAACACAGATCTCTAAAAGGAGATCCACTCACCCGGAGGCAATGGAAGAAGACCCAAAAGGCCTCATATAACTCAGTTAAGAGTAAGAGCTGCATCTAGATACACTAGAAACAGCCTGCAAGGTGTTTCAAACTGCAAACCTTTCCGCATGCAATACAGCTATCCTGTACAAGCTGTTGGATCAAGCCCAAAAGGACAAATCCAGAGGTCTAGAAACAAAGGCCAAACCACTCAATAGCAGTAAGGGGCATTAAGCCCTCCCACCCTCCACCACAAGGGGGAGGAAACTAAGTTCTGATGAAATCAGATTTCAGAGTGACACAGCAGAAAAACTCCCCTGCCCTGCATAAATTCTCCCTCGTAGGGGAAAAAACAGAAAAACAGAATTTATGCTTACCTGATAAATTACTTTCTCCAACGGTGTGTCCGGTCCACGGCGTCATCCTTACTTGTGGGATATTCTCCTCCCCAACAGGAAATGGCAAAGAGCCCAGCAAAGCTGGCCATATAGTCCCTCCTAGGCTCCGCCCACCCCAGTCATTCGACCGACGGACAGGAGGAAATATATATAGGAGAAACCATATGGTAACGTGGTGACTGTAGTTAGAGAAAATAATTCATCAGACCTGATTAAAAAACCAGGGCGGGCCGTGGACCGGACACACCGTTGGAGAAAGTAATTTATCAGGTAAGCATAAATTCTGTTTTCTCCAACATAGGTGTGTCCGGTCCACGGCGTCATCCTTACTTGTGGGAACCAATACCAAAGCTTTAGGACACGGATGAAGGGAGGGAGCAAATCAGGTCACCCAAACGGAAGGCACCACGGCTTGCAAAACCTTTCTCCCAAAAATAGCCTCCGAAGAAGCAAAAGTATATAATTTAAAAAATTTTGTCAACAGGAACCTCATTCTTGAAGGCCCATGTGGAAGCCACAGCCCTAGTGGAGTGAGCTGTGATACTTTCAGGAGGCTGCCGTCCGGCAGTCTCAAAAGCCAATCTGATGATGCTTTTAAACCAAAAGGAAAGAGAGGTAGAAGTTGCTTTTTTACCTCTCCTTTAACCAGAATAAACAACAAACAAAGAAGATGTTTGTCTAAAATCTTCAGTAGCCTCTAAATAGAATTTTAGAGCACGGACAACGTCCAAATTGTGTAACAAACGTTCCTTCTATGAAACTGGATTCGGACACAAAGAAGGTACAACTATCTCCTGGTTAATATTTTTGTTGGAAACAACCTTCGGAAGAAAACCAGGCTCAGTACGTAAAACCACCTTATCTGCATGGACCAGATAGGGCGGAGAACACTGCAGAGCAGATAACTCAGAAACTCTTCTAGCGGAAGAAATTGCAACCTAAAACAAAACTTTCCAAGATAATAACTTAATATCTACGGAATGTAAGGGTTCAAACGGAACCCCTTGAAGAACTGAAAGAACTAGATTAAGACTCCAGGGAAGAGTCAAAGGTCTGTAAACAGGCTTGATTCTAACCAGAGCCTGAACAAACGCTTAAACGTCTGGCACAGCTGCCAGCCTTTTGTGAAGTAAAACAAATAAAGCAGAGATCTGTCCCTTCAGAGAACTCGCAGAAAATCCTTTCTCCAAACCTTCTTGTAGAAAGGAAAGAATCTTAGGAATTTTTATCTTGTTCCATGGGAATCCTTTAGATTCACACCAACAGATATATTTTTTCCATATATTATGGTAAATTTTTCTAGTTACAGGCTTTCTAGCCTGAATAAGTATCTATTACAGAATCTGAAAACCCACGCTTTGATAAAATCAAGCGTTCAAACTCCAAGCAGTCAGTTGGAGGAAAACCAGATTCGGATGTTCGAATGGACCCTGAATAAGAAGGTCCTGTCTCAAAGGTAGCTTCCATGGTGGAGCCGATGACACATTCACCAGGTCTGCATACCAAGTCCTGCGTGGCCACACAGGAACTATCAAGATCACCGAAGCCCTCTCCAGATTGATCCTGGCTACCAGCCTGGGAATGAGAGGAAACGGTGGGAATACATAAGCTAGGTTGAAGATCCAAGGTGCTACTATTGTATCCAATAGAGTCGCCTTGGGATCCCTGGATTTGGACCCGTAACAAGGGACCATGAAGTTCTGACGAGAGGCCATCAGAACCATGTCTGGAATGCCCCATAATTGAGTTATTTGGGCAAAGATTTCCAGATGGAGTTCCCACTCCCCCGGATGCTCCTCCATCGCCAGGGAACTCCTTGTTACCCCCTGATGGTTGATATATGTAACAGTCGTCATGATGTCTGATTGAAACCTTATGAATTTGGCCTTTGCTAGTCGAGGCCAAGCCTTGAGAGCATTGAATATCGCTCTCAGTTCCATTATGTTTATCGGGAGAAGAGAGTCTTCCCGAAACCATAGACCCTGAGCTTTCAGGGGTTCCCAGACCGCGCCCCAGCCCACCAGACTGGCGTCGGTCGTGACAATGACCTACTCTGGTCTGCGGAAGCTCATTCCCTGTGACAGGTTGTCCAGGGTCAGCCACCAACGGAGTGAATCTCTGGTTATTTGATCTACTTGTATCGTCGGAGACAAGTCTGTATAATCCCCATTCCACTGTCTGAGCATGCACAGGTGTAATGGTCTTAGATGAATTCGTGCAAAAGGAACTATGTCCATTGCCGCAACCATCAAACCTATTACTTCCATGCACTGCGCTATGGAAGGAAGAAGAACAGAATGAAGTACCTGACAAGAGCTTAGAAGTTTTGATTTTCTGGCCTCTGTCAGAAAAACCTTCATTTCTAAGGAAACTATTATTGTTCCCAAGAAGGGAACTCTTGTTGACGGGGACAGAGAACTTTTTTCTATGTTCACTTTCCACCTGTGAGATCTGAGAAAGGCTAGGACAATGTCCGTATGAGCCCTTGCTTTTGACAGAGACGACACTTGAATCAGGATGTCGTCCAAGTAAGGTACTACTGCAATGCCCCTTGGTCTTAGCACTGCTAGAAGGGACCCTAGTACCCTTGTGAAAATCCTTGGAGCAGTGGCTAATCCGAATGGAAGTGCCACAAACTGGTAATGCTTGTCCAGAAAGGCGAACCTTAGGAACCGAAAATGTTCCTTGTGGATAGGAATACGTAGGTACGCATCCTTTAAGTCCACCGTGGTCATGAATTGACCTTCCTGGATGGTAGGAAGGATCGTTCGAATGGTTTCCATTTTGAACGACGAAACCCTTAGAAACTTGTTTAGAATCTTGAGATCTAAAATAGGTCTGAATGTTCCCTCTTTTTTGGGAATTATGAACAGGTTGGAGTAAAAACCCATCCCTTGTTCTCCTAATGGAACAGGATGAATCACTCCCATGCTTAACAGGTCTTCTACACAGTGTAAGAATGCCTGTTCGAAGATAATTGAGACCCGTGGAACCTTCCCCTTGGGGGTAGTTCCCTGAATTCCAGGAGATAACCTTGAGAAACTATTTCTAGCGCCCAAGGATCCTGAACATCTCTTGCCCCAGCCTGAGCAAAGAGAGAAAGTCTGCCCCCCACCAGATCCTTCCCAGATCGGGGTCCAACACTTCATGCTGTTTTGGTAGCAGTGGCAGGTGACTTGGCCTGCTTACCCTTGTTCCAGCCTTGCATCGGCCTCCAGGCTGGCTTGGTTTGAGAAGTATTACCCTCTTGCTTAGAGGGTGTAGAATTTGAGGCTGGTCTGTTTCTGCAAAAGGGACAAAAATTTGGCTTATTTTTAGCCTTAAAAGACCTATCCAGAGGAAGGGCGTGGCCCTTTCCCCCAGTGATGTCTGAAATAATCTCTTTCAAGTCAGGGCCAAACAGTGTTTTACCCTTGAAAGGGATGTTAAGCAAAAGCACTCTGCGCGCCACGATAGCAAACCCTGAATTATTCGCCGCTAATCTAGCTAATTGCAAAGCGGCATCTAAAATAAAAGAGTTAGCCAATTTAAGAGCTTGAACTCTGTCCAAAACCTCCTCGTACGAAGATTCTTTATTGAGCGACTTTTCTAGTTCTTCGAACCAGAAACACGCAGCTGTAGTGACAGGAACAATGCATGAAATTGGTTGTAGAAGGTAACCTTGCTGAACAAACATCTTTTTAAGCAAACCCTCTAACCTTTAATCCATAGGATCTTGAAAGCACAACTATCTTCTATAGGAATAGAAGTGCGTTTGTTTAGAGTAGAAACCGCCCCCTCGACCTTGGGGACTGTATGCTATAAGTCCTTTCTGGGGTCGACTATAGGAAATAATTTCTTAAATATAGGGGGAGGACAAAAGGTATGCCGGGCCTTTCCCACTCCTTATTTACTATGTCCGCCACCCGCTTGGGTATAGGAAAAACATCGGGGGGCACCGGAACCTCTAGGAACTTGTCCATCTTACCTAATTTCTCTGGAATGACCAAATTGTCACAATCATCCAGAGTAGATAATACCTCCTTAAGTAGTGCGTGGAGATGTTGTAATTTAAATTTAAAAGTTACAATATCAGGTTCTGCTTGTTGAGAAATTTTCCCTGAATCTGAAATTTCTCCCTCAGACAAAACCTCCCTCCTGGCCCCTTCAGATAGGTGTGAGGGTATGTCAGAACAGATATTATCAGCGTCCTTTTGCTCTTCAGTGTTTAAAACAGAGCAATCACGCTTTCTCTGATAAGTAGGCATTTTGGAAAAAATGCATGCAATAGAATTATCCATTACAGCCATTAATTGTTGTATGGTAATAAGTATTGGCGCACTAGATGTACTAGGGACCTCTTGTGTGGGCAAAACTGGTGTAGACACAGAAGGGGATGATGCAGTACCATGCTTACTCCCCTCATTAGAGGAATCATCTTGGGCAATATCATATCTATGGCATTATTATCCCTACTTTGTTTGGACATTATGACACAAATATATCACATATATTTAAATGGGGAGACACATTGGCTTTCATACATATAGAACATAGTTATCTGATGGTTCAGACATGTTAAACAGGCTTAAACTTGTCAACAAAGCACAAAAAACGTTTTACAATAAAACCGTTACTGTCCCTTTAAATTTTAAACTGAACACACTATTACTGAATATGTGAAAAAGTATGAAGGAATTGTTCAAAATTCACCAAAATTTCACCACAGTAACTTAAAGCCTTAAAAGTATTGCACACCAAATTTGAAAGCTTTAACCCTTAAAATAACGGAACCGGAGCCGTTTTTACATTTAACCCCTATACAGTCCCAGGTATCTGCTTTGCTGAGACCCAACCAAGCCCAGAGGGGAATACGATACCAAATGATGCCTTCTATAAGTTTTTTCAGTGGTTCTTAGCTCCTCACACATGCATCTGCATGCCATGCTTTCCAAAAACAACTGCGCATTAGAGGCGCGAAAATGAGGCTCTGTCTATGACTAGAAAAGGCCCCCAGTGAAAAAGGTGTCCAATACAGTGCCTGCCGTTTTTATTAAAACAATCCCCAAGATTTAACAACTATTAAAAGTAATAATCTGCCAAATATACTTAGTAAAGTAATCGTTTTAGCCCAGAAAAATGTCTACCAGTTTTTTAAGCCCTAATGAAGCCCTTTATTCTTTTACTTAAACTAAGAAAATGGCTTACCGGTTCCAGCATTACCGAGTCTTGTTAGAAATGTGTCATACCTCAAGCAGCAAAGTCTGCCCACTGTTTCCCCCAACTGAAGTTACTTCATCTCAACAGTCCTGTGTGGAAACAGCTATCGATTTTAGTAACGGTTGCTAAAATCATTTTCCTCTTACAAACAGAAATCTTCATCTCTTTTCTGTTTCAGAGTAAATAGTACATACCAGCACTATTTTAAAATAACAAACTCTTGATTGAAGAACAAAAACTACATTTAAACACCAAAAAACTCTAAGCCATCTCCGTGGAGATGTTGCCTGTGCAACGGCAAAGAGAATGACTGGGGTGGGCGGAGCCTAGGAGGGACTATATGGCCAGCTTTGCTGGGCTCTTTGCCATTTCCTGTTGGGGAGGAGAATATCCCACAAGTAAGGATGACGCCGTGGACCGGACACACCTATGTTGGAGAAATAGACATTTGTAACAGAGGACTAACATATCCAACATCTTCCGAAGAAGTAATAAAGAGTATCAATCCCAGAAGGTTCCCGAAGGAAACAAAAACAAATAAAAGACACAGGCCTACCCGCAGGACCAGCCAAACGGGGCCCTATCTCACAAAACTGAGAAAGATCTCAAACAGATGACAATCAGGAGATTACTTCATCCCCACATGTCTAATGAGGTGCACCATTCAAATTATCAGACTGAAATTCCCCGTAGCTGGTAACGATAGGGTCATTCAATAACTGAAAAACATGTCTGAGCAACACACAAAGGCACGCAATCCTGTAACGGAAGGCACAACACCCAGGGACAGAGACCCCCACGGGGAACCGTAGAGGCCCTCCCCAAGGCGGAAGGCCCGGGACAATCAGGCACGAGCACATTCTCAAATAAACATCTGGACTCTGCAGACAATCTCCAACATTATGCGAAAGCAAAAACATGCTGCAACCTCCGGGGGAAACACGCCACCCAGCATGGAGGAACCATAAACTGGGTTACCCGCATGTGCAGAAGTATAATTTGGTAGGGAACTCGCCTCTCGGAGGACAGGACCCCCAGAGGTGGATGGCTCAGCAGTCCCCCGATTCCTGAGCCCGAGGAACCAGGCACTCTGAAATGGCATACGGAACAAAACCTAGAGGACCTAGAGTGCTATATGTGCATACTTTATGAGGGTTAACACTTTCTTTTTGTGTTTTCCTTCTTTTTGTTCTGTAGGATTTCAATTGTCAGCACAAACAAAAGGGGTTACAATGGGCAGCCTTGCCTCATTGCATTATTAATCTGAACCTTATCTGAGAGGGCGTCATTTAATTTGATTTTGGCCGTGGGAGCGTTATATAGGCAAAATTTTGTCTATAAAACCATTTCCCATTCCAACGAGGCCACTCCGGATTCATCACCGGACACAGAATCTGAAATCAAAATAGTCTCAGCATCAGAATCCTCCATAACAGGATAGAGGATATTTCAATATGGACTAAAGTAGTAAAAACTACAACGGCATCTGACACCCCCAATGGCTGGGGTACTCACCACCTTCTATGACCAGACCCCTGCAGACTAGAAAATTTTCCTTTGCCACGTTGTCGGGAATGCGGAAATGGAAAAACGTAACGTAGCCACGCCCGAACACAAGGTGAACCGTACAGTCAAAAACAAGCTTGCCCAACCAAAAGGCTGCGTCACTTCCAAAGGCCTCAAAGTTCCAACCACAAGCCCAGTAAACATTGCACATAAGCAGGTTGAATCACATAAACATGATTATAAACTCCCCTGTTGAATAACCCCCCTCAGGAGATATTAACCCTCAATTCTAAGATACTAATAGAGACTCACTAAGACCCTAATGTTTAAGTTAGACCCGCAAGGTGGTAGCCTCTCGGGAAACATTCACATTACAGTACATTGTGAATAAACTAAAATGAAACAATCTTACAGGAATCTACGCCATGGAACAGGAACACGGCCCTTCAAGTGCGATGAGTAGTAGCATCGCCTCCGCCATAGACTTGAGAGAAGAAAGCAGGAAGCGAAGTTAGACAACACTGATTGCTTGAGGAGCTGTTAATATGAATCGGGATGGTTTTCGCAGAAAGAAACTCGCTGCATCTCCGGATTTCAACTTTCATCCAAGCCCTCACTGAGAGACTGACAGGACTACTTAAAACTCCTGTCCCATGCCGAAGAGTACTATCCTCCATAAGAGACAAAAACAAAATTTAAACATTCTGACACTTCTCTGCCATCCTCCTTGGACGAAAGGCAGAGAATGACTGGGGGATGAGGGAAGTGGGAGGAGTATTTAAGCCTTTGGCTGGGTTGTCTTTGCCTCCTCCTGGTTGGTAGGTTATTATTTCCCAAAAGTATTTAATGCAGCAGTGGACTCTTTCTATTTAAGAAGAAAATCACATGCTCTATCTGAATCGTGCAAGTTTAATTTTGACTTTACTATCCCTTTAAGAGATAAATGTAAACATAGGAAAAACTATGAACTGATCCCCCTAAGGGGAGCACACAATATATCACAAAGCAATGTGAAAAATATGAAAAACCACAATGTGGGCTAAAAGTCCAAAATATATATTAAAAAAAATTAGTGTGCGTCTAAAGTGTAACTGGCTACTCCACTTCATTATTCTGGATCTGAAGATGTATGCCACCGAAAACAAAACACAAAAGAAGAGGTGCCAAAATAGTGTGATAACGTATCAGCCATTGCAGTGTAGGCAAAAGAGTTTCACTCACATTTGTGAAAGAGCTGGTAAGTGCAGAGAAGGCAAGCTGATGGTCACAGTCCTCAGCTGACTGAGCATCAGCAACTACTGCTGGCCCAAATCTCTGTCCCTCATGTCTAGCCAAGGATTGGAGGGGTGTAGATTCAGGCCAGTAAGGAGCAGTTGTTTCCAAGGCTCAGTCAGCTGGGGACTGAATGCTAGCTTGCCTTCTCTGCACTTACCAACATTTGTGAGTGAAACTATTACCTGCACAACACTGACAGATACAGTATCATTTTATTTTGGAGCCCTTTCTTTTGTTTTTCTTTTCAGTGCTTTAAAAAGGGATATGAAATTTAAAAAATATATTTAGTGATTCAGACAGAGCATACCATTATAAACAAGTTTCCAATTTATTTGTATTATCAAATTTGCTTCGTTCTCATGATATTCTCTGTTGAAGAGATACCTAGGCAGACATCTGGAACACAACATGGCATATCCCTTTAAGAGATAACCTACAAAAGAAATACATTTTTATCCAGCATTTGCTTTATTAATTTATTTATTTGTCCTGTTCTCATGTGCATGGAAAAATAGACATAGTATCTAAATAGTTCCTATCTTTGCTTTATGTGACCCGATAGGAGAAAATCATTATACTTACCATATTCTGTATTTAGACCCCACAGCTTTACTTTATTTGCTTCATATTGTGCTTTTTTCTTTAGACGACAAGCTCTGTGTATCAATAAAAAAAAACGTAAATGAAAACAACAATAACAGCAAATTTTGGAATCAAAACAACTATATATAGCTATTAACCATTTCTACATATTGCATTCTAGTATAAGGTATCAACATTTTGGTGATAACTTATCTATATGCGTTATCCATCTGTGTTAAAAACTCTGCACCTTCTTAGAGAGCCAGCAACGGCTTGTATCTTGGCACAAATCCAACCACTGCCAAAACAATACATGCCGCCAAAGTCTCACCCTGTTTGAATGCAGGTCAACAGGGGACATCTAGCTATCTCCAGCATGTCTGTGCAGATTATAAGTCTATTGCTGTAATAGCTACAGCTTTTTACAAAAAAAACTGAATTTATGCTTACCTGAAAAATTTCTCTCTCTTGTGATGTATCGAGTCCACGGATTCATCCATACTTGTGGGATATTCTCCTTCCCTACAGGAAGTGGCAGAAAGAGCACCCACAGCAGAGCTGTCTATATAGCTCCTCCCTTAGCTCCACCCCCAGTCATTCGAACGAAGGCTAGGAAGAAAAAGGAGAAACTATAGGGTGCAGTGGTGACTGAAGTTTTTTAAATAAAAATATACTACCTGTCTTAAATAGACAGGGCGGGCCGTGGACTCGATACATCACAAGAGAAAGAAATTTATCAGGTAAGCATAAATTCTGTGTTCTCTTGTAAGATGTATTGAGTCCACAGATTCATCCATACTTGTGGGATACCAATACCAAAGCTTTAGGACACGGATGAAGGGAGGGACAAGACAGGTTCCGTAAAACGGAAGGCACCACTGCTTGTACAACCTTTATCCCAAAAATAGCCTCCAAAGAAGCAAAAGTATCGAATTTGGAAAATTTGGAAAAAGTATGAAGCGAAGACCAAGTCGCCGCCTTACAAATCTGTTCAACAGAAGCCTAATTTTTAAAAGCCCATGTGGAAGCCACTGCTCTAGTAGAATGAGCAGTAATTCTTTCAGGAGGATGCTGGCCAGCAGTCTCATAAGCCATACTGATGATGCTTTTCAGCCAAAAAGAAAGAGGTAGCCTTAGCCTTTTGACCTCTCCGCTTACCAGAATAGACAAACAATGAAGATGTTTGACGGAAATCTTTGGTTGCTTGTAAGTAGAACTTTAAAGCACGAACCACACCAAGATTGTGCAACAGACGTTCCTTCTTTGAAGAAGGATTAGGACACAGCGAAGGAACAACAATTGCCTGATTGATATTCCTATTAGAAACAACCTTAGGAAGGAATCCAGGTTTGGTACGTAAAACCACCTTATCTGCATGAAAAATAAGATAAGGGGAGTCACACTGTAAAGCAGATAACTCAGAAACTCTTCGAGCCGAAGAGATAGCTACTAAAAACAAAACTTTCCAAGATAGAAGCTTAATATCTATGGAATGCATAGGTTCAAACAGAACCCCTTGAAGAACTTTAAGAACCAAGTTTAGGCTCCATAGCAGAGCAACATGTTTAAATACAGGCTTGATCCTGACCAAGGCCTGACTAAACGCTTGAACGTCTGGGACATCTGCCAGACGTTTGTGTAAAAGAATAGATAAAGCAGATATTTGTCCCTTTAAGGAACTAGCTGATAATCCATTCTCCAATCCATCTTGGAGAAAGGACAAAATTCTAGGAATCCTAATCTTACTCCATGAGTAACCCTTGGATTCACACCAACAAAGATATTTGCGCCAAATCTTATGATGGATTTTCCTGGTGACAGGCTTTCTAGCCTGATTCAGGGTATCAATGACAGACTCAGAGAAACCACGCTTTGATAGAATCAGGCGTTCAATCTCCAAGCAGTCAGACGCAGAGAAATTAGATTTGGATGCTTGAACGGACCTTGGATTAGAAGGTCCTGCCTCATTGGCAGAGTCCACGGTGGAACAGATGACATGTCCACCAGGTCTGCATACCAAGTCCTGCGTGGCCACGCAGGCGCTATCAGAATCACCGAAGCTCTCTCCTGCTTGATTCTGGCAACCAGACGTGGGAGGAGAGGAAACAGTGGAAATACATAAGCCAGATTGAAGGATCAGGGAACTACTAGAGCATCTATCAGTACCGCCTGGGGATCCCGGGACCTGGACCCGTAACGCGGAAGTTTGGCATTCTGTCGGGACGCCATCAGATCCAAATCTGGTGTGCCCCATAGCTGAGTCAGCTGAGCAAATACCTCTGGATGGAGCTCCCACTCCCCCGGATGAAAAGTCTGACGACTTAGGAAACCCGCCTACCAGTTCTCTACCCCTGGGATATGGATTGCTGAGAGATGGCAAGAGTGATCCTCCGCCCATCGGATAATTTTGGTTACCTCCTTCATCGCTAAAGAACTCCGTGTTCCTCCTTGATGATTGATATAGGCTACAGTCGTGATGTTGTCTGACTGAAATCTGATGAATTTGGCCGCAGCTAGCTGAGGCCATGCCTGAAGCGCATTGAATATCGCTCTCAGTACTAGAATGTTTATCGGGAGGAGAGATTCCTCCCGAGACCATAAGCCCTGTGCTTTCAGGGATTTCCAGACTGCACCCCAGCCTAGCAGGCTGGCATCTGTCGTTACTATGAGCCACTCTGGCCTACGGAAACATATTCCCTGAGACAGGTGGTCCTGAGACAACCACCAGAGAAGAGAATCTCTGGTCTCTTGGTCCAGATGCAGTTGAGGAGATAAATCTGCATAATCCCCATTCCACTGTTTGAGCATGCATAGTTGCAGTGGTCTGAGGTGTAGGCGGGCATAAGGAACTATGTCCATTGCCGCTACCATAAGTCCGATTACCTCCATACACTGAGCCACTGATGGCCGAGGAATGGAATGAAGAGCTTGGCAAGTGATTAAAAGTTTTGATTTTCTGACCTCCGTCAGAAATATTTTCATTTCTACCGAGTCTATCAGAGTCCCTAGGAAGGAAACTCTTGTGAGAGGGACGAGAGAACTCTTTTTTATGTTCACCTTCCACCCGTGAGATCTAAGAAAAGCCAACACGATGTCCGTGTGAGACTTGGCTAGCTGGAAAGTCGACGCCTGAATTAAGATGTCTAGATAAGGCGCCACTGCTATACCCCGCGGTCTTAGAACTGCCAAAAGGGACCCTAGCACCTTTGTGAAAATTCTGGGAGCCGTGGCCAACCAAAGGGAAGGGCCACAAACTGGTAATGCCTGTCCAGAAAGGCAAATCTGAGGAATTGATGATGATCTCTGTAAATAGGGATGTGTAGATACGCATCCTTTAAGTCCACGGTAGTCATATTGACCCTCCTGGATCAGAGGAAGAATAGTCCAAATAGTCTCCATCTTGAAAGATGGTACTCTGAGGAATTTGTTTAGAATTTTGAGATCCAAGATTGGTCTGAAAGTTCCCTCTTTTTTGGGAGCCACAAACAGGTTGGAGTAAAAACCTAGCCCTTGTTCCGCTCTTGGAACTGGGCAAATCACTCCCATGGTATGTAGGTCTTCTACACAGCGTAAGAACGCCTCTCTCTTTGTCTGGTTTGCAGACAATTGAGAAATGTGAAATCTCCCCCTTGGGGGGGGGGAGTCTTTGAAGTCCAGAAGAAATCCTTGGGACACAATTTCTAAAGCCCAGGAATCGTGAGCATCTCTTGCCCAAGCCTGAGCAAAGAGAGAGAGTCTGCCCCCTACTAGATCCGGTCCCGGATCGGGGGCTACCCCTTCATGCTGTCTTAGAGGCAGCAGCAGGCTTCTTGGCCTGTTTACCTTTGTTCCAAGCCTAGTTAGGTCTCCAGACTGACTTGGATTGGACAGAATTCCCCTCTTACTTTGTTGCAGGGGAAGCTGAAGCGGGACCACCCTTGAAGTTCCGAAAGGAACGAAAATTATTTGTTTGGTCCTCATCTTATTTGACCTATCCTGAGGGAGGGCATGGCCTTTCCCTTCAGTGATGTCTGAAATAATTTCTTTCAGTGCAGGCCCGAATTGGGTCTTTCCTTTGAAAGGGATGTAAAACAATTTAGATTTTGATGACACATCAGCAGACCAGGACTTAAGCCATAACGCCCTGCGTGCTAAAATGGCAAAACCTGAATTATTTGCCGCTAATTTAGCCATTTGGAAAGCGGCATCTGTAATGAAAGAATTAGCCAACTTAAGGGCCTTAATTCTATCCATAATATCCTCTAATGGAGTCTCCACCTGGAGAGCCTCTTCTAGAGCCTCAAACCAGAAAGCAGCTGCAGTAGTTACAGGAACAATGCATGCAATAGGTTAGAGAAGAAAACCTTGATGAACAAAAATTTTCTTTAGGAGACCCTCTAATTTTTTATCCATAGGATCTTTGAAAGCACAACTGTCTTCGATAGGTATAGTTGTACGCTTAGCAATAGTAGAAATAGCTCCCTCCACCTTAGGAACAGTCTGCCACGAGTCCTGTATGGTGTCAGATATGGGAAACATTTTCTTAAAAACAGGAGGGGGAGCGAACGGAATACCTGGTCTATCCCACTCCTTAGTAACAATAGTCACAATCCTCTTAGGGACTGAAAAAACATCAGTGTAAACAGGAACCTCTAAGTATCTGTCCATTTTACACAATTTCTCTAAGACCACTATAGGGTCACAATCGTCTAGAGTAGCCAATACCTCCTTGAGCAATAAGCGTAGGTGTTCAAGCTTAAATTTATAGGCCGTCATATGAGAATCTGTCTGAGGGAGCGACGTTCCTGAATCAGAAATCTCTCCCTCAGATAACAAATCCCTTACCCCTACTTCAGAACATTGTGAGGGTATATCGGATACGGCTACTAAAGCGTTAGACGGCTCAGCATTTGTTCTTAACCCAGAGCTGTCACGCTTTCCTTGTAAACCAGGCAGTTTAGAGAAAACATAATTTATGTAAGAACTTACCTGATAAATTCATTTCTTTCATATTAACAAGAGTCCATGAGCTAGTGACGTATGGGATATACATTCCTACCAGGAGGGGCAAAGTTTCCCAAACCTTAAAATGCCTATAAATACACCCCTCACCACACCCACAAATCAGTTTAACGAATAGCCAAGAAGTGGGGTGATAAGAAAAAAAGTGCGAAGCATATAAAATAAGGAATTGGAATAATTGTGCTTTATACGAAAAAATCATAACCACCACAAAAAAGGGTGGGCCTCATGGACTCTTGTTAATATGAAAGAAATGAATTTATCAGGTAAGTTCTTACATAAATTATGTTTTCTTTCATGTAATTAACAAGAGTCCATGAGCTAGTGACGTATGGGATAATGACTACCCAAGATGTGGACCTTTCCACACAAGAGTCACTAGAGAGGGAGGGATAAAATAAAGACAGCCAATTCCTGCTGAAAATAATCCACACCCAAAATAAAGTTTAACGAAAAACATAAGCAGAAGATTCAAACTGAAATCGCTGCCTGAAGAACTTTTCTACCAAAAACTGCTTCAGAAGAAGAAAAAACATCAAAATGGTAGAATTTAGTAAAAGTATGCAAAGAGGACCAAGTTGCTGCTTTGCAGATCTGGTCAACCGAAGCTTCATTCCTAAACGCCCAGGAAGTAGATACTGACCTAGTAGAATGAGCTGTAATTCTCTGAGGCGGAATTTTACCCGACTCAACATAGGCAAGATGAATTAAAGATTTCAACCAAGATGCCAAAGAAATGGCAGAAGCTTTCTGGCCTTTCCTAGAACCGGAAAAGATAACAAATAGACTAGAAGTCTTACGGAAAGATTTCGTAGCTTCAACATAATATTTCAAAGCTCTAACAACATCCAAAGAATGCAACGATTTCTCCTTAGAATTCTTAGGATTAGGACATAATGAAGGAACCACAATTTCTCTACTAATGTTGTTGGAATTCACAACCTTAGGTAAAAATTCAAAAGAAGTTCGCAACACCGCCTTATCCTGATGAAAAATCAGAAAAGGAGACTCACAAGAAAGAGCAGATAATTCAGAAACTCTTCTAGCAGAAGAGATGGCCAAAAGGAACAAAACTTTCCAAGAAAGTAATTTAATGTCCAATGAATGCATAGGTTCAAACGGAGGAGCTTGAAGAGCTCCCAGAACCAAATTCAAACTCCAAGGAGGAGAAATTGACTTAATGACAGGTTTTATACGAACCAAAGCTTGTACAAAACAATGAATATCAGGAAGAATAGCAATCTTTCTGTGAAAAAGAACAGAAAGAGCGGAGATTTGTCCTTTCAAAGAACTTGCGGACAAACCCTTATCTAAACCATCCTGAAGAAACTGTAAAATTCTCGGTATTCTAAAAGAATGCCAAGAAAAATGATGAGAAAGACACCAAGAAATATAAGTCTTCCAGACTCTATAATATATCTCTCGAGATACAGATTTACGAGCCTGTAACATAGTATTAATCACGGAGTCAGAGAAACCTCTTTGACCAAGAATCAAGCGTTCAATCTCCATACCTTTAAATTTAAGGATTTCAGATCCGGATGGAAAAAAGGACCTTGCGACAGAAGGTCTGGTCTTAACGGAAGAGTCCATGGTTGGCAAGATGCCATCCGGACAAGATCCGCATACCAAAACCTGTGAGGCCATGCCGGAGCTATTAGCAGAACACACGAGCATTCCCTCAGAATCTTGGAGATTACTCTTGGAAGAAGAACTAGAGGCGGAAAGATATAGGCAGGATGATACTTCCAAGGAAGTGATAATGCATCCACTGCCTCCGCCTGAGGATCCCGGGATCTGGACAGATACCTGGGAAGTTTCTTGTTTAGATGAGAGGCCATCAGATCTATCTCTGGGAGCCCCCACATTTGAACAATCTGAAGAAATACCTCTGGGTGAAGAGACCATTCGCCCGGATGCAACGTTTGGCGACTGAGATAATCCGCTTCCCAATTGTCTACACCTGGGATATGAACCGCAGAGATTAGACAGGAGCTGGATTCCGCCCAAACCAAAATTCGAGATACTTCTTTCATAGCCAGAGGACTGTGAGTCCCTCCTTGATGATTGATGTATGCCACAGTTGTGACATTGTCTGTCTGAAAACAAATGAACGATTCTCTCTTCAGAAGAGGCCAAAACTGAAGAGCTCTGAAAATTGCACGGAGTTCCAAAATATTGATCGGTAATCTCACCTCCTGAGATTCCCAAACTCCTTGTGCTGTCAGAGATCCCCACACAGCTCCCCAACCTGTGAGACTTGCATCTGTTGAAATTACAGTCCAGGTCGGAAGAACAAAAAAAGCCCCCTGAATTAAACGATGGTGATCTGTCCACCACGTTAGAGAGTGTCGAACAATCGGTTTTAAAGATATTAATTGATATATCTTCGGGTAATCCCTGCACCATTGGTTCAGCATACAGAGCTGAAGAGGTCGCATGTGAAAACGAGCAAAGGGGATCGCGTCCGATGCAGCAGTCACAAGACCTAGAATTTCCATGCATAAGGCTACCGAAGGGAATGATTGAGACTGAAGGTTTCGACAAGCTGTAATCAATTTTAGACGTCTCTTGTCTGTTAAAGACAGAGTCATGGACACTGAATCTATCTGGAAACCCAGAAAGGTTACCCTTGTTTGAGGAATCAAAGAACTTTTTGGTAAATTGATCCTCCAACCATGATCTTGAAGAAACAACACAAGTCGATTCGTATGAGACTCTGCTAAATGTAAAGACTGAGCAAGTACCAAGATATCGTCCAAATAAGGAAATACCACAATACCCTGTTCTCTGATTACAGACAGAAGGGCACCGAGAATCTTTGTGAAAATTCTTGGAGCTGTAGCAAGGCCAAACGGTAGAGCCACAAATTGGTAATGCTTGTCTAGAAAAGAGAATCTCAGGAACTGATAATGATCTGGATGAATCGGAATATGCAGATATGCATCCTGTAAATCTATTGTGGACATATAATTCCCTTGCTGAACAAAAGGCAATATAGTCCTTACAGTTACCATCTTGAACGTTGGTATCCTTACATAACGATTCAATAATTTTAGATCCAGAACTGGTCTGAAGGAATTCTCCTTCTTTGGTACAATGAAGAGATTTGAATAAAACCCCATCCCCTGTTCCGGAACTGGAACTGGCATAATTACTCCAGCCAACTCTAGATCTGAAACACAATTCAGAAATGCTTGAGCTTTCACTGGATTTACTGGGACACGGGAAAGAAAAAATCTCTTTGCAGGAGGTCTCATCTTGAAACCAATTCTGTACCCTTCTGAAACAATGTTCTGAATCCAAAGATTGTGAACAGAATTGATCCAAATTTCTTTGAAAAAACGTAACCTGCCCCCTACCAGCTGAACTGGAATGAGGGCCGTACCTTCATGTGAACTTAGAAGCAGGCTTTGCCTTTCTAGCAGGCTTGGATTTATTCCAGACTGGAGATGGTTTCCAAACTGAAACTGCTCCTGAGGACGAAGGATCAGGCTTTTGTTCTTTGTTGAAACGAAAGGAACGAAAACGATTGTTAGCCCTGTTTTTACCTTTAGATTTTTTATCCTGTGGTAAAAAAGTTCCTTTCCCACCAGTAACAGTTGAAATAATAGAATCCAACTGAGAACCAAATAATTTGTTTCCCTGGAAAGAAATGGAAAGTAGAGTTGATTTAGAAGCCATATCAGCATTCCAAGTCTTAAGCCATAAAGCTCTTCTGGCTAAGATAGCCAGAGACATAAACCTAACATCAACTCTAATAATATCAAAAATGGCATCACAGATAAAATTATTAGCATGCTGGAGAAGAATAATAATATCATGAGAATCACGATTTGATACTTGTTGCGCTAGAGTTTCCAACCAAAAAGTTGAAGCTGCAGCAACATCAGCCAATGATATAGCAGGTCTAAGAAGATTACCTGAACACAGATAAGCTTTTCTTAGAAAAGATTCAATTTTTCTATCTAAAGGATCCTTAAACGAGGTACCATCTGACGTAGGAATGGTAGTACGTTTAGCAAGGGTAGAAATAGCCCCATCAACTTTAGGGATTTTGTCCCAAAATTCTAACCTGTCAGGCGGAACAGGATATAATTGCTTAAAACGTTTAGAAGGAGTAAATGAATTACCCAATTTATCCCATTCTTTGGAAATTACTGCAGAAATAGCATTAGGAACAGGAAAAACTTCTGGAATAACCGCAGGAGCTTTAAAAACCTTATCCAAACGTATAGAATTAGTATCAAGAGGACTAGAATCCTCTATTTCTAAAGCAATTAGTACTTCTTTAAGTAAAGAGCGAATAAATTCCATCTTAAATAAATATGAAGATTTATCAGCATCAATCTCTGAGATAGAATCCTCTGAACCAGAAGAGTCCAAAGAATCAGAATGATGGTGTTCATTTAAAAATTCATCTGTAGAGAGAGAAGATTTAAAAGACTTTTTACGTTTACTAGAAGGAGAAATAACAGACAAAGCCTTCTTTATGGATTCAGAAACAAAATCTCTTATGTTATCAGGAACATTCTGCACCTTAGATGTTGAGGGAACTGCAACAGGCAATGGTACATTACTAAAGGAAATAATATCTGCTTTAACAAGTTTGTCATGACAATTATTACAAACAACAGCTGGAGGAATAGCTACCAAAAGTTTACAGCAGATACACTTAGCTTTGGTAGATCCAGCAGGCAGTGATTTTCCTGTAGTATCTTCTGGCTCAGATGCAACGTGAGACATCTTGCAATATGTAAGAGAAAAAACAACATATAAAGCAAAATAGATCAAATTCCTTATAAGACAGTTTCAGGAATGGGAAAGAATGCCAAATATCAAGCTTCTAGCAACCAGAAGCAAATGAAAAATGAGACTGAAATAATGTGGAGACAAAAGCGACGCCCATATTTTTTAGCGCCAAATAAGACGCCCACATTATTTGGCGCCTAAATGCTTTTGGCGCCAAAAATGACGCCACATCCGGAACGCCGACATTTTTGGCGCAAAATAACGTCAAAAAATGACGCAACTTCCGGCGACACGTATGACGCCGGAAACGGAAAGAATTTTTTGCGCCAAAAAAGTCTGCGCCAAGAATGACGCAATAAAATGAAGCATTTTCAGCCCCCGCGAGCCTAACAGCCCACAGGGAAAAAAGTCAAATTTTTGAGGTAAGAAAAATATGATAATTCAATGCATAATCCCAAATATGAAACTGACTGTCTGAAAATAAGGAAAGTTGAACATTCTGAGTCAAGGCAAATAAATGTTTGAATACATATATTTAGAACTTTATAAATAAAGTGCCCAACCATAGCTTAGAGTGTCACAGAAAATAAGACTTACTTACCCCAGGACACTCATCTACATGTTTGTAGAAAGCCAAACCAGTACTGAAACGAGAATCAGTAGAGGTAATGGTAAATATAAGAGTATATCGTCGATCTGAAAAGGGAGGTAAGAGATGAATCTCTACGACCGATAACAGAGAACCTTATGAAATAGACCCCGTAGAAGGAGATCACTGCATTCAATAGGCAATACTCTCTTCACATCCCTCTGACATTCACTGCACGCTGAGAGGAAAACCGGGCTCCAACTTGCTGCGGAGCGCATATCAACGTAGAATCTAGCACAAACTTACTTCACCACCTCCCTTGGAGGCAAAGTTTGTAAAACTGATTTGTGGGTGTGGTGAGGGGTGTATTTATAGGCATTTTAAGGTTTGGGAAACTTTGCCCCTCCTGGTAGGAATGTATATCCCATACGTCACTAGCTCATGGACTCTTGTTAATTACATGAAAGAAAACCTCTGTGAGGGTTTTATTCATAACTGTGGCCATGTCTTGTAAAGTAAATGAATTAGACGCACTATAGGTACTTTGCGTCACTTGTGCGGTCGTTACTGGTTGTGACACTTGGGGAGAGCTAGATGCTAAAACCTCATTTCCTTCTAACTGAGAATCATCGATTGCAATATTTTTAAGTGCTAAAATATGCTCTTTATAATTTATAGACATATCAGTGCAAGTGGGACACATTCTAAGAGGGGGTTCCACAATGGCTTCTAAACACATAGAACAAGGATTCTCCTTGGTGTCAGACATGTTAAACAGGCTAGTAATGTAACAAGCAAGCTTGGAAAACACTTTAATCAAAGTAAATAACACTTTAAACAAAAAACATAATTTATGTAAGAACTTACCTGATAAATTCATTTCTTTCATATTAGCAAGAGTCCATGAGCTAGTGACGTATGGGATATACATTCCTACCAGGAGGGGCAAAGTTTCCCAAACCTCAAATGCCTATAAATACACCCCTCACCACACCCACAAATCAGTTTAACGAATAGCCAAGAAGTGGGGTGATAAGAAAAAAGTGCGAAAGCATAAAAAAAAAGGAATTGGAATAATTGTGCTTTATACAAAAAAATCATAACCACCATAAAAAGGGTGGGCCTCATGGACTCTTGATAATATGAAAGAAATGAATTTATCAGGTAAGTTCTTACATAAATTATGTTTTCTTTCATGTAATTAGCAAGAGTCCATGAGCTAGTGACGTATGGGATAATGACTACCCAAGATGTGGATCTTCCACGCAAGAGTCACTAGAGAGGGAGGGATAAAATAAAGACAGCCAATTCCGCTGAAAATAATCCACACCCAAAACAAAGTTTAAATCTTATAATGAAAAAAACTGAAATCATAAGCAGAAGAATCAAACTGAAACAGCTGCCTGAAGAATTTTTCTACCAAAAACTGCTTCAGAAGAAGAAAACATCAAAATGGTAGAATTTAGTAAAAAAATATGCAAAGAAGATCAAGTTGCTGCTTTGCAAATCTGATCAACCGAAGCTTCATTCCTAAACGCCCAGGAAGTAGAAACTGACCTAGTAGAATGAGCTGTAATCCTTTGAGGCAGAGTTTACCCGACTCAACATAAGCATGATGAATTAAAGATTTCAACCAAGATGCCAAAGAAATGGCAGAGGCCTTCTGACCTTTCCTAGAACTGGAAAAGATAACAAAAAGACTAGAAGTCTTTCGGAAAATCTTAGTAGCTTCAACATAATATTTCAAAGCTCTAACTACATCCAAAGAATGCAGTGATCTCTCCTTAGAATTCTTAGGATTAGGACAAAATGAAGGAACTACAATTTCACTACTAATGTTGTTAGAATTCACAACCTTAGGTAAAAATTTAAAAGAAGTTCGCAACACCGCCTTATCCTGATGAAAAATCAGAAAAGGAGACTCACAAGAAAGAGCAGATAATTCAGAAACTCTTCTAGCAGAAGAGATGGCCAAAAGAACAAAACTTTCCAAGAAAGTAATTTAATGTCCAGAGAATGCATAGGTTCAAACAGAGGAGCTTGAAGAGCCACCAGAACCAAATTCAAACTCCAAGGAGGAGAAATTGACTTAATAACAAGTTTTATACGAACCAAAGCTTGTACAAAACAATAAAAATCAGGAAAACTGGGGCGGAGCCGGTGCTGGAAGAAGATGGCCGCACATCAGATGAGCTCCGATGTTTTAGCCCACAAAAATCTGGCTTATTGAGGCCCCATTGCGACATCATCAACATTTATTTCTGGAGAGACGAGTGTAATTCCTGTCTCATGCCTGCTCCTTGGCAGTAACGTTGTTGTATTCAAGATGGAGGAGACACACAGATTGCTGCAGACCCTCTTATTGGCTTTCGACCACCAACTAGATAGGTGTTTTCTCGACCTACAAGACACCCTGAAAATGGCGACTAGTGGCGAAGCAGACAAGAGATATCATGATGCTGATCAAAATGAGGCGAGCACGGAACAGCGATCTGAGTGTTCGCAGAGTGGCCTAACACATGGCAGCTTTAATCTGGCTATGGGCAACAATTGGCAAGAACCGGCTAATCTGCACCCATCTAAATACACCGCAAGAAGTTCTTGGCAAGAGGCAGCTAACAGGAACAATTCAGTTCAGCCACAGAGAGACATGCTAACCTCAACCTGTCATCTATTTCTAGGGGTGAAGCCGGCAGCTCGAATTACGCAGTGTAAATCTTACTCGATCCTGCTCTCGGGCGGTGAAGGAGCGGCTGACTCCGGCGGTTGGGGCCTGAAGCCCTCAGATCCTATGGTCCTTTACGGAGGCCCCGCGCTGTTGCTGTGGCGAAATTCCTCATTACTGCATGGTCCCGATACGAGTGACTCCCTTTTCAGGCTGCCTAAATATCTTCCTGTGCTACATCATGGTCTGCAGGCATCTTCAAGAGCGCTGTTACCCTGTTACATTGGGCCCTGCAGAGTGTCTCCTCAGCCCCTGGAAGGCGTTTTTTGTGAGTTCCTGTTAAATGTGGTGAAAACAGGTGTTGGTTAAATCTCTCTAGCCCCACAAGAACAGATCCTGACTCTTCTCTTTGAGTGAGAAGTGGGCTGCACTTGCCGACTAAAAGCACTGTATATACCCAGTATAATTGAGCCCTTTATGTTATTGCCCCTTTGCTGATGCTCCCTGTAATGACGATCTTTGATCTGAATCCCATACTGTGAAGAGGGACTTTACTTTGTTAAGTTGGGCTATCCATATCAAGAGTTTTACAGCCCTCAAAGACTCAATTATTAAAAGATGTAGTGCATTTATGCTGAACTGTTGCTTAGCATTCGTTTGCAGAAGGCAGTCTATTTAAATAAAGTGATGTCCTATATGTTTTTGTTAAATACCTATGTACTTTATCCTGCTTAGTTGTCTATCCCTCCATGCTCCAGGTGAGGGGCACATAATTAAACTGCATATGCCCAAGTTTACAACACTTATCTATACCCCTGATCAGAACACCATCCAAGTTAAAATTATAAGTAAGGGTTGCCTACACTGCTTACACTACTTCATAGGAACACTAAGTTATAGTTGTGTTTATGTTGTCATATCTGGATGTATCCATAGCTCATAACAACAATTCAGACATGGGTATATACCTCATTTAATTGCTTACTACTCCTCATTACATTCATGCTTGCTAAATAGGTCCCAGTAGTATGATATTATATTACTTTTATGCCTGAGGCCTAGAACTGTTAAGAAAATAGTGTAGCGGAGTTTTGTTATATATGTGCCAAGTCCTTTCTCTCAACTAGTTGATTTTCCTGAGGGAATCCCATCAGTCTCAAAATAATTGGCCTAATATAATACTCACTTTGTGCGAATACAACTAATTCTACTAAGATCTAACTCAGAGTAGCTTGTGCATGGTGCTATATTGCTGCATTTAGTACTATTGTCTACTACTTATAAAGAAATCCTATAAACTACCGTACTTCCTTGCAAGTTCTTAGTCGCTACTTTAAAAACCGGACTAGCTGTTCCACTTTGTTTACACCCTAAATGTTTTCCTCTTTAGATGTGTTTGAGGTGCTGTTTGAAGAAGTTAATTGTTCTGTAATTATATGTTTTACTTAGATATATAGAAAATATGTCTCCCCATGCTATTTTTCTCTGCCCATGCTATACTTGTGGGAATTGCCTAGTATACGATGTACATGTCAGGACGCCAGAAAAATCTTTTATTGGCTCTCTCATTCTAGACCAAATATTACAAAGAGTGGTCTCACTAATGCTTCTATGCGGCAACGTATTAATTTTATTAGTTAAATGTTTTTAGCCTAACCTAACATGACTCAATGCTATCTTAAAATGCCTCAACTAACTCTCTCCATTCTTAATTATGTGTAGTAGTTAGGGCTCAGTTAATAAGGAGAAGTAGGGGCTGCTTATAGTATATATGTTATATGAGACTGCTATTTGCTCTAGATAAGATTTATGGTATGAAATTCTTTTTGTTTGGGTTTGTTTAACCAGGCTTACCTATAGTTCACTAATAGTGTACATACTCATAGAGGTAAGCATACCCTCTAAACATGTTGTAAACATTAATAGCATCTATTTAGCCCAAGTTATGTTAACCAGTTATAACCAGTTATAACAGGAAGATTAAGCCTCCCTTGATTAGACATACCTCTATTTATTGCAATAAGGGTGTCTTTTACCTATGATTATAAAGCATCATACCTTTCGTATAATTCTAAAATACTCCCAAATATTGCCCCGAAGTGGTAAACTTTGAACTACCTTGATCGTCTGGTCCCATATATAGACCTCTTGGGACACTTAGTGTATATTTTGTATTAATCGCTTTACTGGAGGGGAGAACTCTAATATCCACAATAGCCTGAAATAAATCCATGCTCAGTTTATTGCTTATAAGTTAACCCAGCATGCTGTATTATGCCTTGCTAGTCTCTATATTTATGGCTCCGTCCCCCCCCCACCCCTTTCCCTATGCGTATAGCGGTGCTTACCCGCTGAATATCCCCCACCCCCCTATTAATCTCGGCCCAAGAGTGGCTGATTCCTATGCTGACCCTCCACAGACTGATATTTTGGTCTTAGGTAAAATACTATTAGAATGTGGAGCTCATACACTGATATTATATTATAAAATGAAGTTTTATTTAATCTCGCCCAAGATACTGTCTATCTTCAAAACCAGATTTCAAAATGTATTTTCTCTTGCTATATACGCCTATTGCTTTCTCAACAATGCCTATGCATAGACAATGTATTAATCTCTTTGTTGTAACTTTGGCCTGTGGGCGAGTTCTTGTTGTTGTGATGATATGTGTCTTAACTTCAATAAAAAATAATTAAAAAAAAAAAAAAAATCAGGAAAACTAGCAATCTTTCTGTGAAAAAGAACAGAAAGAGCAAAGATTTGTCATTTTAAGGAACTTGCAGACAAAACTTATCCAAACCATCCTGAAGAAACTGTAAAATTCTACAGGGAGTGCAGAATTATTAGGCAAATGAGTATTTTGACCACATCATCCTTTTTATGCATGTTGTCTTACTCCAAGCTGTATAGGCTCGAAAGCCTACTACCAATTAAGCATATTAGGTGATGTGCATCTCTGTAATGAGAAGGGGTGTGGTCTAATGACATCAACACCCTATATCAGGTGTGCATAATTATTAGGCAACTTCCTTTCCTTTGGCAAAATGGGTCAAAAGAAGGACTTGACAGGCTCAGAAAAGTCAAAAATAGTGAGATATCTTGCAGAGGGATGCAGCACTCTTAAAATTGCAAAGCTTCTGAAGCGTGATCATTGAACAATCAAGCGTTTCATTCAAAATAGTCAACAAGGTCGCAAGAAGTGTGTGGAAAAACCAAGGCGCAAAATAACTGCCCATGAACTGTGAAAAGTCAAGCGTGCAGCTGCCAAGATGCCACTTGCCACCAGTTTGGCAATATTTCAGAGCTGCAACATCACTGGAGTGCCCAAAAGCACAAGGTGTGCAATACTCAGAGACATGGCCAAGGTAAGAAAGGCTGAAAGATGACCACCACTGAACAAGACACACAAGCTGAAACGTCAAGACTGGGCCAAGAAATATCTCAAGACTGATTTTTCTAAGGTTTTATGAACTGATGAAATGAGAGTGAGTATTGATGGGCCAGATGGATGGGCCCGTGGCTGGATTGGTAAAGGGCAGAGAGCTCCAGTCCGACTCAGACGCCAGCAAGGTGGAGGTGGAGTACTGGTTTGGGCTGGTATCATCAAAGATGAGCTTGTGGGGCCTTTTCGGGTTGAGGATGGAGTCAAGCTCAACTCCCATTACTACTGCCAGTTTCTGGAAGACACCTTCTTCAAGCAGTGATACAGGAAGAAGTCTGCATCCTTCAAGAAAAACATGATTTTCATGCAGGACAATGCTCCATCACACGCGTCCAAGTACTCCACAGCGTGGCTGGCAAGAAAGGGTATAAAAGAAGAAAATCTAATGACATGGCCTCCTTGTTCACCTGATCTGAACCCCATTGAGAACCTGTGGTCCATCATCAAATGTGAGATTTACAAGGAGGGAAAACAGTACACCTCTCTGAACAGTGTCTGGGAGGCTGTGGTTGCTGCTGCATGCAATGTTGATGGTGAACAGATCAAAACACTGACAGAATCCATGGATGGCAGGCTTTTGAGTGTCCTTGCAAAGAAAGGTGGCTATATTGGTCACTGATTTGTTTTTGTATGTCAGAAATGTATATTTGTGAATGTTGAGATGTTATAATCGGTTTCACTGGTAAAAATAAATATTTGAAATGGGTATATATTTGTTTTTTGTTAAGTTACCTAATAATTATGCACAGTAATAGTCACCTGCACACACAGATATCCCCCTAAAATAGCTAAAACTAAAAACAAACTAAAAACTACTTCCAAAAATATTCAGCTTTGATATTAATGCGTTTTTTGGGTTCATTGAGAACATGGTTGTTGTTCAATAATACAATTAATCCTCAAAAATACAACTTGCCTAATAATTCTGCACTCCCTGTAGGAATTCTAAAAGAATGCCAAGAAAAATGATGAGAAAAACACCAAAAAATGCAAGTCTTCCAGACTCGATAATATATCATCCTAGATACAGATTTACGAGCCTGCAACATAGTATTAATTACGGAGTCAGAGAAAACCTCTATGACTGAGAATCAAGCGTTCAATCTCCATACTTTCAATTTAAGGATTTGAGATCCTGATGGAAAAAAAGGACCTTGTGATAGAAGGTCTGGTCTTAACGGAAGAGTCCACGGATGGCAAGGAGCCATCTGGACAAGATCCGCATACCAAAACCTGTGAGGCCATGCTGGAGCCACCAGCAGAATAAACGAACGCTCCTTTAGAATTTTGGAAATCACTCTTGAAAGAAGAACTAGAGGCGGAAAGATATAGCAGGATGATATTTCCAAGGAAGTGACAATGCATCCACTGCTTCCACCTGAGGATCCCTGGATCTGGACAGATACCTGGGAAGCTTCTTGTTTAGATGAGAAGCCATCAGATCTATTTATGGAAGTCCCCATATTTGAACAATCTGAAGAAATACCTCTGGGTGAAGAGACCATTCGCCCGGATGTAGCATTTGGCGACTGAGATAATCCGCTTCCCAATTGTCTATACCTGGGATATGAACCGCAGAAATTAGACAGGGGCTGGATTTCGCCCATACAAGTATTCGAGATACTTCCTTTATAGCCAGAGGACTGTGAGTCCCTCTTGATGATTGACATATGCCACATTTGTGACATTGTCCGTCTGTAAACAAATGAACGACTCTCTCTTTAGAAGAGGCCATGACTGAAGAGCTCTGAAAATTGCACGGAGTTCCAAAATGTTGATTGGAAATCTCACCTCCTGAGATTCCCAAACCCCTTGTGCTGTCAGAAACCCCCATACAGCTCCCCAACCTGTCAGACTTGCATCTGTTGAGATCACAGTCCAGGATGGAAGAACAAAAGAAGCCCCCTGAACTAAATGATGGTGGTCTGTACCACGTCAGAGGGTGTCGAACAATCGGTTTTAAAGATATTAAATGAGATATCTTTGTATAATCCTTGCACCACTGGTTCAGCATACAGAGCTGAAGAGGTCGCATGTGAAAATGAGCAAAGGGGAACACGTCCAATGCAGCAGTCATAAGAACCTAGAATTTCCATGCATAAGGCTACTGAAGGGAATGATTGAGACTGAAGGTTTCGATAACCTGAAACCAAATTCAGACGTCTCTTGTCCGACAGAGACAGAGTCATGGACACTGAATCTAACTGGAAACCTAAAAAAAGGTTACTCTTGTCTGAGGAATCAACAAACTGATTGGTTAATTGATCCTCCAACCATGTTCTTGAAGAAACAACACTCATAAAAAGCTGGAAAGGATCTTTCCATTGAAAATGAGCAAAGGGAATTGAATCCAATGCTGTTAAAACTTCTATGCATATATAGCAACTGAAGGAAAAAATAGAGACTAAAGGTACCGACAGACGGAACCCAATACAAATTGTCCCTTGTCCGATGTCCCTTGTCCGATAGAGACAAAGACAGTGACATAAACCATCTGGAAACCTAAAAAAGGTGACCCTTACGTGAGGAATCAAGAACTTTTGAAAAAAAGATCCTCTAACTATGTCCTGAAGAGCAAGTGAATCATATGAGATTCCGCATCCTCAGAAAATAATCTGAATGAAAACAGAAAAATGAAAAATATGCATTTATTGTATCTAATGAAAACAAATAATGCTATCAGTGACCATAAAAAGGCAGAATAGTTTGAATAAAACTCCAAAACCCAGTTCCTAAAAAAAGGAACTGGAAGAAATACCCCAGAAGATTCCAGGTCTGAGCAGCGCTTGAACCCCATGGGTACCCAGCCATGCTACAACAGTATCCAAAATATATAGGACAGAAACACACTTAAAGAAAGTGTTAGCCTTACTGGAATAAAATCAAAGAAATTTGGACAAAATAGAACCAAATAAATTTCAAAGAAGTCTTAACCTGCCCCTTACCAGCTAAGCTGGAATACAGCAAGTACATCGCAATATTAGGGAGCTGATTTCGAACCCCAATTATAAACATGTTACTTGGGAAAGAACTCAGGAATTCGTTCCTTAATAAGAACAACCAAACTAGTATAAGCTTAAAGTTTTAGTCTTAGAACTCAATCTTGAAGCCCATAGTAACAGTTAAGAATTGAATCCAATTATAAAACAAATAACTGATTTATCTTAGAACAAAAGAAATATGGATTTTCTTTTTTTTTTTTTTTTTTTTTTTAAAAACACAAAATTCTTCTAGCTAAAATAGCTAAAGACATAGATTAACCCTCATTTGCGAATATATTCAATAAAATGAAGACACAAATGAAATCATTAGCATGATAGTCCAGTTTAAAGGACCAGTCAAAACAGAGGACTTGCAAAATGCAAAATAACAAGACAAAATGCAACAGCACCAAGTCTAGTAAATGTTGTCCCGTTAACAATGCTAAAATAAATCATAATCTGATACTTGATCTTAAAGTAAACAGAAAAAATGAAGCAATTGCAATATCACAGGACCAAGAAAAGTACCTGAAACTAAATAATTTTCCATAAATAAGATACAACTATATAAAGGAAAATAAATATTATTTTGCTATAGAAACAATAGCATAATTAGTAGGAGTAGAGATAGCCCCAATAAATTGGAGAACCCTCCAAATTGAATTTAACTGCTGGCAAAGAATATAGTTTAAAACCTTGAAGAAGGAATAAAAGCGAATTCTCAGCCTATTCCATTCCCTAGTATGGGGAATTGGAAAGAAAACCTCTGAAATCACAGAAGAAAAAAAGGCAGAAATAGTGTCAGCTAGTCTTAAAGAACTAGTTACCTTAATATCCAAAATAATCAACAACTCTTCAACAAAGAACAAATGTACTTTAATAAAAAAAATTATAAAAAAGTAGATTTGTTAGTGTCAATATCTGATGAAGAGAATTTCTGAAAGAGAAAAAAACATCATCAGAGAAGGATAAATCAGTATGTTGTTGGTCATTTGAAACTTCAATAATTAAAAAAGAAGTGAAAAAAGACCTAAAAATTGTATTAGAAGGCACGAAGTCAGACAAAGCCTTAATCAGAAAAAATATTTCTTATAAATCTTCTAAACATTTCTTGTACTTAAGAATGGAAATGTATAAAGCATAAATACTAATGGAATCTGCATGTAAAAGTATATCATAATAACTTATTACAAACCATAGCTAAAGATAAACATTTATAACATTTAAAATAAATGAACTTAGCTTTGGTAGAACTGAAACTCAGTTAAGCATTTTTCCAGAAGTGGCTTCTGACTCAGGGTTACTCGCAGACATCTTGCAATATGTAATAGAAAAAACAACATATAAAGCAAAATTGATCAAATTCCTTAAATGACAGTTTCAGGAATGGGAAAAAATGCTAGTGAACAAGCTTCTAGCAACCAGAAGCAATAATTAATGAGACTTAAATAATGTGGAGACAATAGTGACGCCCATATTTTTTAGCGCCAAAAAAGACACCCACATTATTTGGCGCCTAAATGCTTTTGGCGCCAAAAATGACGTCACATCCGGAACGCCGACACTTTTGGCGCAAAAAACGTCAAAAAAATGACGCAACTTCCGGCGACACGTATGACACCGGAAACAGAAAAAAATGTTTGCGCCAAAAAAGTCAGCGCCAAGAATGACGCAATAAAAAGAAGCATTTTCAGCCCCCGCGAGCCTAATAGCCCACAGGGAAAAAGTCAAATTTTAAAGGTAAGAAAAAAAAATGATTAATTCATATGCATTATCCCAAATATGAAACTGACTGTCTGAAATAAGGAACGTTGAACATCCTGAGTCAAGGCAAATAAATGTTTGAACACATATATTTAGAACTTTATATAAAAGTGCCCAACCATAGCTTAGAGTGTCACAGAAAATAAGACTTACTTACCCCAGAACACTCATCTACAAGTAGTAGAAAGCCAAACCAGTACTGAAACGAGAATCAGTAGAGGTAATGGTATATATAAGAGTATATCGTCGATCTGAAAAGGGAGGTAAGAGATGAATCTCTACGACCGATAACAGAGAACCTATGAAATAGACCCCGTAGAAGGAGATCATTGAATTCAAACAGGCAACACTCAACTCACATCCCTCTGACATTCACTGCACGATGAAAACCGGGCTCCAACCTGCTGCGGAGCGCATATCAACGTAGAATCTAGCACAAACTTACTTCACCACCTCCATAGGAGGCAAAGTTTGTAAAACTGATTTGTGGGTGTGGTGAGGGGTGTATTTATAGGCATTTGAGGTTTGGGAAACTTTGCCCCTCCTGGTAGGAATGTATATCCCATACGTCACTAGCTCATGGACTCTTGCTAATTACATGAAAGAAACGGTACTGTGCCTTTAAGAGAAAAAAAGCTGCACAAAATCTGCAAAACAGTGTAAAAAAGCAGTAAACACAACAACATTTTTACAGTAGCCTTAGTAACTTTGCACCACTATGCAAATAAACAATTAACGCCTTAATGTAAAAACCGGATTGAAAAAACGTCAAAACTGGTAAAATAACGTTCAGCACCTTACCACAGCTCTGCTAAGGTGCCTATCTGCCCTTTAGGAACGATTTGTGGGGAAAAAAACCTCTTTACAGCCCTCAAATACAGCAGGAATCTCTGGAGAAGTAGCTGGATGCTTCTAAGGTAAATAAACTGTGCAACTGAAAATAGGCCCCTCCCACCTCACTCGAAGTTATGGGGCCTAAAAAACACCACAGAGTGTTTCTTAAACTAGCCATGTGGGTTAATAACCCTTAAACAAGCCACAATGACCCCTTAAAGTCCCTAAAAAAACGTTTTATTTGTAATTAAACCAAAACGTTTTTTCTTATCAGTGTCACCAGTAACTATGAGCCCTTTATGCAAGCTTGGATTCCTCTTTTACTGAATACAGCTTACCTTTCCCTCATGGGGATATTGCCAGCCTTTTCTAGAAATAACAGTCTGTCTAGTAAAAAATAGACTGAACATACCTTAATGCAGTTTAGCCTGCAAACTGTTCCCCCAACTGAAGTTTTCCTGTACTCTTCAGCCCTTGTGAGAACAGCAGTGGATCTTAGTTACAAAATGCTAAGATCATTATCCTCCTTGCAGAAATCTTCATACCTTTTCTGCCAGAGAGTAAATAGTACACACCGGTACCATTTAAAATAACAAACTTTTGCTTGAGAAAAACATAATTTATGCTTACCTGATAAATTCCTTTCTTCTGTTGTGTGATCAGTCCACGGGTCATCATTACTTCTGGGATATAACTCCTCCCCAACAGGAAATGCAAGAGGATTCACCCAGCAGAGCTGCATATAGCTCCTCCCCTCTACGTCACTCCCAGTCATTCGACCAAGGACCAACGAGAAAGGAGAAACCAAGGGTGAAGAGGTGACTGTAGTATAATTTAAAAAATATTTACCTGCCTTAAAAAACAGGGCGGGCCGTGGACTGATCACACAACAGAAGAAAGGAATTTATCAGGTAAGCATAAATTATGTTTTCTTCTGTTATGTGTGATCAGTCCACGGGTCATCATTACTTCTGGGATACCAATACCAAAGCAAAAGTACACGGATGACGGGAGGGCTAGGCAGGCTCATTATACAGAAGGAACCACTGCCTGAAGAACCTTTCTCCCAAAAATAGCCTCCGAAGAAGCAAAAGTGTCAAATTTGTAAAATTTTGAAAAAGTATGGAGCGAAGACCAAGTTGCAGCCTTGCAAATCTGTTCAACAGAGGCCTCATTCTTAAAGGCCCAAGTGGAAGCCACAGCTCTAGTAGAATGAGCTGTAATTCTTTCAGGAGGCTGCTGTCCAGCAGTCTCATAGGCTAAACGAATTATGCTACGAAGCCAGAAGGAAAGAGAGGTAGCCGAAGCCTTTTGACCTCTCCTCTGACCAGAGTATACGACAAACAGGGAAGACGTTTGTCGAAATTCCTTAGTTGCCTGCAAATAGAACTTGAGGGCACGAACTACATCCAGATTGTGCAGAAGACGTTCCTTCTTTGAAGAAGGATTCGGGCACAAAGAAGGAACAACGATCTCCTGATTGATGTTCCTGTTAGTGACTACCTTAGGTAAGAACCCAGGTTTTGTACGCAGAACTACCTTATCTGAATGAAAAATCAAATAAGGAGAATCACAATGTAGGGCTGATAACTCAGAGACTCTCCGAGCCGAAGAAATAGCCGTTAAAAATAGAACTTTCCAAGATAACAACTTTATATCAATGGAATGAAGGGGTTAAAACGGAACTCCTTGTAAAACGTTAAGAACCAGGTTTAAACTCCATGGCGGAGCAACAGTTTTAAACACAGGCTTGATCCTAGCTAAAGCTTGACAAAAAGCCTGGACGTCTGGAATTTCTGACAGACGCTTGTGCAACAAAATGGACAGAGCTGAGATCTGTCCCTTTAATGAACTAGCCGATAAAGCCTTTTCTAAACCTTCTTGTAGAAAGGACAATATCCTAGGAATCCTAACCTTACTCCAAGAGTAACCTTTGGATTCGCACCAGGATAGGTATTTACGCCATATCTTATGGTAAATCCTTCTGGTAACAGGCTTCCTAGCCTGTATCAGGGTATCAATAACCGACTCAGAAAAACCACGTTTTGATAAAATCAAACGTTCAATTTCCAAGCAGTCAGCTTCAGAGAAGTTAGATTTTGATGTTTGAATGGACCCTGAATCAGAAGGTCCTGTTTTAGAGGTAGAGACCAAGGTGGACAGGATGACATGTCCACTAGATCTGCATACCAAGTCCTGCGTGGCCATGCAGGCGCTATTAGAATCACTGATGCTCTCTCCTGTTTGATTCTGGCAATCAATCGAGGAAGCATCGGGAAGGGTGGAAACACATAAGCCATCCCGAAGGTCCAAGGTGCTGTCAAAGCATCTATCAGAACCGCTCCCGGATCCCTGGATCTGGACCCGTAGCGAGGAAGTTTGGCGTTCTGACGAGACGCCATGAGATCTATCTCTGGTTTGCCCCAACGTCGAAGTATTTGGGCAAAGACCTCCGGATGAAGTTCCCACTCCCCCGGATGAAAAGTCTGACGACTCAAGAAATCCGCCTCCCAGTTCTCCACTCCCGGGATGTGGATTGCTGACAGGTGGCAAGAGTGAGACTCTGCCCAGCGAATTATCTTTGATACTTCCATCATTGCTAGGGAGCTCCTTGTCCCTCCCTGATGGTTGATGTAAGCTACAGTCGTGATGTTGTCCGACTGAAACCTGATGAACCCCCGAGTTGTTAACTGGGGCCAAGCCAGAAGGGCATTGAGAACTGCTCTCAATTCCAGAATGTTTATTGGAAGGAGGCTCTCCTCCTGATTCCATAAACCCTGAGCCTTCAGAGAATTCCAGACAGCGCCCCAACCTAGTAGGCTGGCGTCTGTTGTTACAATTGTCCAGTCTGGCCTGCTGAATGGCATCCCCCTGGATAGATGTGGCCGATAAAGCCACCATAGAAGAGAATTTCTGGTCTCTTGATCCAGATTCAGAGTAGGGGACAAATCTGAGTAATCCCCATTCCACTGTCTTAGCATGCACAATTGCAGAGGTCTGAGATGTAGGCGAGCAAAAGGTACTATGTCCATTGCCGCTACCATTAAGCCGATCACCTCCATGCATTGAGCTACTGACGGGTGTTGAATGGAATGAAGGACACGGCATACATTTTGAAGCTTTGTTAACCTGTCTTCTGTCAGGTAAATCTTCATTTCTACAGAATCTATCAGAGTCCCCAAGAAGGGAACTCTTGTGAGTGGAAAGAGAGAACTCTTCTTTTCGTTCACCTTCCATCCATGCGACCTTAGAAATGCCAGTACTAACTCTGTATGAGACTTGGCAGTTTGAAAGCTTGGAGCTTGTATCAGAATGTCGTCCAGGTATGGAGCTACCGAAATTCCTCGCGGTCTTAGGACCGCTAGAAGAGTACCCAGAACCTTTGTGAAGATTCTTGGAGCCGTAGCCAATCCGAATGGAAGAGCTACAAATTGGTAATGCCTGTCTAGAAAGGCAAACCTTAGATACCGGTAATGATCCTTGTGAATCGGTATGTGAAGGTAAGCATCCTTTAAATCCACTGTGGTCATGTACTGACCTTTTTGGATCATGGGTAAAATTGTCCGAATAGTTTCCATTTTGAACGATGGAACTCTTAGGAATTTGTTTAGGATCTTTAAATCCAAGATTGGCCTGAAAGTTCCCTCTTTTTTGGGAACTACAAACAGATTTGAGTAAAACCCTTGTCCTTGTTCCGACCGCGGAACCGGATGGATCACTCCCATTAATAAAAGATCTTGTACGCAGCGTAGAAACGCCTCTTTCTTTATTTGGTTTGTTGACAACCTTGACAGATGAAATCTCCCTCTTGGGGGAGAGAATTTGAAGTCCAGAAGGTATCCCTGAGATATGATCTCTAGCGCCCAGGGATCCTGAACATCTCTTGCCCAAGCCTGGGCGAAGAGAGAAAGTCTGCCCCCCACCAGATCCGGTCCCGGATCGGGGGCCCTCGATTCATGCTGTCTTAGGGGCAGCAGCAGGTTTCCTGGCCTGCTTGCCCTTGTTCCAGGACTGATTAGGTCTCCAGCCTTGTCTGTAACGAGCAACAGCTCCTTCCTGTTTTGGTGCAGAGGAAGTTGATGCTGCTCCTGCTTTGAAATTACGAAAGGAACGAAAATTAGACTGTCTAGTCTTAGCTTTGGCTTTGTCCTGAGGCAGGGCATGGCCTTTACCTCCTGTAATGTCAGCGATAATCTCCTTCAACCCGGGCCCGAATAAGGTCTGCCCCTTGAAAGGTATATTAAGCAATTTAGATTTAGAAGTAACATCAGCTGACCAGGATTTTAGCCACAGTGCTCTGCGTGCCTGAATGGCGAATCCTGAATTCTTAGCCGTAAGTTTGGTTAAATGTACTACGGCTTCCGAAATGAAAGAATTAGCTAGTTTAAGGACTCTAAACCTGTCCGTAATCTCGTCCAGCGTAGCTGAACTAATGTTCTCTTCCAGAGATTCAATCCAGAATGCTGCAGCAGCCGTGACCGGCGCGATGCATGCAAGGGGTTGCAATATAAAACCTTGTTGAACAAACATTTTCTTAAGGTAACCCTCTAGTTTTTTATCCATTGGATCTGAAAAAGCACAGCTATCCTCAACCGGGATAGTGGTACGCTTAGCTAAGGTAGAAACTGCTCCCTCCACCTTAGGGACCGTTTGCCATAAGTCCCGTGTGGTGGCGTCTATTGGAAACATTTTTCTAAATATTGGAGGGGGTGAGAACGGCACACCGGGTCTATCCCACTCCTTAGTAACAATTTCAGTAAGTCTCTTAGGTATAGGAAAAACATCAGTACTCGCCGGTACCGCAAAATATTTATCCAACCTACACATTTTCTCTGGTATTGCAACTGTGTTACAATCATTCAGAGCCGCTAAAACCTCCCCTAGTAATACACGGAGGTTCTCCAATTTAAATTTAAAATTTGAAATATCTGAATCCAATCTGTTTGGATCAGAACCGTCACCCACAGAATGAAGCTCTCCGTCCTCATGCTCTGCAAGCTGTGACGCAGTATCAGACATGGCCCTAGTATTATCAGCGCACTCTGTTCTCACCCCAGAGTGATCACGCTTGCCTCTTAGTTCTGGTAATTTAGCCAAAACTTCAGTCATAACAGTAGCCATATCTTGTAATGTTATCTGTAATGGCCGCCCAGATGTACTGGGCGCCACAATATCACGCACCTCCCGAGCGGGAGATGCAGGTACTGACACGTGAGGCGAGTTAGTCGGCATAACTCTCCCCTCGCTGTTAGGTGAAATTTGTTCAATTTGTACAGATTGGCTTTTATTTAAAGTAGCATCAATACAGTTAGTACATAAATTTCTATTGGGCTCCACCTTGGCATTGGAACAAATGACACAGGTATCTTCCTCTGAATCAGACATGTTCAACACACTAGCAAATAAACTTGCAACTTGGCTACAATTTTATTTAATAAAAACGTACTGTGCCTCAAAGAAACACTAAACGATTAATGACAGTTGAAATAATAAACTGAAAAACAGTTATAGCATCAATCCTTGTAAACAACACAACTTTAGCAAAGGTTTCCCATTAGCAAAGCAAAATTAATTAAATTACAGAGTAACGTTTTTTATCACAGTCAATATATAATTCTCACAGCTCTGCTGAGAGAATCTACCTCCCTCAAAAGAAGTTTTGAAGACCCCTGAGTTCTGTAGAGATGAACCGGATCATGCAGGAAATACAATGAGCAACTGACTGGAAATTTTGATGCGTAGCAAAGAGCGCCAAAAACGGCCCCTCCCCCTCACACACAGCAGTGAGGGAGAAACGAAACTGTCATAATTAGAATAAGCAACTGCCAAGTGGAAAAATAGCCCAAACATTTATTCACTCAGTACCTCACTAAATGTAAACGATTCTACATTCCAGCAAAAACGTTTAACATAATCAATACATATAAAAAAATTCTTATGTACTTTTTACAGAGTAATTCCAGTGAAGTACCATTCCCAGAATACTGAAGTGCAAAGTATACATACATGACATTATATCGGTATGGCAGGATTTTCTCATCAATTCCATTGTCAGAAAATAAAAACTGCCACATACCTCTATGCAGATTCATCTGCCCGCTGTCCCCTGATCTGAAGTTTTTACCTCTCCTCAGATGGCCGAGAACAGCAATATGATCTTAACTACTCCGGCTAAAATCATAGTAAAACTCTGGTAGATTCTTCTTCAAACTCTGCCAGAGAGGCAATAACACACTCCGGTGTCATTGTAAAATAACAAACTTTTGATTGAAGTCATAAAAACTAAGAATAATCACCATAGTCCTCTTACACATCCTATCTAGTCGTTGGGTGCAAGAGAATGACTGGGAGTGACGTAGAGGGGAGGAGCTATATGCAGCTCTGCTGGGTGAATCCTCTTGCATTTCCTGTTGGGGAGGAGTTATATCCCAGAAGTAATGATGACCCGTGGACTGATCACACATAACAGAAGAAATAAAAACTTAACATTTTTGTCACCACACTCACTTTGCCCTTCCTAGCAGTTGGGCAGGCAGAGAGAATGACTGGGGGGTGGAGCTAAGGGAGGATTTTGCAGCAAATGTCGCTTCACTGAAGAAGGATTGGGACACAAGGAAGGAACCACAATCTCGATTGATGTTGCGGTCTGACACGACCTTAGGAAGAAAACCTAACTTAGTACGTAGGACAGCCTTATCATAATGGAACACCAGATAAGGAGGCTCACATTGCAAGGCAGCAATCTCAAATATTCTGCGCGCAGAAGAAATAGTCAGTAGGAAAAGAACCTTCCAGGACAACAATTTAATGTCAATCTCATGCATAGGCTCAAAGGGAGCCCGTTGCAAAATCCTAAGAACAAGATTTAGACTCCAAGGAGGAGCCTTAGATTTAAAGAAAACCTACTGTTTTTAGTGCTAATCAAAATAACTTTTTATGAATCAGTTTTGCAACACTTAGGTATTTTATAATTTTTTATTGTATGTTTTATATGCTCATTTTATAGCACTAAGATTTGTGCTTCTCTATTAATAGGTTTATTTTTGTAATAAATTGTTGTTTATTTATGTTTTACATCTTGTCACTAGTTCTTTAGTGATTTCAACATTTACAAGACCTTTATATGTTTTACACCTGTCGCTAATTTTCTAATCTGATGTGATTTCAACATCTACAAGCATTTAATTCTCTAAATACACACCAATATAATAGTAAGATATCACTTTATCCATAGTACTTTTAACCCCTAGTCCTATTTCTAGCGCCTCATTTCAACCTCCCCATCTCCTTCAAATTATTCACTATCTAGGAAGAAGACAGTAGGAATTAGAGGCTTAGGGGCTATTAACTCTAGTGCTTTTTTATTTACCCCCCTTTTTTTCAGCCTTAGATTTAAAACACAGGTCTGATCCTAATCAGAGCCTTAACAAAGGACTGCACATCGGGAAGCTCAGAGAACCTCTTGTGCAGTAAAATAGATGGGGCCGAAATCTGTCCCCTCAGGGAACTGGCAGAAGGCCCTTCTCCAGTCCATCCTGGAGAAACGATAGGATCCTGGCAACCTTAACTTTATGCCAGGAAATCTGCGCTCTTCACACCAGAATAAGTAGGTTCTCATCACCTTATGATAGATGCAAGGAGTAACCGGTTTACAAACTTGAATGAGTATCAATCACTCTCTCAGAAAAACATCTCTTGGCTAAGACTAAGCGTTCAATCTCCACACAGTCAGCCTCAGAGATAAGATAAGATGATGACATCCCCACCAGATATGCGAACCACATCCTTCGCAGCCACGATGGAGCAATCAGTATCACTGATGCCTGCTCCTGCTTGATGCAGGCCACTACATGAGGAAGGAGTGGTAAGAGGCGGGAACAGGTAAATTAGACTGAATCTCCAAGGCACCACTAATGCATCTATTAGCTCCGATTGAGGATCCCTGGACCTCGACCCATATCTGGGTAGCTTGGTATTGAGACGAGACGCCATGAGGTCTATCTCCGGTGTCCCCGACCTGTTACACGTCTCCATAAACACTTTAGTATGGAGAAAATCCACTTCCCAGTTGTCCACACCCGGAATGTGGATCGCTAACAGCTGAGGGCCTCCGCCAACTCCAGAATTCGAGATACCTCCATCATTGCTAAGGAGCTTCTCATTCCCCCCCTGATGGTTGATGAAAGCCACCAAGGTTATGTTGTCTGATTGGAATATGATAAACCCAGAAGGGGCCAAGCCTTTAGAGCATTGAAGATTGCCCGAAGTTACAGAATGTTGATCGGGAGGGAGAGTTCCTCCTGAGACCACAGGCCCTGTGTCTTCTTGGCACCACAAACAGCTCCCCATCCTGATAGGCATGCGCCCGTAGTCAAAATTTCCCAGGATGGTCTTAAGAAGGATGTCCTTTGGGGCAGATGATTTGGACAGAGCCACCAAGAGAGAGATTCTCTTAACTGGTTGTTCAGAGATATCTGTTGAGACAGATGCAAATGATCGCCGTTCCACTGCCTCAGCATGCACAGTTTCAGCGGTCTGAGACTGAACCTGGCAAAGGGAATAATGTCCATGCTGGACACCATGAGACCAATTACCTCCATACACTGAGCCACAGAGGGCCTTAAGGAGGCCAAGACATGCCGAAGGAAGCTTGCAAAGTCTCTGGTCTGTTAGAAATATCCTCATGGATATGGAGTCTATTAAAAGTACCCAGGAATTCTACCCTGGTGCTTGGAATAAGAACTCTTTTCTAGATTGATCTTTCATTCATGAGATAGAAGAATAGAGAGAAGAGATTCCGAATGGTCCTCTGCCACACAAAAAGATGGTGCTTGTACCAGAATGTTGTCCAAGTAGGGAGCTACTGCTATAAATCAAAAGAAAGCAGCGCTCAACCTGGGAACGAACAATAGCACAATGGCAGCCTCTTTTTGCTCAACATGTGCCTTTCACAGAAAAGAACTTTCCTGGAGCATATTAGTCTGATCCTGACTTCACAGTACAGTCCAGCCCCGAAATACCAGGCAATCCCTCTCTGAGCGAGAGAAACAGCAAAACCCCAGATGTACGTTTTGGCCTATTGTGGGCCTCGTCAGTGAGGTGCAGCCATATCCCTCAAGGCACCCTGAGCAACGGGTCCACGACTGGATTCCTGCATCACATTTAGGGAGACCTCCCTAAGTATCATAATTTGCATAAATAAAGAGAGAGAGTAGCGCTCAACCAGGGAACGAACAATAGCGTAATAGCTTGTTCTATGGCTAGCTACCACCCAAGAAGCAGCCTCTTTTTGCTCAACATGTGCTTTTCACAGAAAATAACTTTCCTGAAGCATATCAGTCTGATCCTGACTTCACAGTACAGTCCAGCCCCAAAATACCAGGAAATCCCTCTCTGAACGAGAGAAACAGCAAACCCCCAGCTACTGCTATACCCCGGGTTCTGGCCACAGCTAGAAGAGCCCATAGAACCTTTGTAAAGATCCTTGAAGCAGTAGCTAGACCAAACGGAAGTGCAATGAACTGGAAGTGCTGGTCCAGGAACACAAACCTTAGGAACTGGAAGTGATCCTTGTGGATTGATAAGTGAAGGTAAGCATCTTTCAGTTCTATAGTGGTCAGGAACTGGGATCTATAGTGGTCATGAACTATCCTTCCTGAACTAAGGGAAGGATGGACCTTATCGTCCCCATCTTGAACGAGGGGACATTTCAAATTTTTTTAAGAACTTTAGGTCCAGAATCGTGCGGAAAGTTCTCTCCTTCTTTGGGACCACGAAAAGGTTTGAATAATATCCCAAACCTCTTCCTGCGATAGGTACCGGGATAATGAACTCTCTAAGGAGGACAGATCTTGCACGCACCCCAGAAAGGCTTCCCTCTGATCTGGAAGACAGACTTGAGAGGAGAAAACTGCCCTTGGGTGGATGAGACTTGAAACCTATCTTGTATTCCTGGGCTATGATCTCCAGGATCCATGGATCCTGTACGTCCCTGAACCAAGCATCTGAAAAGAGCGACAGTCTGCCCCCTACACGATCCAATGCCAGATCGAGGGCCGCCCCTTCATGCCTATTTAGTCTCGGCGGGTTTCTTGCTCTGCTTGGATTTATTCCAGGACTGAGTCGGCTTCCAAGTACCTTTGGGTTGCTCAGCTTAGCGGAAGGCTGCGGTAGTTAGGATTTATCAGAACAAAAATTAGAACTTTGTTCCTTAGACTTGTTCTTTTTATCTTGCGGTAGGAAGGCCCCATTGCCCCCTGTAAACGTGGAGATAAATGTTTATCTTGTGGTAGGAAGGCACCCTTGCCCCCTGTAAACGTGGAGATAATGGAGTCCAGGCCTGAACCAAATAAAATCTTTCCCTTAAAGGGGAGGGAAAGAAGTCGGGACTTAGAAGTCATATCCGCAGACCAGAACTTCAGCCAGAGGGCCCGACGGGCCTGAACCGAAAAGCCAGAAACCTTAGCATTAAGGCAAATAGTCTGCATGTTTGCATCGCAGATAAAAGAATTAGCAATTCTTAAGGCTTTAATTCTTCCTTGTATAACATCGAGGGGACCCTCCAACTCGATCAATTCCGATAAGGAGTTGCACCAGTAGGTAGCTGCTCCTGCAACTGTGGTAATAGCCGCTGCCAGTTGAAACAAGTATCCCGTATGTTGGAACATCTTTCTTAGAAGAGTTTTCATCTTTTTATCCATCTGCTCTCTGAATAACGCTATCCTCAATGGAGCTATCCTCAAGCGGGATAGTAGTATGCTTGGCAAGCGTGGAGGACGGAACCCCACAACTCCAATTGAGGGTCCAGGAACGGGAAGACGAAGAGGAAAACGAAGATCCCATTCTGTCCCATTCGTTCTTAATAATGTTAGCCATCTTTATAGGCACAGGAAAAGTTAAAAGCACTACCCTGTCCTCGTAAACTCTGTCTAATTTCGGAATCAAAGGTTTATCATGCAGCTTGGCCTCTGAAACCTCCAATGTAGACAGGACTTCCTTTAGAAGAAAACAAATGTTCAATCTTAAATCTAAAGGCTGGTTCCTCCGCAGCGGGAAGTTTAGAGGCAGCAGACTCCGTCCCAGAAAGTTCACCCTCTGAAGCCTCAGAGTGAGACTCATCCTCTGATAACAGAGAGCTCAGAGAAATTAAATAAATTACATAAAGACCCCTGGGCAGGAGAGCTATGTTTAACCTTCTGCTTGCGTTTAGCAAGGCGAGGTAAAGCACTTGGGGCCTCAGACACCGCAGTCTTTAAATGCACAGTAAAATCTGATGGTAAAAGGTTTTCTCCAGATGGAGGATCATGCGTGCTACGGGAAACTGCGTGTGAAGGAGATGACTGTTGGGTATGCACCTCATGGGACGGCGAGCCCTCAGAGGTAGACGGCTCAGTGGTACTAAAGGGGTTAACCTTCTTTGACCTGATAACATTGTCAAGGCATGTGGAACATATTTGAGAGGGTGGAACATATTTGAGAGGGCGGGCATACCAAGGCCACCTCACAATATAAACAGGTATTACTATTTGGAATAGAGGGAGTACCCTCAAGTATCTCAGAATCCTTCATAGCTTAAGCTAAAGACAGTAGGACACAGAATTTAAACAATCTTTATTTCTCAAAAATGGCACCTTTATACTCCCAATGGCTGGGGCAATCATCACCTCCTAGACCCAAACAATACAGAGAAATAGCGTCTTCTCTGACAGCCAGCTCGGTCAGGAAAGAGGAAACTAAAGTGAGACCACTCCCGGTCACATGGTGCGCAAGGCAGGACCGCCCCTGCTATGAAAAAAGCGTGCCAAGCTACAAGCTGCGCAGCACTCAAAGTGAAAGTAAAAACCTGTGCGTTCCAGCCACATAGCAAACAGTGAATGAGCACAATAAAATCTCACATATAAAGCAGCAAAAAAATCAAAAGTATCACATTTCATTAAACCCCACTGTTCAATAATCCCCCTCAGGAGATATTAACCCATGATTCTATTAAGATAAAAGGAGCCACACTGACTCCTTTTATCTTAATACATATGTTTTCAACATATGTAAAAATGTAAACGATCTTACCAGAATCCATGCTGTGGAACAGAAACACAGCCTCTTAAGTGTGACAGTCTTGTAGCATCGCTCCTGACATGGACTTGAGTGATAAAAACAAGCAGGCAGTATGGATGGGTTCGCAGAAAGACTCTCCCTGCACCTCCAGACTAACTATTGTCAATGCTCTCACTGAGAGGCTGACAAGACTACTAAAAACTCCAGTCCCATATCGAAGGGCAGATACCTCTCCTAAGGAACTACTCCGAAATATTCTGACACTTCGCTGCCATCCTCCTGTGATGAAAAGCAAAGAATGAGTGATGGGAGAAGTGGGAGAGGTATTTAAGCCTTTGGCTGGGGTGTCTTTGCCTCCTCCTGGTGGCCAGGTTCAGTATTTCCCAACAGTAAGGAATGATGCCGTGGACTCTACTTATATTAAGAAGGAAATATATATTTATAAAAATCATAAATTATGCTTACCTGATAATTTAATTTCCATCTGTACGAGGAGAGTCCACGGCTTCATTCCTTACTTGTGGGAATACAGAACCTGGCCACCAGGAGGAGGCAAAGACACCCCAACCAAAGGCTTAAAAACTCCCCTCATCCCCCAGTCATTCTGCCGAGGGAACAAGTAATAGGAGGAGACATATCAGGGTATAAATGGTGCTAGAAGAAAAACAAAAGAATTTTAGGTCCGCCCTACGGAGAACTGGGTGGGAGCTGTGGGCTCTCCTCGTACAAATGGAAATTAAATTATCAGGTAAGCATAATTTAGGTTTTCCATCTCAATATGAGGCTTCATTTATTACTTGTGGGAAACAAATACCCAAGCTCTAGAGGTCAAAATAAATACGGGAGGGTAAAAAAGAGGTGGACCCTACTCTGAGGGCACCACAGCCTGCAAAACCTCTCTCCCAAAAGCTGCTTCAGCCGAAGCAAAAACGTCAAATTTGTAAAACTTTGAAAAAGTATGTAAGGAGGACCAGGTAGCCGCCTTACAAATCTGCTCCATAGAGGCCTCATTCTTAAAGGCCCAAGAAGAAGCCACAGCTCTATTTGAATGAGCCGTAATCCTCTGAGGAGGCTTATCTCCCGCTGTCTCATAAGCCAAGCGAATCATGCTCCTCAGCCAAAAAGATAGGGAAGTGGAAAAAGCCTTCTGCCCTTTGCGCTTCCCAGAATAGATAAACAAAGCTGAAGTCTGTCTGAAATCCTTCGTAGCCTGAAGATAAAATTTCAAAGTTAAAACCACATCCAAGTTATGAAGTAACCGTTCCTTTGAAGAAGAAGGGTTAGGACACAAGGAAGGAACTACAATCTCCCAATTAATGTTGCGATCAGACACAACCTAAGGGAGAAATCCCAACCCAGTGCGAAGGACAGCCTTATTGTCATGAAAAAACAGGTAAGGAGGCTCACATTGCAAGGCTGCCAACTCGGAGACTCTGCGTGCCGAAGCAATAGCCAGTAGAAAAAGAACCTTCCAAGACAGTATCTCAATGTCAGGAGAATGCATAGGCTCAAACGGAGCCCTCTGCAAAACCCTAAGAACCAGATTCAAACTCCAAGGAGGAGCAGAATGTCTAAATACAGGCCTGATCCTGGATAGAGCCTGAACAAGAGACTGTATATCAGGAAGCTCAGTGAGCTTCTTGTGTAACACAGATAGAGCCGAAACCTGTCCCTTTAAGGAACTGGCGGCAAGTCCCTTATCCAAACCGTCCTGGAGAAAGGAAAGAAATCTGAATACTCTGACCTTATAACAGGAATATCCATGAGTCTCAAACCAGAGTAAGTAGGTCCTCCACACCTTATGATAGATGCGTCGGGTGACCAGCTTCCTGGCTTGAATGAGAGTATCAATCACATTCTCAGAAAACCCTCTCCTGGCTAAGACTAAGCGTTCAATCTCCACGCAGTCAGCCTCAGAGAATCTAGATTTTGATGCACAAAGGGGCCCTGTATCAGCAGATCCCTGCGACAAGGCAACTTCCATAGGAGGAGACGATGACATCCCCACAAGATCCGCAAACCACATCCTCCACGGCCAGACGGAGCAATCAGAATAGTTGATGCTCTCTCCTGCTTTATGCGGGCCACTACTTGAGGTAGAAGTGGTAACAGTGGAAATACGTAGACTAGGTTGAGTCCCCTAGGCACTGCTAAGGCATCTATCAGTTCTGCCTGGGGATCCCTGAACCGCAACCCGTATCTGGGTAGCTTGAAGTTGAGTCTGGACGCTATGAGATCTTTCTCCGGAGTACCCCATCTGTTGCAAATCTTCACAAACACTTCGGGTGAAGAGACCATTCCCCCGGATGAAACTATTGTCTGCTGAGAAAATCTGCTTCCCAATTGTCCACACTCGGGATGTGGATCGCTTACAGCGAGCAGTTGTGGGTCTCTGCCCTCTCCAGAATCAGAGATACTTCCCTCATGGCTAGAGAGCTTCTCGTGCCCCCCCCCCGGATGGTTGATGTAAGCCACCGAGGTAATGTTGTCCGACTGGAATCTGATGAACTGGGACGAACCCAGGAGGGGCCAAGCCATCAGAGCGTTGAAGATCGCTCAAAGTTCCAGAATGTTGATCGGAAAAAGCGACTCCTCCCAATTCCACCTGCCCTGTGCCTTCCTGACACTCCAAAAAGCTCCCCATCCTGAGAGGCTCACGTCCGTAGTCACAATCTCCCAGGATGGTCTCAGGAAGGATGTCCCCTGGGACAGCTGATCTGGATGGAGCCACTAAGAGAGGGATTCCTCGACCGGTTGTCCAGAGAGATCTGTTGGGATAGATCCGAGTGATCGCCGTTCCATTGCCTCAGCATGCACAACTGAAGAGGTCGTAGATGGAACCTGGCGAATGGAATGACATCTATACTGGATACCATGAGCCAAATCACCTCCATACAACGGGCCACAGATGGCCTTGAGAAGGTCTGAACGGCAAGACAGCTGGGAGGCAATTTTGCAATGTCTCTGGTCTGTCAGGAATATCTTCATGGATATGGAGTCTATTATCGTGCCCAGGAACTCCACTCTGGTACTGGGAACCAGAGAACTCTTTCCCGAGTTCATCTTCCATCCATGAGATCGAAGAAGAAGAGCTCTCGAAGGGTCCTCTGCCAGTCGGCAGGAAGGAGCCTGGACCAGGATGTCGTCCAGATAAGGTGCTACTGCAATACCTCTAGATCACCCCACCACGAGCAAAGCTCCCAGAACTTTCGTAAAGACTCTTGGAGCAGTAGGCAGACCAAAGGGGAGAGCTACAAACTGGAAGTGCTGGTCCAAAAAAGCAAATCTTAGGAACTTGAAGTGATCCTTGTGTATTGGCACATAAAGGTAAGCGTCCTTCAAGTCTATCGTGGTCATGAACTGACCCTCTTGAACTAAGGGCAGAATAGACCTTATCGTCTCCATCTTAAACAATGGAACCAAAAGAAACTTGATTAAGCACTTTAGGTCTATAGCCGGGCGAAACATGCCCTCCTTTCTTTGGGTCCATGAAAAGGTGTGAATAGTACCCTAGACCGCTTTTTGCTAGAGGTACCGGTACAATTTCTCCTAGAGGAGAGATCCCTCACGCGCTCTCTCTCGTTTCTCTGGTCTTGACAATAGATTTTACAAGAGGAATCTGCCCTGGGAGAGTGAATTTTGAAACCTATCCTGTAACCATGGGCAATAACCTCCAGAACCCAAGGATCCTGCACGTCTCTCGTCCAAGCCTCCGCAAAAAGACATAGTCTGCCACCTACGAGATCCAGAGATGGATCGGGTTGCCCCTTCATGCTGATTTTGTCTCTGTGGGCTTTTTGCTCTGCTTGGCTTTATTACAAGACTGAGATGGTTTCCAAGATCCCTTGGACTGCTTGGGCTTCGCAGCAGGCTGCTGTCATTCTGACTTGTCCGAATTAAAGGGACGAAAATTAGGACCCTTAGGTTTATTCTTCTTATCTTGCGGTAGAAAGGCACCCTTGCCTCTGGATATGATAGTCTAGGCCTGGACCGAAAAAGAACCTTTCCCTTAAACGGAAGGGAAAGTAATAGAGATTTGGCAGTCATGTCAGCAGACCACAACTTCAACCACAGTGTCCTCTGGGTCAGAACAGAAAAGCCTGATGTCTTGGCATTCAAGCAAATAATCTGCATATTTGCATCACAGATAAATGAATTAGCTACCCTCAGGGCCTTGATTCTTTCCTGTATCTCATTGAGGGGAGTCTCCACCTCTATCATCTCTGACAGAGAGTCACACCAATAGGTAATGGCTCTCGCAGCTGCAGGGTCTCGATTTTCTTATCCATGGGTTCCTTAAACGACAAACTATCCTCAAGTGGATAGTGGTGCGCTTAACGAGCATGGAGATAGCTCCATCCACCTTAGGGACAGATCCCCACAATTCTAGCTGAGAATAAGTAACAATTTCTTAAACGAAGAAGGGGAGAAAGATTAACCAAGTCTCTCCTATTCATTCTTTATAATATTCGCTATCTTTACGAGAACCAGGAAAGTATGGGGCACCACCCTGTCCTCAGACTTTATCAAGCTTAGGAATAGAAGGTTCCTCCGGTAACTTCGGTTCCGGAATCTCTAGAGTAGCTAACACCTCTTAATAAAAAGCGTAAGTGCTCCATCCTAAACCTAAAGTCTGGTTCCTCTGCAGCCGGAGGTTTAGAGGCCACAGATTCCGACCTAGAGAAAGAGTCCTCCAAAGAATCGGAGTCCTCTGCATCAGCGGATAATCTAGTCTCAGATACATCCAATGGAGTAGATGACCCCTGGGAAGGATAGCAATGTTTAACCTTTTGCTTGCGCTTAGCGAGGTAAAGCACTGAAGGCCGAAGACACTGCAGTTTGCAACTGATCAGCAAAATCTGGCGGCAACAGGGCCCCTCCCGCAGAAGAATTAGTAGTGCGCTGGGGAGCTGCATGCGTAATCTGAGATGATTGTAGGGAACGCACCTCGCGGGACGGAGACCCCTCAGAGGTGGACGGCTCAGTGGTACTAAACATCTTGTTCTTTTTAGATATCACTATTTTGTCAAGGCATGTGGAACATAGTTGAGCAGGCGGATATACCGTAGCCTCCTCACAATAAACACAGGCATAAAATTTAGGCAAAGAGGGAGTACCCTCTAACGCATCAGAGTCCTTCATAGCTTTTGCCCTTAATACTATATAGAAAAAATAATTGGCACTTTTATACCCCGATGGTCGGGGGACTCACCACCTCCTATGACCTAGGCCCACAGAGAAACCGCTTTCATCTCCTGCAGAAAAAAAGGAAGAGAATGAGGCCACACCCGGTCACATGGAGTGCCATGCAGGACCGCCCCTGCAGCCAAGAAAAAGTGTGCCAAACTAAACAAACAGGCTGCGCAGTAATAAAAAAGGAGGAAGAACCTGACTGTTCACACATTGCCAGAGCCACATCTCACACATGTCGCAGCAAAACACAATAAAGTAATCATGTATAAATCCCCCCCTGTTCAATAATCACCTTCCGGAGATATTAACCCTTGATTCTATACAGATAAAAAGAGTCACACTGTGACCCTATCTTCTTGCGTTATCATTACAGGTATAAAAAAATGAAACTATCTTACCAGAATCTATGCTGTGGAACAGGAACACGGCCTCTCAAGTTTGACAGTGTTGTAGCATCACTCCTGACATGGACTTGAGTGATAGAAAGCAGGCAGTGAAACTCGTCAACACTGATTGCTTAAGGAGCTGTTAATATGAGCCTGGATGGTTTCGCAGAAAGACTCTCCCTGCATCTACAGACCCTAACATTCGTCAATGCTCTCACTGAGAGGCTGACAAAACTACTTAAACTCCAGTCCCATTCCGAAGTGTACTACCCTCCACAAGAGACTACTCAAAATCTTCCGACACTTCTCTGCCATCCTCCTGTGACGAAAGGCAAAGAATGACTGGGGATGAGGGGGAGGTATTTAAGCCTTTGGCTGGGGTGTCTGTCTCCTCCTGGTGGCCAGGTTCTGTATTTCCCACAAGAAATGAATGAAGCCATGGACTCTCCTTGTATTTTAAATTAAAATCTTTCCAAATTAACCTGTATGGCCAATATGGGAAAGTATAACAGATGTAATTAATACAAATTGTTTAAAAAAACATGTATAGACATAAACAGTGTATAAGACTCAATATGATTACATAAATAGTACAATCTTAGAGTAGAAAATAATAAAAACTACCAATAAGTTTAGATAAAAACAATCCAAATGAGACAAATCACACTGGCATAGCTACTCGCAACACTGCTCTCTATGCATTTCAGGGACACACCCCTTCATCAGGTGTAGTTGCTCAGGTGTGATCAAATCTCATTTAAAGTACATTATGCCTCATTTATTAGATACAGTAGGTCCGCCTTTGGCAAACTCCTAACAGACATGAAGGATTGACAATATCGCTAATAGGCCTTTTGCTTAAAGGGAAACTGAACCCAATTTTTTCTTACATGATTCAGATAGACCATGTAATTTTAAGCAACTTTCTAATTCACTCCTATTATAAATATTCTTGGTTATCTGGATATCTTTATTTGAAAAAGCAGGAATGTAAGCTTATGAGCAAGCCCCATCTTTGGTTCAGCACCTGGGTAGTGATAGCTGATTGGTGGCTAAATGTAGATACAATAAAGTAAAGTTCCAGCACCACAAGCAGATAGCTGCACGTCACCTTAGGGTCACTGCCCTGGACCCCAGTATAATGATACAAAAAAAAGGCAGCAAGGTGACAGCAGAACTATTTAATAATATATCAGGAGACAAGCACAGACAGGCGACGTTTCAGGAGCTTAACCCTTCCTCATGCCTTGCCTGACCAACAAACCATGCTTCTTTATATACAGACATATCACAAGGTGGTGCTGTAGAGCACAAAACTCTTACCCAAATGGTTAAAATATATATGTAATTACAAAAAACTCACCTAGTGGGAAAAAAATCAATAATGTATAGATTAGAGTTATAGAAGGCAACAGTATATCTTGGTGATGGGATAATCCAATGTGAAGACATTTTAATATTAGCATAATGTCTAATCAAAATAAAAAATAAATAAAAAAAATATAATAAAAACTGATAAATCCCATTCTTTATTAAGACCCCTGGGTTCAAGAGTCCCTAATTTAAAAATCCAAAAGGATTCTCTCTGCTTAAGCAACAATTCTCTATCACCACCTCTACGTGGTTTAGCAAGGTGATTTATAATTTGAAACCTAAGTTGACTTATGGAATGTCCTTTTTTCAAAAAATGATTGGCTAATGGGGCTTTCAAATTACCTGTGTGGATGTTACTTTTATGCTCAATAATGCGAGCTTTGGCGCTTCTTGTCGACTCGCCAATATAAACTCCACCACATGGGCATTTAATAATATATAATATATGTTGTAAGGCAGGTGAAATACCCTTTAATATTATATTTTTTTCCTGTATGGGGATGATAAAATACTGAACCTTTACTAACATTATTACAACATGAACATCCCAAACATGGGAAACAACCCAAGTTCTTGGATGTAATATATCGCGTATTAATTTTAATATTAGAACCCACATCTGCTTTCACTAATTTAGACTGTGTTAGTGCCCCTTTTATATGCAAGCATAGGGCCTACTTTAAACTCTTGTATATTGGGGTTACAGTTCGTTAACACATCCCAATGTTTATTAATAATTCGCAAAATTTCATTACTCTGAGCATTTTATTCAGTCACAAATATATATATATATATATATATATATATATATATATATATATATATATGGATAGATTTAACAATATTGATCTCTTCATTAATTAATGTTTCAGGGTACCCTCTCTCTTTAAATCTTTCGCCCATCTCTTTAAGTCTAACATCAACTATAGTCTCGTCTGAGACAATTTTACGTACACGTAACATTTTCTTGCCTTTTTTGGTGGCTAAATGTAGTCACCAATCAGCAAGCGCTATCCGGGGGGGTTGAACAAAAATGGGCTGGCTTGTAAGCTAACATTCAAGCTTTTCCAAATAAAGATACCAAGAGAACAAAGAAAAATTGATAATAGGAGTAAATTAGAAAGTTGCTTAAAATTGCATGCTGTATCTGATTTGTGAATGAAAAAAATAGGATTCAGTATTTCTTTAAGGGTTCAGGTGATTATAACAAATACAGGTTCTCAATAATGAATTGGAACGTAAACAGAAATACATTTGTATACATATAAATATGTTCACAATATCTGCCCTAAAAATATATATTTAGAAACAACCAGTATGAATAGTGCAAAGTACTATTCTGTGTTACGACATTTCCATACTCTTAGTCACACCGTATCTTACCCTTAAATATTATGAGGACAAATGTCCTAAAGATGATGATCCCTTACAAATATATATCTTATTCAAACATTCTCATTATGGATCCTATTATATATACGAAGCACAGACATTTTTCTCAACCAGTATCCAGTACCTTAATTGAACACACCTATTAAAAATATGTGGACCAATGGAAAAGAGCAGAACCACAGCATATACCCCCCCCCCACATAATCCCATAGGACCAATTGTACATTGGAATTTGCAGTCGCATACATTATATCGCTGCAATTTATATTCTACAATCCTTATGAATTATTGGCTATGTTGTCAATCCATCATGTCTGTTAGAAATATGTCATAGGCGAACCTATCCAATGGATAAGGTATAATACACTTTAAATAAGATTTAATCACACTTGAGCAACTACAACTGATGAAGGGACGTGTGTCTGAAACGCGTAGTGAGCAGTGCTGCGAGTCTGGCAATTTGGATTGTTTTTATATAACTTTTATATTGGTAGTTTTTATTATTTTCTACTCTACAATTTTACTACTTATGTAATCGTATCGAGTCTGTTAATGCCTTTACGTCATTTGGGTTTTTAAAACAAATTGTATTAATTCCATCTGAAAAAGAACATTATTTGTTGCATTCTGATAAATTTTACACATTTGCAAAACATTTCACTAAAGCTACTATATTTGACAATTTTTTTTTTATTTAAATATTTTATTTTCCCCTTTGATGGGAAAAAAAAAAAAAAAAAAAGATAGTTCAGGCACATCAATTAAATGTCCACAACAACAAAGCTTGAGTAGAAAGCTATGCAGTTGCGGTATAGGAGACAAGTATCAATATTCTCTAGCAGTGGATAACAATGCTCTGACCATTAGGGAGCGCTGATACACATGTGTAAAACTGCCCATAAGTGACATAATAAAGAAACTTTTAGTCCACTCCTCTGTACCAGGGATGGTATTTGCAATCCAAAAAGTATATGAGCATATTAAAAATTAAAAGCAAAAAAATAAATCTAGCACTGATATTCCAGCATGTCCTTTCTTTCCCTGTCAAGTGGCAGTAATATATATATATTTTTACTTTATTTTTAACCCTCATCTGTAAAGTGAACCAAGTGAGCGTGTTTTTAGTGAAGTAGCAGCAATATATGAAAAAAAAGCCGTTTAAACAGACAATGCTAAAATGTTATGCTTTCTGCACTATAAATGATTTTCTACTTAACTGGGAGCATTAAATAAAAGTGTTTAGCTTTGCAGTAGTGACTTAAATTTAATTTTATATTAGTGTGAAGTTTAAAGGGACAGTACACTGTAAAATTCTTTTTCCATAAATGTATTTTAAATGACTTGTTATACCAACTGCAGAGTATAAAATATTTGAGAAATTGCATTTTCGGGTTTATTTGTGTATCTGAAGTAGCTGGTTTTGTGCTTTGAAACCACAGCCTATTACAATGGGTTGAGCTTCAGGTAATATCAGATCTCATTATGTTATCACTTTTATGTACACACACTAGCTTCCTTATCTTATATTTGTCTGGAACACCAAAGCTCAATACATAGAGAGAACAATGGAAAATTATCATTTTATTACTTAACTTTCATGCCCCCACTGAGGGTGTAATCTCTTCTGCTGGCTGTGTTTACTTAGGCTTGTCAATAGCGTATACGCCAGTATCAAAACTTTCAGTATAGGTTGGGAAACCACAAGCTAAATCAGCTATTTCAAATGCTGAAATATGAGTAAAGGAGCTACTTGCAACCAATTTAATACACTCTAGCAGGTAAAAAGGATCATTGGGAATAATTTAAAGGGGAGAAAGTTTTTGGGTGAACTGTCCCTTTAAAAGGTATTTACAAAATTTTTCTATGTTTTCGGAAGCCATTTAATAAGTTAATTTTTAAGCACTTTATTTTTCCCAGTTGTTTACTTTTAAAGCTTAAATTTTAATAAGCATATTCAGTTTATACCAGATCTATGTAAACATTTTGTTGATTTTTTTTAAAAAAAAACTTTAAAATGTACAGAATATCGGCCCCTGTTATCGGCCTGAAAGGCGGCCAAAAATCGGTATCGGCCCTGAAAAAATGATATTGGTCTATTCCTAGTTTCTTGTTTTAAAATAGCTGCTATACATTTTCCAGATTTTTTTTATATATATATATATATATATATATATATATATTTTTTTTTATTTATTTTTTTATTGATTTAGTTTTATATATACACATTAGGTGGCACTCTCGTATTGAACACATATAAATATATACAAATCTTATTAGAGAAAATAAACTGAAGCACAACCCAAGACCATAACCCATCAAGTAAGGTTTAAAAGGGACAGGAAACCCTAACATTTTCTTTCATGATTTGGATAGAATGTACAATTTCAAACAACTTTCCAATTTACTTCTATTATCAAATTTGCTTCATTATCTTGTTATTCTTTGCTGAAGGAACTGCTGTGCACTACTGGCAGCTAGATGAACACAGCTAGTAAGCCAATCACAAGAGAACAATGTGTGCAGGTACCAATCGGCAGCTAGCTCCCACTAGTGTAGGATATGTGTGTATTCTTTTTCAACGAGGGATACCAAGAGAACGAAGCGCATTTCAAAATCGAAGTGAATTTAAAAAGGGGTCATAAAATTACATGCTCTATCTGAATCATACAGGTTTAATTTTGACTTTCTCAGCCCTTTAAAGCTAAATATAATAATTATGTTCCTGGTAGAAAATTCTTGTTTTTATCTAGTTATTTATTAGAGCTGTAAAAGAGGATTTATTTACCTAGAAGCCAACTTGTTTTTTTCCTTGCGGGAGCGTGGCCTGGCAGTTAGTGGAAGTTCTGACACAGGTGTCAGATCACTAATCACTTTGTTTAATTTACGAAGTTCACCTCCAATCTGAAGGAGCTTCCGAGGGTTAGGTGTCAGGTCCTCCACATCTGTCCTACGAGATTTCTTCACAGTATACTTTCCTGTTTAGGAATAGATTAGAAAGAGCAAATTAATGCGTAAATATAATTTTTCGCAAAAATTATAATAAAAACATAAAAGGCAATGTATTTTTTTAATATATAGATTTGCTAAGCATATATCGAGTATAAATTTTGCAACTTAAAATATATCATAGCCATGTAATGTGGCGCAACATAAAGTTGCAACATTTATACTAGTAACATTTATTCAGGGATCCCTGATATAGGCTCAGTTGAATTTTTTTTTTATTGCCCTAATAAATATTAATTTGATTTATCTCAATAGGAGTGTGATGCATACGCTGATTTGTTCTTAAATGGACGGTGTGATAGGCTTAATAGGGGGTTGCAGGATTAGGTTTACTGTTAGTGCTTTCTTTGATCAATATAATTATTTAAACTTCCTGCACCAGGATCACCACAATTAATTATACAAGTGGTGACCTGTCCCTAGCCAACCATGTCCTCACTAGCTGGTTATAGATTAAAAACAAAATTTAGGCTTACCTGATTTATTTATTTCTTGACACGGTGAGTCCACGGATCATCCAATTAGCAAAGCTGTTAAATATCACCTCCCTTCCTTCCAACCCCAATCATTCGACCGAAGCAAAGGAGAGAAAGGAAGCAACAAGGTGCAGAGGTGTCTGAAGTTTATAACATACCCACAAAACCTGTCTTAAACAAACAGGGCAGGCCATGGACAAACCGTGTCAATAAATAAATTTATCAGGTAAGCATGAATTTTGTTTTCTTTCTAATGACACAGTGAGTCCACGGATCATCTAATTACTATTGGGAATCAATACCCAAGCTAGAGTACACAGATGAAGAGAGAGAGAGACAAAACAGGGAACCTAAACAGAAGGCACCACTGCTTGAAGAACCTTTCTCCCAAAAGAAGCCTCAGCCGAGGCAAAAGTGTCAAATTTATAAAGAGAGGACCAAATTGCAGCCTTGCAAAATTGTTCTATAGAAGCTTCATTTTTGAATGCCCAGGAAGAGGAAACAGCCCTCGCAGAATGAGCCAGCAGTTTCATAGGCAAAGCGAATGATACTCTTCAGCCACTAAGAAAGAGGAGCCGTAGCTTCCTGCCCCTTACGTTTCCACGAGAAAACCACAAAGAGAGCAGAAGACTGACGAAAATCCTTAGTCGCCTGTAAATAGAATTTCAATGCCCGCACCACGTCTAGATTGTGTAGCAGACGTTCTTTCTGAGAAGAAGGCTTAGGACACAAGAAAGGAACAACAATCTCCTGATTATTGTTCTGATCTGAAACCACTTTAGGGAGAAACCCAAACTTAGTACGCAAAACTACCTTATCCACATGAAAAATAAGGTAAGGAGACTCATACTGTAATGCCGAGAGCGCTGAAACTCTTTGAGCAGATGAAATAGCAACAAGAAACAAAACTTTCCAAGTTAACTTAATATCTAAGGAATACATCGGCTCAAACGGAGCCTGTTGAAGAACTTTAAGAACTAGGTTAAGACTCCAGGGAGGAGTAACCGGCTTAAACACAGGTCTGATCCTGACCAAGGCTTGACAAAACGATTGCATGTCTGGGACATCCACCAGACGTTTATGTAACAAAATAGACAAGGCAGATATCTGACCCTTTAGGGAGCTTGTCGATAAACCTTTCTCCAAACCCTCTTGGAGAAAAGACAAGATTCTAGGAATCCAAACTCTACTACAAGAGTAGCCTTTGGATTCACACCAATACAGATATTTACGCCATATCTTATGATGAATCCTAGTCACAGGCTTACGAGCCTGAATCATGGTCTCAATGACCGATTTTGAAAATCCACGCTTAGATAAAATTAAGCGTTCAATTTCCAAGCAGTCAGCTTCAGAGAAACTAGATTTGGATGAAGGAAGGGCCCTTGAAGTAGAAGGTCCTTTCTCAACTGAAGTCTCCAAGGTGGAAGAGATGACATCTCCACCAGGTCTGCAAACCAAATCCTGCGAGGCCACACCAGTGCAATGAGGATCACCGACGCCCTCTCTTGTTTGATTCGAGCAATGACCCAAGGTAGAAGAGCGAACGGGGGAAATAGGTATGCGTGACTGAAATTTCAGGGTACCGCCAGAGCGTCTATCAGAAATGCCTGAGGGTTCCTTGACCTCGACCTGTACATCGGGAGTTTGGCATTCTGCCAAAATGACATGAGGTCCAGTTCCGGCTGTCCACATTTGAAAATCGGGCTGGAAAACACTTCCGGATGGAGTTCCCACTCCCCCAGGTGAAAGGTCTGTCTGCTCAGAAAATCCACAGCAGTTGTGGGTCTCCGCCCACTGAATTATCTTGGCTACCTCTGTCATGGCTAAGGAACTCAGAGTTCCCCCCTGAAGGTTGATGTAAGCCACTGAAGTTATGTTGTCAGACTGGAACCTGATAAATTGAGCCGAGGCTAAATGAAGCCAGGCTAGAAAAGCATTGAAGATTGCTCTCAGCTCCAGAATGTTTATAGGTAGAACCGACTCCAGATGAAGTCCATGTTCCCTGAGCCTTTGGAGAGCCCCAGACTGCTCCCCAACCCAGTAGACTGGCGTCTGTTGTCACAAATCACCCAAGAGGGTCTTTGGAAGCAGCTTCTTGGGAGAGGTGATCCCGAAGCAACCACCAAAGAAGAGAATCCCTCGTCTCCTGTTCCAGCTGTAATCACGGAGACAGATCTGTATCATTTCCGTTCCACTGTCTGAGCATGCTTAACTGCAGAGGTCTGAGGTGGAAACGGGCAAATGGGATTATGTCCATTGCCGCTACCATCAGACTGATTACCTCCATGCACTGAGCCACTGATGGCCGAGGAAAGGACTGAAGCGCTAGGCAAGGATCGAAAATCTTTGATTTCCTGACTTCTTTGGTAGGTATGTAGTAGATCAAGCGCTAGTGGGTACCCCTATAGCTCTCTTCCAAAAAAGTCCCCTGAGGAAGCATATAGGGCTAGAATAAGGACGGTATAGATTTAAATCCCGTTACAATGTTTTAAATATTAACAGATATTACAATACAAAAAAATGAAAAACTTCATGGATCCATGATGACATATAAACAGTGATGCAAAAGCAAAAGGAATGCAATGAATGTACAATGTGCTTTGTTAAGGGAGACGAAACAGATGTCACTCCTTATTACAGCAATACAATGAAGCAGTTAAAAAAGTAGAAAAACGTGAACACATATAGATATATAAGAATCACTTAGGTGGAATAAGATGATAGAGGATTCTATCTGTGGTAGTGTTAGTAAGTGTAGATAGTAGCCTGATCCTAATACCTAACAGTGAATGGTGAGAAATAGTCCAAATGTGTCTCAAATGAATAAAGTCCAAAAAATCAAAAATTGAAAATATTAAATTCAAATGAAGCAGGGAATCAAAATGCAGTCCAAAAAAAGAAATCCAAAAAGAAATGAATAACAAAAATATGAAAAAAAATGTATGGCACAATAATGAAAAGTCTATAGTGGATAAACACAAAATCTTAAATATAGGATTGGCTGTGAAAGTTTGCCTCTGTGTGATGCATGATGTTAGTACATGAAGATAAAAAATCCAACAATGAAAATAAAAAAAATAAAAAAATAAAAATCAAGAAAAAAAGTTAATGTCTGAAGAAGTATCCAAGCTGGAGTATTGTTTCTTTAAAAGTCTAAAATATATTTGTATCCAAGCTGGAATCTAGTTTCCATAAAAATAACCAAAAAAATACGAAAAATATGAATAAGTTTGAAGTCCTCAATCTAAAAAAACAAAGAACAACAATAGTGCAATAAAGTTTAAAAATCTTTAAACTAATGGAATGGAGCTCACCAGTAGTATGTTGAAGCGTTTCGGCCTTTTCAAGGCCTTTCTCAAGACAGTACTACTGTGTGTGTGTGTTGGGAGCTTATATAGGTTGAAGAATAATCTTAATTGAGTTTGTTTTGGCGCCAAACTCATTTGGAACGCCCCCTTCCTGTCTATCCTGGTGTCTTCTGGGTGTTTAGTGATAGGCTTATAAGGTCTAAAAAAAGCTAAAAATTCGAAATCAGATTATTGGGGTAATAGTCTCATGCCCCTTATGAGAATAGTATCAATCGTTATATAACAATACTTGGCTGCTTTATATGATGTTCATTTAAGCGTATCTTCACTTCCGGTTTCGGGCTTACACTTTACTTCCGGTTTTGGTATATCCGGATGTTAGTGCTTTGACATATTCCTTCCTACTTCTTAAGGGGTCATAGTATCTGAGGGTAGTAACTAGAACCTTATGCTGAAAACGAAAAAGAGAGTAGAATTGATAGTTTTACGTCTTTGACGCAACTGCACTTTTTTTTTCGACTTGTGACATTTCCTGTTTCGTTATCGCCGGATGTTTACTTTGAGGCAAGCTGATACAAGTCTACATAATACTATAGGTTATTAATAATGCTGAATATATGTGAGGTGGATATGTGCCTATATGATGCTGAAATATTTATATAGTTTATTGTGGCATTTAGTCCAATGGATATATTGGAGAGAGTATAAAAAATTTTTTTATAAAAAAATACATAAAATATACATAAAAAAATACAATCATCTTATCATTCGCATCATTATAATAGGAGCTCTATACATTAAATGAACAGAGTAGCAACAAATTGATCACATCAGCAGAGTGCACATGGGGTAAATAAACATATACCGAATAATTTGCCCAAAAAAATTTGCCCAAAATAATTGGATTCCATAAATACGGAACCAGGTAATTTGTAGGGCCATGCTGTCTATGGTATCAAAATATTCAAAAATTATGGTGTCAAAAAATTATCAAAAATTAAATAAATTTTTAGAGAATGAAAGATTAATGTTAATATATATACATAAGCCAAAAACGGGTCTCAGAGCTAATAATAAGATACTACTATGAGCCTTAGATGAATGTTAACCTGAGAGATATAGGGAGTATCGGACATATAAGTGGAGGGATCATTATTCTGTATGGCTGGACTTTCAAAATCGATACTGGACAAATCTGTTATATAGTGAATTTCTGAAAAAGATACAGTCTATTCAAAGGTCTTATTCAGAAATCTAGTCAAAGTCTGTTCAAGCAAATCGTCCAAAGTTGATAAAGGGGTTACTTGTATAGGTCCAAAAGGTTATCTTAACAGGTGATCCAAAAGTAGCCTGTCTATATTAAGTCATATACCTATATGTGTTTGTCCATTGGATCACTTTAGGTCAAAAGTGAGGACTAGTGTGAAAACACACGTGGTCAGTATATGATCCTAATGTGAGTTTTAATGGACTAGTGTGTTGTTTAGAGACTTATATATCTCTATTTTTTCAGATATAGTAGATGTGAGAGATCTTCTTTATGATTTAATCCCTTCGGATAAAGGCAGTCCAGTGTGAAGATCCATTTGGATTCACTGAAGAGTAGTCTGTTTTCGTAGTCTCCTCCTCTCTAATTTTTATTTACCTTTTGTATCCCAAAGAATTTAAAGTCCTTAATGTTACAATCATGTTTTGTAGAGAATCGTCTCTACAGTGGGGTGTCTGTATTTTTCTTCTCTATACATAGTATATGCTCCCTAATTCTGTCCTTGAGGGGTCTCTATGTCTGCCCCACATATTGTAAGCCACAAGTACAATGAATCAGGTCTATTACCCCCATATCGTGGCACCTTATGAGATCCGAATTTTATATTGGACTTTCTTGTGATGTGAGGAAGAGATGTTGGTTTTCGACCCACTTTGCAGGCTTTACAGCTTGGGCAGGGAAAGAAACCTTTTATTTGTTTTCCTTGGTGATTCATATTTTGTCTCTTGCATCTAGGAATACTTGGAGCTAGCATGTTTTTTAAATTAGAGGAATGAGCAAGAAAAAGTTGACAGTACCTCAGCACTCACGGGGTTATTTACTATCAAAGAAATCATAGTGTCAGGGAAGGGGTAAATGCCAGACAGTGGATATGTAATAAAACATAACTTTTACTAATATGCTGGTAAAAAATTAAAGTGTAATACATAAAAATGTGTAATGACAGACATTTAAAAATGAGATTAAAAAGGTATATACAATATGTGTGTGAGACCCCAGAAAGTCAAATAAAGTCAAGTAAATTTACCACAAGGCCCAGCTCAGGCTCAAAGGGGTTAACGGATTGCAGTCAAAACTATCTGAAAAACATAATATATTCTTACCTGATAAATTTATTTCTCTTGTAGTGTATCCAGTCCACGGATCATCGATGACTTATGGGATATTCTCCTTCCCAACAGGAAGTTGCAAGAGGATCACCCACAGCAGAGCTGCTATATAGCTCCTCCCCTAACTGCCATATCCAGTCATTCGACCGAAACAAACAGAGAAAGGAGAAACCATAGGGTGCAGTGGTGACTGTAGTTTAATTAAATTTTAGACCTGCCTTAAAATGACAGGGCGGGTCGTGGACTGGATACACTACAAGAGAAATAAATTTATCAGGTAAGCATAAATTATGTTTTCTCTTGGATTGCTGACAGGTGGCAAGAGTGAGTCTCTGCCCAGCAAATTATTTTTGAGACTTCTAACATCGCTAGGGAACTCCTGGTTCCCCCTTGATGGTTGATGTAAGCCACAGTCATGATATTGTCCGACTGAAATCTGATGAACCTCAGTGTTGCTAACTGAGGCCAAGCCAGAAGAGCATTGAATATCGCTCTTAACTCCAGAAAATTTATCGGAAGGAGTTTCTCCTCCTGAGTCCACGATCCCTGTGCCTTCAGGGAGTTCCAGACTGCACCCCAACCTAGAAGGCTGGCATCTGTTGTTACAATTGTCCAATCTGGCCTGCGAAAGGTCATACCCTCGGACAGGTGGACCCGAGACAACCACCAGAGAAGAGAATCTCTGGTCTCTTGATCCAGATTTAGCAGAGGGGACAAATCTGTGTAATCCCCATTCCACTGACTTAGCATGCATAATTGCAGCAGTCTGAGATGCAGGCGCGCAAATGGCACTATGTCCATTGCCGCTACCATTAAGCTGATCACCTCCATACACTGAGCCACCGAAGGGAGTGGAATGAAATGAAGAATACGGCAAGCATTTAGAAGCTTTGATAACCTGGACTCGGTCAGGTAAATTTTCATCTCTACAGAATCTAGAAGAGTCCCTAAGAAGGAGACTCTTGTGAGTGGGGATCGAGAACTCTTTTCCTCGTTCACTTTCCACTCGTGCGATCTCAGAAATGCCAGAACTATCTCTGTATGAATTTGGCAATTTGAAAGCTTGACGCCTGTATCAGGATGTCGTCTAGATACGGAGCCACCGCTATGCCTCGCGGTCTTAGAACCGCCAGAAGTGAGCCCAGAACCTTTGTAAAGATTCTCGGGGCTGTAGCCAACCCTAAGGGAAGAGCTACAAATTGGTATTGCCTGTCTAGAAAGGCAAACCTTAGGAACCGATGATGATCTTTGTGAATCGGTATGTGAAGGTAGGCATCCTTTAAGTCCACTGTGGTCATGTACTGACCCTCTTGGATCATGGGTAGGATGGTCCGAATAGTTTCCAATTTGAAAGATGGAACTCTGAGGAATTTGTTTAAGATCTTTAGATCCAAAATTGGTCTGAAGGTTCCCTCTTTTTTGGGAACCACAAACAGATTTGAATAAAAACCCTGTCCTTGTTCTGTCCGCGGAACTGGATGGATCACTCCCATTACTAGGAGGTCTTGCACACAGCGTAGGAATGCCTCTTTCTTTATCTGATTTGCAGATAACCTTGAAAGATGAAATCTCCCTTGTGGAGGGGAAGCTTTGAAGTCCAGAAGATATCCCTGAGATATGATCTCCAACGCCCAGGGATCCTGAACATCTTGCCCACGCCTGGGCGAAGAGAAAAAAAGTCTGCCCCCTACTAGATCCGTCGCCGGATAGGGGGCCGTTCCTTCATGCTGTCTTAGAGGCAGCAGCAGGCTTTCTGGCCTGCTTGCCTTTGTTCCAGGACTGGCTAGGTTTCCAGGCCTGCTTAGATTGAGCAAAAGTTCCCTCTTGTCTTGAAGCAGAGGAAGTTGATGCTGCACCTGCCTTGGAATTTCGAAAATTAGACTGTTTGTCCTTTGATTTGGCCCTGTCCTGAGGAAGGGTATGACCCTTACCTCCAGTAATGTCAGCAATAATTTCTTTCAAACCAGGCCCGAATAAGGTCTGCCCCTTGAAAGGAATGTTGAGTAATTTAGACTTTGAAGTCACATCAGCTGACCAGGATTTGAGCCATAGCGCCCTACGCGCCTGGATGGCAAATCCGGAATTCTTAGCCGTTAGTTTAGTCAAATGAACAATGGCATCAGAAACAAATGAGTTAGCTAGCTTAAGAGTTCTAAGCTTGTCAACAATGGAGCTGTATGGATGGCCTCTTCCAGGGCCTCAAACCAGAATGTCGCCGCAGCAGTGACAGGCGCAATGCATGCAAGGGGCTGTAAAATAAAACCTTGTTGAATAAACATTTTCTAAAGGTAACCCTCTAATTTTTTATCCATTGGATCTGAAAAGGCACAACTGTCCTCAACCGGGATAGTGGTACGCTTTGCTAAAGTAGAAACTGTTCCCTCCACCTTAGGGACAGTCTGCCATAAGTCCCGTGTAGTGGCATCTATTGGAAACATTTTTCTAAATATAGGAGGTGGGGAAAAGGGCACACCGGGCCTATCCCACTCCTTACTAATAATTTCTGTAAGCCTTTTAGGTATTGGAAAAACATCAGTACTCACCGGCACTGCATAGTATTTATCCAGCCTACACAATTTCTCTGGCACTGCAATTGTTTCACAGTCATTCAGAGCAGCTAATACCTCCCCAAGCAATACACAGAGGTTCTCAAGCTTAAGTTTAAAGTTAGAAATCTCTGAATCAGGTCTCCCCGAATCAGAGACGTCACCCACAGACTGAAGCTCTCCGTCCTCAGGTTCTGCATATTGTGACGCAGTATCAGACATGGCTCTTACAGCATCTACGCGCTCTGTATCTCATCTAACCCCAGAGCTATCGCGCTTGCCTCTCAATTCAGGCAATCTGGATAATACCTCTGACAGGGTATTATTCATGATTGCAGCCATGTCCTGCAAAGTAATCGCTATGGGCGTCCCTGATGTACTTGGTGCCATATTAGCGTGCGTCCCTTGAGCGGGAGGCGAAGAGTCCGACACGTGGGGAGAGTTAGTCGGCATAACTTCCCCCTCGACAGACCCCTCTGGTGACCATTCTTTTATAGATAAAGACTGATCTTTAATGTTTAAGGTGAAATCAATACATTTAGTACACATTCTCCTATGGGGCTCCACCATGGCTTTTAAACATAATGAACAAGTATCCTCTGTTTCAGACATGTTTGTCCAGACTAGCAAGCTTGGAAAACACTTTAAAGCAAGTTAACAAGCAATATAAAAAACGTTACTGTGCCTTTAAGAGAAACAAATTTTGACAAAATTTGAAACAGTGAAAAAAGTCAGTTACACTAACAAAATTTTTACAGTGTATGTAACAAGTCAGCAGAGCATTGCACCCACTTGCAAATGGATGATTAACCCCTTAATAACAAAAACAGTATAATAAATGACAAAAACGTTTTTTAAACACAGTCACAACAACTGCCACAGTCTACTGTGATTGTTACCCTCCTCAAACACGACTTTGAAGCCTTTTGAGCCCTTCAGAGATGTCCTGTATCATGCAGAGGGAAGCTGAATGTCTCTGTCAGTATTTTTATCTGCACAGAAAAGCACTAAAATAGGCCCTTCCCACTCATATTGCAACAGTGGAAAGCTTCAGGAAACTGGCTCTAGGCAGAAATCAAACCAGCCATGTGGAAAAAAACATAATTTATGCTTACCTGATAAATTCCTTTCTCCTGTAGTGTAGTCAGTCCACGGGTCATCATTACTTATGGGATATTAACTCCTCCCCAACAGGAAGTGCAAGAGGATCACCCAAGCAGAGCTGCTATATAGCTCCTCCCCTCCACGTCACACCCAGTCATTCGACCAGGAACCAAACGAGAAAGGAGAAACTATAGGGTGCAGTGGTGACTGGAGTATAATTAAAAAATTTAGACCTGCCTTAAAAAACAGGGCGGGCCGTGGACTGACTACACTACAGGAGAAAGGAATTTATCAGGTAAGCATAAATTATGTTTTCTCCTGTTAAGTGTAGTCAGTCCACGGGTCATCATTACTTATGGGATACCAATACCAAAGCTAAGTACACGGATGACGGGAGGGACAGGCAGGATCTCTATACGGAAGGAACCACTGCCTGAAGAACCTTTCTCCCAAAAACAGCCTCCGAAGAAGCAAAAGTGTCAAATTTGTAAAATTTGGAAAAAGTATGAAGAGAAGACCAAGTTGCAGCCTTGCAAATCTGTTCAACAGAGGCCTCGTTCTTAAAGGCCCAAGTGGAAGCCACAGCTCTAGTAGAATGAGCTGTAATCCTTTCAGGAGGTTGCTGTCCAGCAGTCTCATAGGCTAAACGTATTATGCTACGAAGCCAAAAGGATAGAGAGGTAGCAGATGCTTTTTGACCTCTCCTCTGTCCAGAATAACCGACAAACAGGGAAGAAGTTTGTCGAAAATCTTTAGTTGCCTGTAAATAAAATTTCAGGGCACGGACTACATCTAGATTGTGCAGAAGTCGTTCCTTCTTTGAAGAAGGGTTAGGACACAATGATGGAACAACAATCTCTTGATTGATATTCTTGTTAGTGACTACCTTAGGTAAGAACCCAGGTTTAATACGCAGAACTACCTTATCTGAATGAAAAATCAGATACGGAGAATCACAATGTAAGGCTGATAATTCAGAGACTCTACGAGCCGAGGAAATAGCCATTAAAAACAGAACTTTCCAAGATAACAGCTTGATATCAATGGAGTGAAGGGGTTCAAACGGAACACCCTGTAAAACGTTAAGAACTAAGTTTAAGCTCCACGGCGGAGCAACAGATTTAAACACAGGCTTAATCCTGGCCAAAGCCTGACAAAAAGCCTGAACGTCTGGAACTTCTGACAGACGCTTGTGTAAAAGGATGGACAGAGCTGAGATCTGTCCCTTTAACGAACTAGCAGATAAACCCTTTTCTAAACCTTCTTGTAGAAAAGACAATATCCTAGGAATCCTAACCTTACTCCATGAGTAACCCTTGGATTCGCACCAGTGTAAGTATTTACGCCATATCTTATGGTAAATTTTCCTGGTAACAGGTTTCCTAGCCTGTATTAAGGTATCAATTACTGGCTCTGAAAATCCACGCTTTGATAAAATTAAGCGTTCAATTTCCATGCAGTCAGCTTCAGAGAAATTAGGTTTTGATGTTTGAAAGGACCCTGAATTAGAAGGTCCTGTCTCAGAGGCAGAGACCAAGGTGGACAGGATGACATGTCCACTAGATCTGCATACCAGGTCCTGCGTGGCCACGCAGGTGCTATTAGAATCACTGATGCTTTCTCCTGTTTGATCCTTGCAATCAAACGAGGAAGCATCGGGAATGGTGGAAACACATAAGCCATCCTGAAGGTCCAGGGTGCTGTCAAGGCATCTATCAGGACCGCTCCCGGGTCCCTGGACCTGGACCCGTAACGAAGAAGCTTGGCGTTCTGGCGAGACGCCATGAGATCCATATCTGGTTTGCCCCAACGTCGAAGTATTTGGGCAAAGACCTCCGGAAGAAGTTCCCACTCCCCCGGATGAAAAGTCTGGCGACTTAGGAAATCCGCCTCCCAGTTGTCCACTCCTGGGATGTGGATCGCTGACAGGTGGCAAGAGTGAGACTCTGCCCAGCGAATTATCTTTGAGACTTCCATCATCGCTAGGGAACTTCTTGTCCCTCCCTGATGGTTGATGTAAGCCACAGTCGTGATGTTGTCCGACTGAAACCTGATAAACCTCAGAGTTGCTAACTGAGGCCAAGCCAGTAGGGCATTGAGAACTGCTCTCAATTCCAGAATGTTTATTGGAAGGAGACTCTCCTCTTGAGTCCATGATCCCTGAGCCTTCAGGGAATTCCAGACAGCGCCCCAACCTAGAAGGCTGGCGTCTGTAGTTAAAATTGTCCAGTCTGGTCTGCTGAAGGGCATCCCCCTGGACAGATGCGGCCGAGAAAGCCACCATAGAAGAGAATCTCTGGTCTCCTGATCCAGATTCAGCGTAGGGGACAAATCTGAGTAATCCCCATTCCACTGACTTAGATGCACAATTGCAGCGGTCTGAGGTGCAGGCGTGCAAAAGGAACTATGTCCATTGCCGCTACCATTAAGCCGATTACCTCCATGCATTGAGCCACTGACGGGTGTTGAATGGAATGAAGGACACGGCAAGCATTTAGAAGCTTTGTTAACCTGTCCTCTGTCAGGTAAATTTTCATTTCTACAGAATCTATAAGAGTCCCCAAGAAGGGAACTCTTGTGAGTGGTAAGAGAGAACTCTTCTCCTCGTTCACTTTCCACCCATGCGACCTTAGAAAAGCCAGTACTAACTCTGTATGAGACTTGGCAGTTTGAAAGCTTGACGCTTGTATCAGAATGTCGTCTAGGTACGGAGCTACCGAAATTCCTCGCGGTCTTAGTACCGCCAGAAGAGAGCCCAGAACCTTTGTAAAGATTCTTGGAGCCGTAGCCAACCCGAAGGGAAGAGCTACAAACTGGTAATGCCTGTCTAGGAAGGCAAACCTTAGATACCGGTAATGTTCTCTGTGAATCGGTATGTGAAGGTAAGCATCCTTTAAATCCACTGTGGTCATGTAATGACCTCTTTGGATCATGGGTAAGATTGTCCGAATAGTTTCCATCTTGAACGATGGAACTCTTAGGAATTTGTTTAGGATCTTTAAATCCAAAATTGGTCTGAAGGTTCCCTCTTTTTTGGGAACCACAAACAGATTTGAGTAAAACCCTTGTCCGTGTTCCGACCGCAGAACTGGGTGGATCACTCCCATTAGTAAAAGGTCTTGTACACAGCGTAGAAACGCCTCTTTCTTTATCTGGTTTGTTGACAACCTTGAAAGATGAAATCTCCCTTGTGGAGGAGAAGCTTTGAAGTCCAGAAGATATCCCTGAGATATGATCTCCAACGCCCAGGGATCCTGGACATCTCTTGCCCAAGCCTGGGCGAAGAGAGAGAGTCTGCCCCCCACTAGATCCGCTTCCGGATCGGGTGCCCTCACTTCATGCTGTCTTAGGGGCAGCAGCAGGTTTTCTGGCCTGCTTGCCCTTGTTCCAGGACTGGTTAGGTTTCCAGCCTTGTCTGTAGCGAGCAACAGCTCCTTCCTGTTTTGGAGCAGAGGAAGTTGATGCTGCTCCTACCTTGAAGTTACGAAAGGCACGAAAATTAGACTGTCTAGCCCTAGGTTTGGCTCTGTCTTGAGGCAGGGCATGGCCTTTACCTCCCGTAATATCAGCGATAATTTCTTTCAAACCGGGCCCGAATAAAGTCTGCCCCTTGAAAGGTATGTTAAGTAATTTCGATTTAGAAGTTACATCAGCTGACCAGGATTTTAGCCACAGCGCTCTGCGTGCCTGAATGGCGAATCCGGAATTCTTAGCCGTAAGTTTAGTTAAATGTACTACGGCATCAGAAATAAATGAATTAGCTAGCTTAAGGGTTTTAAGCTTAAGTGAAATCTCATCTAATGTCGCTGAGTCAAGGGTGTCTTCCAGAGACTCAAACCAAAATGCAGCCGCAGCCGTGACAGGCGCAATGCATGCAAGGGGTTGTAATATAAAACCTTGTTGAACAAACATTTTCTTAAGGTAACCCTCTAACTTTTTATCCATTGGATCTGAAAAGGCACAGCTATCCTCCACCGGGATAGTGGTACGCTTAGCTAAAGTAGAAACTGCTCCCTCCACCTTAGGGACCGTTTGCCATAAGTCCCGTGTGGTGGCGTCTATTGGAAACATTTTTCTGAATATAGGAGGGGGTGAGAAAGGCACACCGGGTCTGTCCCACTCCTTAGTAATAATTTCAGTAAGTCTCTTAGGTATAGGAAAAACGTCAGTACTCGTCGGTACCGCAAAATATTTATCCAACCTACACATTTTCTCTGGAATTGCAACCGTGTTACAATCATTCAGAGCCGCTAACACCTCCCCTAGCAACACACGGAGGTTTTCCAGCTTAAAAACTTAAAATTTGAAATGTCTGAATCCAATTTATTTGGATCAGATCCGTCACCCGCAGAATGAAGCTCTCCGTCCTCATGCTCTGCATATTGTGACGCAGTATCAGACATGGCCCTAGCATTATCAGTATACTCTGTTCTCATCCCAGAGTGATCTCGTTTACCTCTAAGTTCTGGCAATTTAGACAAAACTTCAGTCATAACATTAGCCATGTCTTGTAAAGTGATTTGTAATGGCCGCCCTGATGTACTTGGCGTTACAATATCACGCACCTCCTGAGCGGGAGATGCAGGTACTGACACGTGAGGCAAGTTAGTCGGCATAACTTCCCTCTCGTTGTCTGGTGAATGTTGCTTAACATGTACAGATTGACTTTTATTTAAAGTAGCATCAATGCAATTAGTACATAAATTTCTATTGGGCTCCACCTCGGCTTTTGAACATATTGCACAGAGAGTTTCCTCTGAGTCAGACATGTTTAAACAAACTAGCAATTAGACTAGCAAGCTTGGAAATACTTTTCAACTAAATTTACAAGCAATATGTAAAAACGTTACTGTGCCTTTAATAAGCACACAAAAACTGTCACAGTTGAATAACAATGAACCGGATTAGTTATATAAATCAAAATTAGCAATGGATGATTAACCCTTAATATCAGAAAAAAACGTATAACAATTGACAATATAAACGTTTTTATCACAGTCAAGCACAGTCTCACAGGTCTGCTGTGAGTGATTACCTCCCTCAAAACTAGTTTTGAAGACCCCTGAGCTCCGTGGAGACGTCCTGGATCATGCAGGGAAAAAAAGACAGACTGTGACTGAATTTCTGATGTGTAGTAAAAGCGCCAAAATAGGCCCCTCCCACTCACACTACAACAGTGAGGGGAGCTCAGTAAACTGTTTTAATTTAAAACAACGACAGCCATGTGGAAAATAAAGCCCAAAGCAATTTTCACCAAGTACCTCAGAGAATTAAACGATTTAACATGCCAGCAAACGTTTAAAATCAAATATATGAAATGTCTTTAAAAAGCCTGCTGCTAGTCGCTCCCACTGCAAGTTAGGCTAAAAGATATATGCATACAGTATTTTCCCAGTGAAGTGCCATTCCCCAGAAATACTTAAGTGTTAACATATATACATGTCAGCCTGATACCAGTTGCTACTACTGCATTTAAGGCTGTACTTACATTATATCGGTATTAGCAGTATTTTCAAAGTCAATTCCATTCCTTAGAAAATAATATACTGCAACATACCTCTTTGCAGGTGAACCTGCCCGCTGTCCCCTGATCTGAAATTACCTTACTCCTCAGAATGGCCGAGAACAGCAAACGGATCTTAGTTACGTCCGCTAAGATCATATACAAAAACTCAGGTAGATTCTTCTTCAAATTCTGCCTGAGAAGGAAACAACACACTCCGGTGTCGTTTAAAATAAAAAACTTTTGATTGAAGATATAAAAAACTAAGTTTAATCACCACAGTCCTCTCACACATCCTATCTATTAGTTGGGTGCAAGAGAATGACTGGGTGTGACGTGGAGGGGAGGAGCTATATAGCAGCTCTGCTTGGGTGATCCTCTTGCACTTCCTGTTGGGGAGGAGTTAATATCCCATAAGTAATGATGACCCGTGGACTGACTACACTTAACAGGAGAAAACTAGGCCCCAATAAGTTTTGTCACCAAACATATATAAAAACGATTAACATGCCAGCAAACGTTTTATATTACATTTTTATAAGAGTATGCATCTCTATTAATAAGCCTGATACCAGTAGCTATCACTGCATTTAAGGCTTTACTTACATTAATCCGGTATAAGCAGCATTTTCTAGCAAATTCCATCCCTAGAAAAATATTAACTGCACATACCTTATTGCAGGAAAACCTGCACGCCATTCCCTCTCTGAAGTTACCTCACTCCTCAGAATATGTAAGAACAGCCATGGATCTTAGTTACTTCTGCTAAGATCATAGAAAATGCAGGCAGATTCTTCTTCTAAATACTGCCTGAGATAAACAGCACACTTCGGTACCATTTAAAAATAACAAACTTTTGATTGAAGAAATAAACTAAGTATAAAACACCACACTCCTCTTACGACCTCCATCTTGGTTGAGGCTTGCAAAAGAATGACTGGATATGGCAGTTAGGGGAGGAGCTATATAGCAGCTCTGCTGTGGGTGATCCTCTTGCAACTTCCTGTTGGGAAGGAGAATATCCCATAAGTAATGGATGATCCGTGGACTGGATACACTTAACAAGAGAAAAGGGGATTGACCCTGCAATAATTATACTAAGCTATGCAATACTGTAACCAGAGTCACAGGCTGAGCAGCATGGCAAATATAAATTGAATAAAGTGAGACAAAAAAGTCTCATAAGTAATTGGCAGTTTAGTGCCCCAAAATTATTGCTATATGAGTCTCACACACATAGAAAAATACGCTTAGGGATTTGAGCAGTTTCGGGATTTGAGAAGTTTTTTTGCACCCTTAGCAATTGTCCCTTAGGGATATTTGCTTTCCAGGTGGGGTGATGGCAACTTGAATAGTGTATATAGTTGTTACAATCTACCTCCTTAAAGAAGGTCGATGTTTCAATGTTGCCATCTATGATTGCAATTGTCAAGTCTAGGAAGTTGATCTTGTTTTAGCTGTGTTCGTACGTGAACTTCAGATTCATCGAATTCTTGTTCATCATGTCGATAGTATGGAGTTAGATCCTCTAGTGTTCCCTTCCAGATCATTAGGATATTGTCAATGTACCTTGAATATAGGACCAGGTCCGCGCTGGCTGGGCATGAGTCCCAAAATATTTGTTCCCATTTCCCCATATAGAGGTTTGCGTAGCTCGGTGCGAACCTGGTCCCCATTACTGTTCCACATAGTTGTTGATAGAACTTTTTGTTGTTACAAAAGTAATTGTGGGTAAAAATATAGTTTATACTTTCTAGTATAAAGGTACGTTGTTCCTCAGGTACATCTTGATCTTTTTTGACTTCTGTCAGAAAAATCTTCATTGATAAGGAATCTATTATGGTTCCCAAGAAAACTACCTTTGTACTTGGAATTAAGGAACTCTTTTCCAAATTCACCTTCCATCTGTGAGATCGCAGGAAGGATAACAACATTTCCGGGATTTTGCTTGTTGAAAGGATGGCGCCTCAACCAGAATGTCATGCAGATAAGGCACAACTGCAATGCCCTGCAAATCGGAGCACCGCCAACAGGGATCCTAAAATCTTTGAAAAAATTCTGGGAGCTGTGGCTAGGCCGAATGGAAGAGCCACAAACTGGAAGTGTTTGTCTAGAAACGCAAACCTCAGAAACTTGTGATGGTCCCTGTGGATGGGAACATGCAGGTAAGCGTCCTTTAAATCTACCGTTGTCATAAACTGACTGAGGGAAGAATGGAACGAATAGTTTTCTACTTTGAGGAATTTGTTTAGACTTTAGAGATCTAAAATTGGTCTGAAGGTTCCCTCTTTTTTGGGAACGACGAACAGATTGGAGTAGAACCCCAGACCCTGTTCTTGTATAGGGACAGGAACTATCACTCCCAAGTCAGAAAGGTCCCGAACACAGCGTAAGAACGCCTCTCTTTATCTGGTCTACAGATAATCTTGAAAGCAGAAACCTGCCCCTGGGAGTAAAGGCTTTGAACTCTTCTGCGTATTTCTCTTATCCTGAGGGAGGAAATGGCCCTTTCCTCCAGTAATATCAGAAATTATTTCCGTCAAACCGGGCCCAAACAAGGACTTTCCCTTGTAAGGAATCGCCAAAAGTTTAGACTTAGATGACACATCCGCAGACCAAGATTTTAACCATAAAGCTCTGCGGGCCAGGACGGCAAAATCGGAAATCTTTGCTCCTAGTTTAATAACCTGTAGGGAAGCATCAGTGATAAAGGAGTTGGCCAAATTAAGGGCCTTGATCCTATCCTGGATTTCTTCGAGGGGAGTGTCTGTCCGAATAGAATTCAGACAACGCATCAAACGAAAATTACTCTGCCGACCTCGCCGTTTGGATTTCTTACCCTGAGGGAGGAGATTACCCTTGCCTCCTGTGATGTCAGAAATAATTTCTTTCATGTCAAGTCCGAACAGGGTCTTCCCCTTGTAAGGAATAGCCATAAAGCTCTGCGTGCTAAGATGGAAAATCCTGAACTCTTAGCCGCCAATTTGGTAATCTGCAAAGAAGCATCTGTAATAAATGAATTAGCTAACTTAAGAGCTTTAATTCTATCCTGTATTTCTTCCAAAGAAGTCTCAGATTTAAGAGACTCTTCCAAAGCATCAAACCAATAAGCAGCTGCAGTCGTAACCGTAACAATGCAGGCCGCCGGTTGCAAAAGCAACCCCTGATGAACATATATCTTTTAAGGAGACCCTCCAATTTCTTATCCATAGGGTCCTTGAAAGCACAACTATCCTCGATAGGAATAGTAGTTCGTTGGGACCGTCTGCCAAGAGTCCCTAATGGCGTCAGCTATAGGGTACATTTTCCTGAAAACGGGAGAAGGGGAGAATGGAATACCCTGTCTCTCCCATTCCTTAGCAATAATTTCTGAAGTCCTCTTAGGGACTGGAAAAACATCAGAATAAGAAGGGACCTCTAAGTATCTGTCCAACTTACTCAATTTTTCTGGAGGAACCACAATTGAATCACAGTCATCCAGAGTCACCAAAACCGCCCTCAATAACAGGCGGAGGTGTTCAAGCTTAAACCTGAAAGAAACTACATCTGAATCCGTCAGGGGTAAGCCGCTTCCTGAGTCAGAAAGTTCACCCTCTGATAAAACCTCCATACCCTCCAATTCAGAGCCCTGGGAGGGTACATCTGAGATCGCCATCAAAGCATCAGAAGCTGCATTGACCATGTGGTTATTCTTCCTACTGCGTTTGCCTTGGAATATGGGAAGGGCAGATAACGCCTCAGAAAGTGTAGATGACATAACTGCAGCTATGTCCCCAGAGGCAGAACTTTTTTTCACTTTCTGCAATGAGATTTATTTAGTGAAAAATTTTCTGCAGATCATTTTTAAATCAAAATGAATTTTAAATTAGGCTGTTACACTAAAGCACCAGATCAATTGCAACGTGTTAGTTAAATGGAGAATAAAGCAATATTTAAAGTTTTATAATATAGTGCAGTAGTTGAAAATTGCATTGCAAATTAGCTTCAAACATAGTCTAACATAGAAGTAGTAATAAAAAAAAAAAAAAAGGTGCATTGCTCATACAAACGTCTTAAATTCAGAAAAAACATAATTTATGTAAGAACTTACCTGATAAATTCATTTCTTTCATATTAGCAAGAGTCCATGAGCTAGTGACGTATGGGATATACATTCCTACCAGGAGGGGCAAAGTTTCCCAAACCTCAAAATGCCTATAAATGCACCCCTCACCACACCCACAAATCAGTTTAACGTATAGCCAAGAAGTGGGGTGATAAGAAAAAAGTGCGAAAGCATAAAAAATAAGGAATTGGAATAATTGTGCTTTATACAAAAAAAATCATAACCACCATAAAAAGGGTGGGCCTCATGGACTCTTGCTAATATGAAAGAAATTAATTTATCAGGTAAGTTCTTACATAAATTATGTTTTCTTTCATGTAATTAGCAAGAGTCCATGAGCTAGTGACGTATGGGATAATGACTACCCAAGATGTGGATCTTCCACGCAAGAGTCACTAGAGAGGGAGGGATAAAATAAAGACAGCCAATTCCGCTGAAAATAATCCACACCCAAAATAAAGTTTAAATCTTATAATGAAAAAATTGAAATTATAAGCAGAAGAATCAAACTGAAACAGCTGCCTGAAGTACTTTTCTACCAAAAACTGCTTCAGAAGAAGAAAACACATCAAAATGGTAGAATTTAGTAAAAGTATGCAAAGAAGACCAAGTGGCTGCTTTGCAAATCTGATCAACTGAAACATCATTCCTAAACGCCCAGGAAGTAGAAACTGACCTAGTAGAATGAGCTGTAATCCTTTGAGGAGGAGTTTTACCCAACTCGACATAGGCATGATGAAACAAAGATTTTAACCAAGATGCCAAAGAAATGGCAGAAGCCTTCTGACCTTTCCTAGAACCGGAAAAGATAAAAAATAGACTAGAAGTCTTTCGGAAATCCTTAGTAGCTTCAACATAATATTTCAAAGATCTAACTACATCCAAAGAATGCAACAAGTTTTCCTTAGAATTCTTAGGATTAGGACACAATGAAGGAACCACAATTTCTCTACTAATGTTGTTAGAATTCACAACCTTAGGTAAAAATTTAAAAGAAGTTCGCAACACCGCCTTATCCTGATGAAAAATCAGAAAAGGAGACTCACAAGAAAGAGCAGATAATTCAGAAACTCTTCTAGCAGAAGAGATGGCCAAAAGAAACAAAACTTTCCAAGAAAGTAATTTAATGTCCAACGAATGCATAGGTTCAAACGGAGGAGCTTGAAGAGCCCCCAGAACCAAATTCAAACTCCAAGGAGGAGAAATTGACTTAATGACAGGTTTTATACGAACCAAAGCTTGTACAAAACAATGAATATCAGGAAGACTAGCAATCTTTCTGTGAAAAAGAACAGAAAGAGCAGAGATTTGACCTTTCAAGGAACTTGCAGACAAACCTTATCCAAACCATCCTGAAGAAACTGTAAAATTCTAGGAATTCTAAAAGAATGCCAAGAAAAATGATGAGAAAAACACCAAGAAATGAAAATCTTCCAGACTCGATAATATATCTTCCTAGATACAGTTTTACGAGCCTGTAACATAGTATTAATCAGAGTCAGAGAAACCTCTATGATTGAGAATCAAGCGTTCAATCTCCATACCTTCAAATTTAAGGATTTGAGAACCTGATGGAAAAAAGGACCTTGCGATAGAAGGTCTGGTCTTAACGGTAGAGTCCACGGTTGGCAAGTGGCCATCCGGACAAGATCTGCATACCAAAACCTGTGAGGCCATGCTGGAGCCACCAGCAGAATAAACAAACGTTCCTTAGAACCTTGGAAAAAGAACTATAGGCGGAAAGATATAAGCAGGATGATACTTCCAAGGAAGTGACAATGCATCCACTGCTTCCGCCTGAGGATCCCTGGATCTGGACAGATGCCTGGGAAGCTTCTTGTTTAGATGAGAAGCCATCAGATCTATTTCTGGAAGTCCCCATATTTGAACAATCTGAAGAAATACCTCTGGGTGAAGAAACCATTCGCCCGGATGTAGTGTTTGGCGACTGAGATAATCCGCTTCCCAATTGTCTATACCTGGGATATGAACCGCAGAAATTAGACAGGAGCTGGATTCCGCCCATACAAGTATTCGAGAGACTTCTTTCATAGCCAGAGGACTGAGTTCCTCCTTGATGATTGACATATGCCACAGTTGTGACATCGTCTGTCTAGAAACAAATGAACGACTCTCTCTTTAGAAGAGGCCACGACTGAAGAGCTCTGAAAATTGCACGGAGTTCCAAAAATGTTGATTGGTAATCTCACCTCCTGAGATTCCCAAACCCCTTGTGCTGTCAGAAACCCCCATACAGCTCCCCAACCTGTCAGATTTGCATCTGTTGAGATCACAGTCTAGGTTGGAGGAACAAAAGAAGCCCCCTGAACTAAACGATGGTGATCTGTCCACCACGTCAGAGAGTGTCGAACAATCGGTTTTAAAGATATTAATTGAGATATCTTTGTATAATCCCTGCACCACTGGTTCAGCATACAGAGCTGAAGAGGTCGCATGTGAAAACGAGCAAAGGGAATCGCGTCCAATGCAGCAGTCATAAGACCTAGAATTTCCATGCATAAGGCTACCGAAGGGAATGATTGAGACTGAAGGTTTTTGATAAGCTGAAACCAATTTCAGACGCCTCTTGTCCGTCAGAGACAGAATCAAGAACACTGAACCCATCAGGAAACCTAAAAAGGTTACCCTTGTCTGAGGAATCAAACAAACTTTTTGGTAAATTGATCCTCCAACCATGTTCTTGAAGAAACAACACTTATAAAAGACTGGAAAGGTTCTTTCTAGAGAAAATGAGCAAAGGGAATTGAATCCAATGCTGTGGCCATAAGACCTAAAACTTCTATGCATATATAGCAACTGAAGGAAATAATAGAGACTAAAGGTACCGATAGACGGAACCCAATAACATTATCCCTTGTCTGATAGAGACAAGGACAGTGACAAAAACTATCTGGAAACCTAAAAAAAGGTGACCCTTGTGTGAGGAATCAAGAGCTTTCGAAAAAAAGATCCTCTAACTATGTCCTGAAGAATAAGTGAATCATATGAGATTCCGCATCCTCAGAAAATAATCTGAATGAAAACAGAAAAATGAAAATCTGCATTTATTGTATCTAATAAAAACAAATAATGCTATCAAAGACCATAAAAAGGCAAAATAGTTTGAATAAAACTCCAAAACCCGGTTCCTCAAAAGAAACTGGAAGAAATACCCCAGAAGATTCCAGGTCTGAGCAGCACTTGAACCCCATGGGTGCCCAGCCATGCTTCAACAGTACCCAAAATATATAGGACAGAAACACAGTTAAAGAAAGTGTTAGCCTTGCTGGAATAAAATCAAAGAAATTTTGGACAAAATAAATTTCAAAGAAGCCTTAACCTGCCCCTTACCAGCCAAGCTGGAATACGGCACGTACATCGCAAAATTAGGGAGCTGATTTCGAACTCCAATTATAGACATGTTACTTGGGAAAGAACTCGGGAATTCGTTCCTTAATAAGAACAAACAAACTAGTATAAGCTTAAAGTTTTAGTCTTAGAACTCAACCTTGAAGCCCAGAGTAACAGTTAAGAATTGAATCCAATTATAAAACAAATAATTGATTATCTTAGAACAAAGGAAATATGGATTTTTTATTTTTTTTAAAAATCACAAAATTCTTCTAGCTAAAAAAGCTAAAGACATAGATTAACCCTCATTTGCGAAAATATTCAATAAAATGAAGACACAAATGAAATTATTAGCATGATAGTCCAGTTTAAAGGACCAGCCAATACAGTGGACTTGCATAATCAATAAATGCAAAACAACAAGACAAATGCAACAGCACCTAGTCTAGAAAATGTTGTCCCTTTAACAATGCTAAAATAATTCATAATCTGATACTTGATCTTAAAGTAAACAGAGAAAATGAAGCAATTGCAATATCCAAATAAATCACAGGACCAAGAAAAGTACCTGAAACTAAATAATTTTCCATAAATAAGATACAACTATCTAAAGGAAAATAAAACATAATTTATGCTTACCTGATAAATTTATTTCTCTTGTAGTGTGTTCAGTCCACGGGTCATCCATTACTTATGGGATATATTCTCCTTCCCAACAGGAAGTTGCAAGAGGATCACCCAAGCAGAGCTGCTATATAGCTCCTCCCCTCACATGTCATATCCAGTCATTCGACCGAAACAAGACGAGAAAGGAAAAACTATAGGGTGCAGTGGTGACTGGAGTTTTAATTTTAAAATTTAGAACCTGCCTCAAAAAGACAGGGTGGGCCGTGGACTGAACACACTACAAGAGAAATAAATTTATCAGGTAAGCATAAATTATGTTTTCTCTTGTTAAGTGTGTTCAGTCCACGGGTCATCCATTACTTATGGGATACCAATACCAAAGCTAAAGTACACGGATGATGGGAGGGACAAGGCAGGAACATTAAACAGAAGGAACCACTGCCTGTAGAACCTTTCTCCCAAAAACAGCCTCCGAAGAAGCAAAAGTGTCAAATTTGGAAAATTTGGAAAAAGTATGAAGTGAAGACCAAGTTGCAGTCTTGCAAATCTGTTCAACAGAGGCCTCATTCTTAAAGGCCCAGGTGGAAGCCACAGCTCTAGTGGAATGAGCTGTAATTTTTTCAGGAGGCTGCTGTACAGCAGTCTCGTAGGCTAAGCGTATTATGCTACGAAGCCAAAAAGAGAGAGAGGTAGCCGAAGCCTTTTGACCTCTCCTCTGTCCAGAGTAAACGACAAACAGAGAAGTTTGTCGAAAATCTTTAGTTGCCTGTAAGTAGAACTTCAGGGCACGGACCACGTCTAGATTATGCAAAAGACGTTCCTTCTTTGAAGGAGGATTAGGGCATAACGATGGAACAACAATCTCTTGATTGATATTCCTGTTAGAAACAACCTTAGGTAAAAACTCAGGTTTAGTATGCAGGACTACTTTGTCTGAATGAAAGATCAGATAAGGAGAATCACAATGTAAGGCAGATAACTCAGAGACTCTTCGAGCCGAGGAAATAGCCAACAAAAACAGAACTTTCCAAGATAAAAGCTTAATATCAAAGGAATGAAGGGGTTCAAACGGAACACCCTGAAGAACTTTAAGAACCAAGTTTAAGCTCCACGGAGGAGCAACAGTTTTAAACACAGGCTTAATCCTAGCCAAAGCCTGACAAAAAGCCTGGACGTCTGGATTCTCTGCCAGACGCTTGTGTAAAAGAATAGACAGAGCAGAAATCTGTCCCTTTAGTGAACTAGCGGATAAGCCCTTATCTAAACCCTCTTGTAGAAAAGACAATATCCTAGGAATCCTAACCTTACTCCATGAGTAACTCTTGGATTCACACCAATATAAATATTTACGCCATATCTTGTGGTAAATTTTTCTGGTAACAGGTTTCCGAGCCTGTATTAATGTATCAATAACCGAATCCGAAAACCCACGCTTTGATAGAATCAAGCGTTCAATTTCCAAGCAGTCAGCCTCAGAGAAATTAGGTTTGGATGGTTGAAAGGACCCTGAATTAGAAGGTCCTGCCTCAGGGGTAGAGACCATGGTGGACAGGACGACATGTCCACTAGGTCTGCATACCAGGTACTGCGTGGCCACGCAGGCGCTATCAGAATCACCGATGCTCTCTCCTGTTTGATCCTGGCAATCAGTCGAGGTAGCAACGGAAAAGGTGGAAACACATAAGCTATGTTGAAAACCCAAGGGGCTGCTAGTGCATCTACCAGCATCGCACCCGGGTCCCTGGACCTGGATCCGTAACAAGGAAGCTTGGCGTTCTGGCGAGATGCCATGAGATCCAGATCCGGTTTGCCCCAAAGACGAATCAGTTGAGCAAATACCTCCGGGTGGAGTTCCCACTCCCCCGGATGAAAGGTCTGGCGACTTAGAAAATTCGCCTCCCAGTTCTCCACGCTTGGGATGTAGATCGCTGACAGGTGGCAAGAGTGAGACTCTGCCCAGCGAATTATCTTCGAGACTTCCAACATCGCTAGGGAACTCCTGGTTCCCCCTTGATGATTGATGTAAGCCACAGTCGTGATGTTGTCCGACTGAAATCTGATGAACCTCAGTGTTGCTAACTGAGGCCAAGCTAGAAGAGCATTGAATATTGCTCTTAATTCTAGAATGTTTATCGGGAGGAGTCTCTCCTCCTGAGTCCACAATCCCTGAGCCTTCAGGGAGTTCCAGACTGCTCCCCAGCCTAGTAGGCTGGCATCTGTTGTTACAATCGTCCAATCTGGTCTGCGAAAAGTCATTCCTTTGGACAGATGAACCCGTGACAACCACCAGAGAAGAGAATCTCTGGTCTCCTGGTCCAGGTTTAGCAAAGGGGACAGATCTGAGTAATCCCCGTTCCATTGACTTAGCATGCATAGTTGCAGCGGTCTGAGATGTAGGCGCGCAAATGGCACTATGTCCATTGCCGCGACCATTAAGCCGATTACTTCCATGCACTGAGCTACTGATGGGCTTGGAATGGAGTGAAGTACACGGCAAGCATCGAGAATCTTTGATAACCTGGACTCAGTCAGGTAAATCTTCATCTCTACAGAATCTATAAGAGTCCCTAGAAAAGGGACCCTTGTGAGTGGTAACAGAGAACTCTTTTCCACGTTCACTTTCCACCCATGCGACCTCAGAAATGCTAGAACTATCTCTGTATGAGACTTTGCATTTTGAAAACTTGACGCTTGTATCAGAATGTCGTCTAGGTACGGTGCCACCGCTATGCCTCGCGGTCTTAGTACCGCCAGAAGTGAGCCCAGAACCTTTGTAAAAATTCTCGGGGCCGTAGCTAACCCGAAGGGAAGAGCTACAAACTGGTAATGCCTGTCTAGAAAGGCAAACCTTAGGTACCGATAATGATCTTTGTGAATCGGTATGTGAAGGTAGGCATCCTTTAAGTCCACTGTGGTCATATATTGACCTTCTTGGATCATGGGTAGGATGGTCCGAATGGTTTCCATCTTGAACGATGGAACCCTTAGGAATTTGTTTAAGATTTTTAAGTCTAAGATTGGTCTGAGGGTTCCCTCTTACTTGGGAACCACAAACAGATTTGAATAAAACCCTTGCCCCTGTTCCGTTCGCGGAACTGGGTGGATCACTCCCATCACTAAGAGGTCTTGTACACATTGTAGAAATGCCTCTTTCTTTACTAGGTTTGTTGATAACCTTGACAGATGAAACCTCCCTTGTGGAGGAGAAGTTTTGAAATCCAGAAGGTATCCCCGAGATATAATCTCCAACATCCAGGGATCCTGTACATCTCTTGCCCAAGCCTGGGCGAAGAGAGAAAGTCTGCCCCCCACTAGATCCGTCTCCGGAAAGGGGGCCCTGTCTTCATGCTGTCTTAGGGGCGGAAGTAGGCTTTCTGGCCTGCTTGCCCTTGTTCCATGACTGGTTGCCTTTCCAACCCTGTCTGTAACGAGCAGTAGCTCCTTCCTGTTTTGGAGCGGAGGAAGTTGATGCTGCTCCTGCCTTGAAATTACGAAAGGCACGAAAATTAGACTGTTTGGCCTTTGATTTGGCCCTGTCCTGAGGAAGGGTGTGGCCCTTACCTCCAGTAATGTCAGCAATAATTTCCTTCAAGCCGGGCCCGAATAAGGTCTGCCCTTTGAAAGGAATGTTTAGAAGTTTAGACTTAGAAGTTACATCTGCTGACCAGGATTTAAGCCATAGCGCTCTGCGCGCCTGTATGGCGAATCCGGAATTCTTAGCCGTAAGTTTGGTTAAATGCACTACGGCATCCGAAACAAACGCATTAGCCAGCTTAAGGGTTCTAATCTTGCTCAAAGATTCATCCAATGGTGCTGTGCGAATCGCCTCTTCCAGAGACTCAAACCAGAATGCCGCTGCAGCAGTGACAGGCGCAATGCATGCAAGAGGCTGTAATATAAAACCTTGTTGAACAAACATTTTCTTAAGGTAACCCTCTAATTTTTTATCCATTGGATCTGAGAAAGCACAGCTATCCTCCACCGGGATAGTGGTACGTTTGGCTAAAGTAGAAACTGCTCCCTCCACCTTAGGGACCGTCTGCCATAAGTCTCGTGTGGTGGCGTCTATAGGGAACATTTTTCTAAAAATCGGAGGAGGGGAAAAGGGCACACCGGGTCTATCCCACTCCTTGCTAATAATCTCTGTAAGCCTCTTTGGTATAGGAAAAACGTCAGTACACACCGGTACCGCATAGTATTTATCCAGCCTACATAATTTCTCTGGGATTGCCACCGTGTCACAATTATTCAGAGCCGCTAATACCTCCCCTAGCAACACGCGGAGGTTCTCAAGCTTAAATTTAAAATTTCTGAATCCGGTCTCCCCGAATCAGAACCGTCACCCACAGAATGAAGCTCACCGTCCTCATGTTCTGCAAATTGTGACGCAGTATCAGACATGTCTCTCGTGTCATCGGCGCGCTCTGTCCTTAACCCAGAGCTGTCGCGCTTGCCTCTTAACTCTGGCATATTGTATAATACTTCTTTCATAACATTAGCCATATCATGTAAAGTGATTTGTAAGGGCCTAGATGTACTTGGCGCCTCAATCTTACGCACCTCCCGAGCGGGAGACGAAGGTACTGACACATGAGGAGAGTTAGACGGCATAACTTCCCCCTCGTTGTCTGGTGATAATTTCTTTATCGGTACAGATTGACTTTTATTCAAAGTAATATCAATACAATTGGTAAACATATTTCTATTGGGCTCCACATCGGCTTTTAAACATAATGAACAAGCAGATTCCTCTGTATCAGACATGTTTAAACAGACTAGCAATGAAGCTAGCAAGCTTGGAAATTACTTCAATAAGTTTACAAGCAATATAAAAAACGCTGCAGCGCGTATTTTAAAAAACACAATTGAAGAACAAAGAACTAGTTCAGTTATAGTCAACAATTCTTTAAATGTATTAATTAGCAGAGGATTGCACTCACAAGCAAACGGATGATTAACCCCTCAATACCCAAAAAAACGGATAATCAATTTATGATTTAACGCTTTTATCACAGTCAAACACACTGTCACAGGTCTGCTGTGACTGATTACCTCCCTCAAAAACGAATTTTGAAGATCCCTGAGCTCTCTGGAGACGTCCTGGATCAAGGAGGAAGAAGCAGGAAGACTGTGCTAGAATTTTAACTGCGCAACAAGGCGCTAAAAAAAGGTCCCTCCCACTCCTATTACAACAGTGGGAGACCTGATATAACGGTTTCTATGCAGAAATATACGTTAGCCGTGTGGAAAAAAATCATGCCCAAAAAGATTTATCACCAAAGTACCTCACAAAACGATTAACATGCCAGTAAACGTTTTAAAAAACAACATTTCAGATGCTGTGTAAAGTTATTACTAAGCCTGCTACCAGTCGCTTCTACTGCAGTTAAGGCTCACACATTATATCAGTATTAACAGTATTTTTTCAGTCAAATTCTAGTCCCTAGAAAATAACTCTATTGTGCATGCATTTATCAGCCTGATACCAGTCACTACTACTGCATTTAAGGCTGTACTTACATCATACGGGTAACAGCAGTGTTTTCTTAGTCAATTCCATTCCCAGAAAATATTGTACTGCACATACCTCATTTGCGGGAGACCCTGCATGCTATTCCCATTGTCTGAAGTTACCCCACTCCTCAGAATGTCGAGAACAGCCAGTGGATCTTAGTTACGCCTGCTAAGATCATAGAAAACGCAGGCAGTTTCTTCTTCCAAATACTGCCTGAGATAGAGAAACAGCACACTCCGGTGCCATTTAAAATAAACTTTTGATTGAAGAATAATTAAGTAAAAACTCCAGCTCCTCTTGCGACCTCCTTCTTTGTTGAGGGTTGCAAGAGAATGACTGGGTATGACATGTGAGGGGAGGAGCTATATAGCAGCTCTGCTTGGGTGATCCTCTTGCAACTTCCTGTTGGGAAGGAGAATATATCCCATAAGTAATGGATGACCCGTGGACTGAACACACTTAACAAGAGAAATACTATTTTGCTATAGAAACAATAGCATAATTAGTAGAATTAGAGATAGCCCCAATAAATTGGAGAACCCTCCAAATTGAGATTAACTGCTGGCAAAGAATATAGTTTAAAACCTTTGAAGAAGGAATAAAAGAAAATTCTCAGCCTATTCCATTCCCTAGTATAGGGAATTGGAAAGAAAAACTCTAAAGAAATAAATAGGCAGAAATAATGTCAGCTAGTCTTAAAGAACTAGTTACCTTAATATCCAAAATAATCAACACCTTTTCAACAAAGAACAAATGTACTTTAATAATTGAAAAATAATAAAAAAGTAGATTTGTTAGTGTCAATATCTGATGAAGAAAATTTCTGAAAAAAACATCATCAGAGAAGGATAAATCAGTATGTTGTTGGTCATTTGAAACTTCAATAATTAAAAAAGAAGTGAAAAAGACCTAAAAATTTTATTAGAAGGCACGAAGTCAGACAAAGCCTTTAACATAGAATCAGAAAAATATTTCTTATAAGTCTTCTAAATATTTCTTGTAAGAAAAGAAAATATATAAAGCATAAATACTAATGGATTCCGCATGTAAAAGTATAACATAATATCTTATTACAAACCATAGCTAAAGATAAACATTTATAACATTTAAAATAAATGAACTTAGCTTTGGTAGAACTGAAACTCAGTTAAGCGTTTTTCCAAAAGTGGCTTCTGATTCAGAGTCCATTTGAGACATCTTGCAATATGTAATAGAAAAAACAACATATAAAGCAAAATTGATCAAATTCCTTAAATGACAGTTTCAGGAATGGGAAAAAAATGCCAATGAACAAGCTTCTAGCAACCAGAAGCAATAAATAATGAGACTTAAATATTGTGGAGACAACAATGACGCTCAAATTTTTTAGCGCCAAAAAAGCCGCCCACATTATTTGGCGCCTAAATGCTTTTGGCGCCAAAAATGGCGCCACATCCTGTAACGCCGACATTTTTTGGCGCAAAAACGTAAAAAAAAATTGACGCAACTTCCGGCGACATGTATGACGCCGAAAATGACAAGAAAATTTTTGCGCCAAGAAAGTCTGCGCCAAGAATGACGCAATAAAAACATAATTTATGCTTACCTGATAAATTTATTTCTCTTGTAGTGTGTTCAGTCCACGGGTCATCCATTACTTATGGGATATATTCTCCTTCCCAACAGGAAGTTGCAAGAGGATCACCCAAGCAGAGCTGCTATATAGCTCCTCCCTTCACATGTCATATCCAGTCATTCGACCGAAACAAGACGAGAAAGGAAAAACTATAAGGTGCAGTGGTGACTGGAGTTTTAATAAAAATTTAGAACTGCCTCAAAAAAAGACAGGGCGGGCCGTGGAAAAAACACACTACAAGAGAAATAAATTTATCAGGTAAGCATAAATTATGTTTTCTGTTGTTAAGTGTGTTCAGTCCACGGGTCATCTATTACTTATGGGATACCAATACCAAAGCAAAAGTACACGGATGATGGGAGGGACAAGGCAGGAACATTAAACAGAAGGAACCACTGCCTGTAGAACCTTTCTCCCAAAAAACAGCCTCCGAAGAAGCAAAAGTGTCAAATTTGTAAAATTTTGAAAAGGTATGAAGTGAAGACCAAGTTGCAGCCTTGCAAATCTGTTCAACAGAGGTCTCATTCTTAAAGGCCCAGGTGGAAGCCACAGCTCTAGTGGAATGAGCTGTAATTCTTTCAGGAGGCTGCTGTCCAGCAGTCTCATAGGCTAAACGTATTATGCTACGAAGCCAAAAAGAGAGAGAGGTGGCCGAAGCCTTTTGACCTCTCCTCTGACCAGAATAAACGACAAACAGAGAAGAAGTTTGCCGAAAATCTTTAGTTGCCTGTAAGTAGAACTTCAGGGCACGGACTACGTCCAGATTATGCAAAAGACGTTCCTTCTTTGAAGAAGGATTAGGACATAATGATGGAACAACAATCTCTTGATTGATATTCCTGTTAGAAACAACCTTAGGTAAAAACCCAGGTTTAGTACGCAGAACTACCTTGTCTGAATGGAAAATCAGATAAGGAGAATCGCAATGTAAGGCAGATAACTCAGAGACTCTTCGAGCCGAGGAAATAGCCATCAAAAACAGAACTTTCCAAGATAAAAGCTTAATATCAATGGAATGAAGGGGTTCAAACTGAACACCCTGAAGAACTTTAAGAACCAAGTTTAAGCTCCACGGAGGAGCAACAGTTTTAAACACAGGCTTAATCCTAGCCAAAGCCTGACAGAAAGCCTGGACGTCTGGATTCTCTGCCAGACGTTTGTGTAAAAGAATAGACAGAGCAGAAATCTGTCCCTTTAACGAACTAGCGGATAAACCCTTTTCTAAACCTTCTTGTAGAAAAGCCAATATCCTAGGAATCCTAACCTTACTCCATGAGTAACTCTTGGATTCACACCAATATAAATATTTACGCCATATCTTGTGGTAAATTTTTCTGGTAACAGGTTTCCGAGCCTGTATTAATGCATCAATAACCGACTCCGAAAAACCACGCTTTGATAGAATCAAGCGTTCAATCTCCATGCAGTCAGCCTCAGAGAAATTAGGCTTGGATGGTTGAAAGGACCCTGAATTAAAAGGTCCTGCCTCAGAGGCAGAGACCATGGTGGACAGGACGACATGTCCACTAGGTCTGCATACCAGGTCCTGCGTGGCCACGCAGGCGCTATCAGAATCACCGATGCTCTCTCCTGTTTGATCCTGGCAATCAGTCGAGGTAGCAACGGAAATGGTGGAAACACATAAGCCATGTTGAAAACCCAAGGGGCTGCTAGTGCATCTACCAGCACCGCTCCCGGGTCCTTGGACCTGGATCCGTAACAAGGAAGCTTGGCGTTCTGGCGAGATGCCATGAGATCCAGCTCCGGTTCGCCCCAACGAAGAATCAGTTGAGCAAACACCTCCGGGTGAAGTTCCCACTCCCCCGGATGAAAGGTCTGGCGACTTAGAAAGTCCGCCTCCCAGTTCTCCACGCCTGGGATGTAGATCGCTGACAGGTGACAAGAGTGAAACTCTGCCCAGCGAATTATCTTCGAGACTTCCAACATCACTAGGGAACTCCTGGTTCCCCCTTGATGATTGATGTAAGCCACAGTCGTGATGTTGTCCGACTGAAATCTGATGAACCTCAGTGTTGCTAACTGAGGCCAAGCTAAAAGAGCATTGAATATTGCTCTTAATTCCAGAATGTTTATTGGGAGGAGTTTTTCCTCCTGAGTCCACGATCCCTGAGCCTTCAGGGAGTTCCAGACTGCACCCCAGCCTAGTAGGCTGGCATCTGTTACAATCGTCCAATTTGGTCTGCAAAGACATTCCTTTGGACAGATGAACCCGCGACAACCACCAGAGAAGAGAATCTCTGGCCTCCTGGTCCAGATTTAGTAAAGGGGACAGATCTGAGTAATCCCCATTCCACTGACTTAGCATGCATAGTTGCAGCGGTCTGAGATGCAGGCGCGCAAATGGCACTATGTCCATTGCCGCGACCATTAGGCCGATTACTTCCATGCACTGAGCTACTGATGGGCTTGGAATGGAATGAAGGACACGGCAAGCATTTAGGATTTTTGATAACCTGGACTCCGTCAGGTAAATCTTCATCTCTACAGAATCTATAAGAGTCCCTAGAAAGGGAACCCTTGTGAGTGGTAACAGAGAACTCTTTTCCATGTTCACTTTCCACCCATGCGAACTCAGAAATGCTAGAACTATCTCTGTATGAGACTTTGCATTTTGAAAACTTGACGCTTGTATCAGAATGTCGTCTAGGTACGGAGCCACCGCTATACCTCGCGGTCTTAGTACCGCCAGAAGCGAGCCCAGAACCTTTGTAAAAATTCTCGGGGCCGTAGCCAACACGAAGGGAAGAGCCACAAACTGGTAATGCCTGTCTAGAAAGGCAAACCTTAGGTACCGATAATGATCTTTGTGAATCGGTATGTGAAGGTAGGCATCCTTTAAGTCCACTGTGGTCATATACTGACCCTCTTGGATCATGGGTAGGATGGTTCGAATAGTTTCCATTTTGAACGATGGAACCCTTAGGAATTTATTAAAGATCTTCAGGTCCAAGATTGGCCTGAAGGTTCCCTCTTTTTTGGGAACCACAAACAGATTTGAGTAAAAACCTTGCCCTTGTTCCGTCCGCGGAACCCGGTGGATCACTCCCATTAGTAAGAGGTCTTGTACACATCGTAGAAATGCCTCTTTCTTTATTAGGTTTGTTGATAACCTTGACAGATGAAATCTCCCTTGTGGAGGAGAAGTTTTGAAGTCCAGAAGGTATCCCTGAGATATGATCTCCAACGCCCAGGGATCCTGGACATCTCTTGCCCAGGCCTGGGCGAAGAGAGAAAGTCTGCCCCCCACTAGATCTGTTTCCGGATAGGGGGCCCTTTCTTCATGCTGTCTTAGGGGCAGAAGTAGGTTTTCTGGCCTGCTTGCCCTTGTTCCAGGACTGGTTGCCTTTCCAACCCTGTCTGTAACGAGTAGCAGTCCCTTCCTGTTTTGGAGCGGAGGAAGTTGATGCTGCTCCTGCCTTGAAATTACGAAAGGCACGAAAATTAGACTGCTTGGCCTTTGATTTGGCCCTGTCCTGAGGAAGGGTGTGACCCTTACCTCCAGTAATGTCAGCAATAATTTCTTTCAAGCCGGGCCCGAATAAGGTTTGCCCTTTGAAAGGAATATTAAGCAATTTAGATTTAGAAGTCACATCTGCTGACCAGGATTTAAGTCATAGCGCTCTGCGCGCCTGGATGGCGAATCCGGAGTTCTTAGCCGTTAGTTTGGTTAAATGCACAACGGCATCCGAAACAAATGCATTAGCTAGCTTAAGGGCTTTAAGCTTGTTCATAATCTCATCCAATGGTGCTGTGCGAATAGCCTCTTCCAGAGACTCAAACCAGAATGCCGCTGCAGCAGTGACAGGCGCAATGCATGCAAGGGGCTGTAATATAAAACCTTGTTGTACAAACATTTTCTTAAGATAACCTTCTAATTTTTTATCCATTGGATCTGAGAAAGCACAACTATCCTCCACCGGGATAGTGGTACGCTTGGCTAAAGTAGAAACTGCTCCCTCCACCTTAGGGACCGTCTGCCATAAGTCTCGTGTGGTGGCGTCTATAGGAAACATTTTTCTAAATATCGGAGGAGGGGAAAAGGGCACACCGGGTCTATCCCACTCCTTGCTAATAATCTCTGTAAGCCTTTTAGGTATAGGAAAAACGCCAGTACACACCGGTACCGCATAGTATTTATCCAGCCTACATAATTTCTCTGGGATTGCAACCGTGTCGCAATCATTCAGAGCCGCTAACACCTCCCCTAGCAATAAACGGAGGTTCTCAAGCTTAAATTTAAAATTTGAAATTTCTGAATCCGGTCTCCCCGGATCAGATCCGTCACCCACAGAATGAAGCTCTCCGTCCTCATGTTCTGCAAATTGTGACGCAGTATCGGAAATGGCTCTCGTGTCATCGGCACGCTCTGTCCTTAACCCAGAGCTATCGCGCTTGCCTCTTAACTCAGGCAAATTAGATAACTTATTTCATAACATTAGCCATATCATGCAAAGTGATTTGTAAGGGCCTTGATGTACTTGGCGCCACAATCTCACGCACCTCCTGAGCGGGAGACGAAGGTACTGACACGTGAGGAGAGTTAGGCGGCATAACTTCCCCCTAGTTGTCTGGTGAGAATTTCTTTACCGGTAAAGACTGACTTTTATTTAAAGTAACATCAATACAATTGGTACACATATTTCTATTGGGCTCCACATTGGCTTTTAAACATAATGAACAAGTAGATTCATCTGTATCAGACATGTTTAAACAGACTAGCAATGAAGGCTAGCAAGCTTGGAAAAATCTTTCAATAAATTTACAAGCAATAGAAAAAACGCTGCAGCGCTTTTAAAAAACACAAAAAAACTGTCACAGTTGAAATAACAATGAACTAATTCAGTTATAGCCAACAATTTTAACAGTAAATGTATGAATTTAGCAGAGGATTGCACCCACTAGCAAACGGATGATTAACCCCTCAATACCCAAAAACGGATAATCAATTTAAGATTTAACGCTTTTATCACAGTCAAACACACTGTCACAGGTCTGCTGTGACTGATTACCTCCCTCAAAAATGAATTTTGAAGACCCCTGAGCTCTCTGGAGACGTCCTGGATCAAGGAGGAAGAAGCAGGAAGACTGTGCTAGAATTTTAACTGCGCAACAAGGCGCTAAAAAAGGCCCCTCCCACTCATAATACAACAGTGGGAGACCTGTTACAACTGTTTCTATGCAGAAATATACGTTAGCCATATGGAAAAAAATCATGCCCAAAAAGATTTATCACCAAAGTACCTCACAAAACGAATAACATGCCAGTAAACGTTTTAAAAACAACTTTCCAGTGTTATGCAAAGTTATCACTAAGCCTGCTACCAGTCGCTTCTACTGCAGTTAAGGCTCATACATTTATTTCAGTATTAACAGTATTTTTTCAGTCAAATTCTAGTCCCTAGAAAATAACTCAACTGCGCATACATTTATCCGCCTGATACCAGTCGCTACTACTGCATTAAAGGCTGTACTTACATCATATGGGCAACAGCAGTGTTTTCTTAGTCAATTCCATTCCTAGAAAATATTACTGCACATACCTCATTTGCGGGGGACCCCGCATGCTATTCCCTTTTCTGAAGTTACCCCACTCCTCAGAATGTGCGAGAACAGCCAGTGGATCTTAGTTACGTCTGCTAAGATCATAGAAAACACAGGCAGATTCTTCTTCTAAATACTGCCTGAGAGAAAAAACAGCACACTCCGGTGCCATTTAAAATAATAAACTTTTGATTGAAGAATAATTGGGTAAAAAACTCCTATCTCCTCTCGCGACCTCCTTCTTTGTTGAGACTTGCAAGAGAATGACTGGGTATGACATGTGAGGGGAGGAGCTATATAGCAGCTCTGCTTGGGTGATCCTCTTGCAACTTCCTGTTGGGAAGGAGAATATATCCCATAAGTAATGGATGACCCGTGGACTGAACACACTTAACAAGAGAAATGAAGCATTTTCATCCCCCGCGAGCCTAACAGCCCACAGGAAAAAAAGTCAAATTTTAAGGTAAGAAAAAATTGAACTGTCTGAAAATAAGGAACGTTGAACATCCTGAATCAATGCAAATAAATGTTTGAACACATATATTTAGAACTTTATATAAAAGTGCCCAACCATAGCTTAGAGTGTCACAGAAAATAAGACTTACTTACCCCAGGACACTCATCTACATGTAGTAGAAAGCCAAACCAGTACTGAAACGAGAATCAGTAGAGGAAATGGTATATATAAGAGTATATCGTCGATCTGAAAAGGGAGGTAAGAGATGAATCTCTACGACCGATAACAGAGAACCTATGAAATAGACCCCGTAGAAGGAGATCATTGAATTCAAATAGGCAATACTCTCTTCACATCCCTCTGACATTCACTGCATGCTGAGAGGAAAACCGGGCTCCAACCTGCTGCAGAGCGCATATCAACGTAGAATCTAGCACAAACTTACTTCACCACCTCCACAGGAGGCAAAGTTTGTAAAACTGATTTGTGGGTGTGGTGAGGGGTGTATTTATAGGCATTTTGAGGTTTGGGAAACTTTGCCCCTCCTGGTAGGAATGTATATCCCATACGTCACTAGCTCATGGACTCTTGCTAATTACATGAAAGAAACACAGCTTTGCCGACAGTTAAAGGCTAGAGGATGGGCTTGAAACGATCTCTGAGAGCCAGTCAATCAATGCACTACTGCTTTGCAGCGCTACTGCATATTTCACTGTTCACTTAAAACAGCACTTTGCTCTGGATGAACAATGATAAGGAAAACTTACACAGACAGTGCAGCCAGAGAACAGCTCTGTTTGAAGAGAACAGCACTGAAAAGTTAAATCACTAACAATTCCTGCATGTGTCCTGTTCTTTCTGCAGACATGCTGCATTTTCTGCGATGACATCTCAGATCACTGTATGTTCTGCCTTGGGGGCTATGTCATGCAGTGTGATAGCAGCAGAAGCCGCTGAGGAACTTGGCGCCGCTTGAGCAGGCGTTAAGGGCTGTGACGCTTGGGGAGAAAGTTGCGGCATACTCTGATTCTCATCAGCAGAACCCTGAGAAACATTCGTTTTTGGTAGACTTTTATTAAAGAAAAACTGCTATCTAAACTGTAATGCCCTCTCAGTGCATGAGGGACAAAAAGTAACAGTGGGTTCGACATTGGCATTCAAACACATGAAACATGTACTGTTTTGAAGATCTTCCATGATAATAAATAAGCAAAAACGATATTGGTCGTGGTACCGTTAATTATGTGAGGTACTTAAAACATAAAGAATATGCAAACAGCCTAATATGACTTAAAAACTTTGGAAAACAGAGTGTAAATTTTACTGCCCAACACTCTGAACGATAATTCTAAAACAGAGAGGAACTGTGTTTTCAATAATACAAAACCAACTCTCTGAACGTTAATCTATTCCTTTGGAATCACTAAACAAAAACTTGCACCACCTCGACACAGCTCTGCTGCGGTACCTACCTGCCCTCACGAGACGACTACATCCTCCTCGTTCTGCAGAGTGCCTAAGATCACTCAACCATGCAGTCTAAGGAAACACCGGAGCCGTGAAGCCCAATGCCTATCAGGTCCCACATAAACAACTGCGCGGCTTCTCAAGCGCGCAAAAACAGAATTTATGCTTACCTGATAAATGACTTTCTCTTGTGGTGTATCCAGTCCACGGGTTCATCCTTTACTTGGGATATTCTCCTTCCTAACAGGAAGTGGCAAAGAGAGCACACAGCAGAGCTGTCCATATAGCTCCCCCTCTAGCTCCACCCCCCAGTCATTCGACCGAAGGTTAGGAAGAAAAAGGAGAAACCATAAAGGTGCAGTGGTGACTGTAGTTTAAAAAGTAAAAAACACCTGTCTTAAAATGACAGGGCAGGCCGTGGACTGGATACAACACAAGAGAAAGTAATTTATCAGGTAAGCATAAATTCTGTTTTCTCTTGTAAGGTGTATCCAGTCCACGGGTTCATCCTTTACTTGTGGGATACCAATACCAAAGCTTTAGGACACGGATGAAGGGAGGGAACAAGATACCTTAAACGGAAGGCACCACTGCTTGTAAAACCTCTCTCCCAAAAATATTCTCCGAAGAAGCAAAAGTATCGAATTTGTAAAATTTGGAAAAAGTATGCATCGAAGACCAAGTCGCTGCCTTACAAATCCGTTCAACAGAAGCCTCATTTTTAAAAGCCCATGTGGAAGCCACTGCTCTGGTAGAATGAGCAGTAATTGTTTCAGGAGGCTGCTGGCCAGCAGTCTCATAGGCCAGGCGGATGATGCTTTTCAGCCAAAAGGAAAGAGGTAGCGGTCGCCTTCTGACCTCTCCTCTTACCAGAATAGATAAACAATGAAGTTGTTTGTCTGAAATCCTTAGTTGCTTGTAAATAGAACTTTAAAGCACGAACCACATCAAGATTGTGTAACAGACGTTCCTTCTTCGAAGAAGGATTAGGACACAGAGAAGGAACAACAATTTCCTGGTTAATATTCTTATTAGACACAACCTTAGGAAGAAAAACAGGTTTGGTACGCAAAACTACCTTATCTGCACGGAACACCAAGTAAGGTGAGTCACACTGTAAAGCAGATAACTCTGAAACTCTTCGCGCAGAAGATATAACTACCAAAAACAAAACTTTCCAAGATAAAAGCTTAATATCTATGGAATGTAAAGGTTCAAACGGAACCCCTTGCAGAACTGAAAGAACTAAATTCAGACTCCATGGCAGAGCCACAGGTCTATAAACAGGCTTGATTCTGACTAAAGCCTGAGTAAATGCTTGAACGTCTGGTACCTCCGCCAGACGTTTGTGTAAAAGAATAGACAAAGCAGATATCTGTCCTTTTAAGGAACTAGCTGACAATCCTTTCTCCAATCCATCTTGGAGAAAAGACAATATCCTGGGAATCCTAATCTTACTCCATGAGTAGCCCTTGGATTCGCACCAACAAAGATATTTTCGCCAAATCTTATGGTAGATTTTCCTGGCGACAGGCTTTCTAGCCTGAATCAGGGTATCGATAACCGACTCAGAGAAACCACGCTTAGATAGAATTAGGCGTTCAATCTCCAAGCAGTCAGACGCAGAGAAATTAGATTTGGATGTTTGAAAGGACCTTGAAGTAGAAGATCTGCCTCATTGGCAGAGTCCATGGTGGAACGGATGACATGTCCACTAGGTCTGCATACCAGGTCCTGCGTGGCCACGCAGGCGCTATTAGAATCACTGACGCCCTCTCCTGCTTGATTCTAGCAACCAGACGAGGAAGGAGAGGAAACGGTGGAAACACATAGGCCAGATTGAAGGACCAAGGCGCTGCTAGAGCATCTATCAACACCGCCTAGGGATCCCGGGACCTGGACCCATAAAGAGGAAGTTTGGCATTCTGACGGGTCGCCATCAGATCCAATTCTGGAGTGCCCCATAGCTGAGTCAGCTGGGCAAATACCTCCGGGTGGAGTTCCCACTCCCCCGTATGAAAAGTCTGACGACTTAGAAAATCCGCCTCCCAGTTGTCTACTCCTGGGATGTGAATTGCTGAGAGGTGGCAAGAGTGATCCTCCGCCCACCTGATTATTTTGGTTACTTCCATAATTGCTAGGGAACTCCTTGTTCCCCCTTGATGGTTGATGTAAGCTACAGTCGTGATGTTGTCCGACTGAAATCTGATGAATTTGGCCGCAGCTAGCTGAGGCCATGCCTTAATGAGCGTTGAATATCGCCCTCAGTTCAAGAATGTTTAATCGGGAGAAGAGCTTCTTCCCGAGACCATACGCCCTGAGCTTTCAGGGAGTCCCAGACTGCACCCCAGCCCAACAGACTGGCGTCGGTCGTTACAATGATCCACTCTGGTCTGCGGAAACACATTCCCTGAGACAGGTGATCCTGAGACAACCACCAGAGAAGAGAAATCTCTGGTCCCCTGGTCCAACTGTATTTGAGGAGACAAATCTGCATAATCCCCATTCCACTGTTTGAGCATGCATAGTTGCAGTGGTCTGAGGTGTATCCGTGCAAAAGGGACTATGTCCATTGCCGCTACCATTAGTCCGATTGTCTCCATGCACTGAGCCACAGACGGCCGAGGAATGGAATGAAGAGCTCGGCAAGTAGTTAAGAGTTTTAACTTTCTGACCTCCGTCAGAAATATTTTCATTTCTACCGAGTCTATTAGGGTTCCTAGGAATGGAACTCTTGTGAGGGGGGAAGAGAGAACTCTTTTTGATGTTCACCTTCCACCCGTGAGACCTCAGAAAGGCCAATACAATTTCCGTGTGAGACTTGGCTCTTTGGAAAGTCGACGCCTGAATTAAGATGTCGTCTAGGTAAGGCGCCACTGCTATGCCCCGCGGTCTTAGAACCGCCAGGAGGGACCCTAGCACCTTTGTGAAAATTCTGGGAGCAGTGGCCAACCCGAAAGGAAGAGCCACAAACTGATAATCCTTGTCCAGAAAGGCGAACCTGAGAAAACAGAATTTATGTTTACCTGATAAATTTCTTTCTCCAACGGTGTGTCCGGTCCACGGCGTCATCCTTACTTGTGGGATATTCTCTTCCCCAACAGGAAATGGCAAAGAGCCCAGCAAAGCTGGTCACATGATCCCTCCTAGGCTCCGCCTACCCCAGTCATTCGACCGACGTTAAGGAGGAATATTTGCATAGGAGAAACCATATGGTACCGTGGTGACTGTAGTTAAAGAAAATAAAATATCAGACCTGATTAAAAAAACCAGGGCGGGCCGTGGACCGGACACACCGTTGGAGAAAGAAATTTATCAGGTAAACATAAATTCTGTTTTCTCCAACATAGGTGTGTCCGGTCCACGGCGTCATCCTTACTTGTGGGAACCAATACCAAAGCTTTAGGACACGGATGAAGGGAGGGAGCAAATCAGGTCACCTAAATGGAAGGCACCACGGCTTGCAAAACCTTTCTCCCAAAAATAGCCTCAGAAGAAGCAAAAGTATCAAACTTGTAAAATTTGGTAAAAGTGTGCAGTGAAGACCAAGTCGCTGCCCTACATATCTGATCAACAGAAGCCTCGTTCTTGAAGGCCCATGTGGAAGCCACAGCCCTAGTGGAATGAGCTGTGATTCTTTCGGGAGGCTGCCGTCCGGCAGTCTCGTAAGCCAATCTGATGATGCTTTTAATCCAAAAAGAGAGAGAGGTAGAAGTTGCTTTTTGACCTCTCCTTTTACCTGAATAAACAACAAACAAGGAAGATGTTTGTCTAAAATCCTTTGTAGCATCTAAATAGAATTTTAGAGCGCGAACAACATCCAAATTGTGCAACAAACGTTCCTTCTTTGAAACTGGTTTTGGACACAGAGAAGGTACGATAATCTCCTGGTTAATGTTTTTGTTAGAAACAACTTTTGGAAGAAAACCAGGTTTAGTACGTAAAACCACCTTATCTGCATGGAACACCAGATAAGGAGGAGAACACTGCAGAGCAGATAATTCTGAGACTCTTCTAGCAGAAGAAATCGCAACTAAAAACAAAACTTTCCAAGATAATAACTTAATATCAACGGAATGTAAGGGTTCAAACGGAACCCCCTGAAGAACTGAAAGAACTAAATTGAGACTCCAAGGAGGAGTCAAAGGTTTGTAAACAGGCTTGATTCTAACCAGAGCCTGAACAAAGGCTTGAACATCTGGCACAGCTGCCAGCTTTTTGTGAAGTAATACCGACAAGGCAGAAATCTGTCCCTTCAGGGAACTTGCCGATAATCCTTTTTCCAATCCTTCTTGAAGGAAGGATAGAATCCTAGGAATCTTAACCTTGACCCAAGGGAATCCTTTAGATTCACACCAACAGATATATTTTTTCCAAATTTTGTGGTAAATCTTTCTAGTCACAGGCTTTCTGGCCTGAACAAGAGTATCGATCACAGAATCTGAGAACCCTCGCTTCGATAAAATCAAGCGTTCAATCTCCACGCAGTCAGCTGGAGTGAAACCAGATTCGGATGTTCGAACGGACCCTGAACAAGAAGGTCTCGTCTCAAAGGTAGCTTCCAAGGTGGAGCCGATGACATATTCACCAGATCTGCATACCAAGTCCTGCGTGGCCACGCAGGAGCTATCAAAATCACCGACGCCCTCTCCTGCTCGATCCTGGCTATCAGCCTGGGGATGAGAGGAAATGGCGGGAACACATAAGCTAGTTTGAAGGTCCAAGGTGCTACTAGTGCATCCACTAGAGCCGCCTTCGGATCCCTGGATCTGGCCCCGTAGCAAGGAACTTTGAAGTTCTGACGAGAGGCCATCAGATCCATGTCTGGAATGCCCCACAGGTGAGTGACTTGGGCAAAGATTTCCGGATGGAGTTCCCACTCCCCCGGATGCAATGTCTGACGACTCAGAAAATCCGCTTCCCAATTTTCCACTCCTGGGATGTGGATAGCAGACAGGTGGCAGGAGTGAGATTCCGCCCAAAGAATAATTTTGGTTACTTCTTCCATCGCTAGGGAACTCCTTGTTCCCCCCTGATGGTTGATGTACGCAACAGTCGTCATGTTGTCTGATTGAAACCGAATGAACCTGGTCCTCGCAAGCTGGGGCCAGGCCTGGAGCGCATTGAATATCGCTCTCAGTTCCAGAATATTTATCGGTAGAAGAGATTCTTCCCGAGACCAAAGACCCTGAGCTTTCAGGGATCCCCAGACCGCGCCCCAGCCTATCAGACTGGCGTCGGTCGTGACAATGACCCACTCTGGTCTGTGGAACATCATCCCTTGAGACAGATTGTCCAGGGACAGCCACCAACGGAGTGAGTCTCTGGTCTTCTGATTTACTTGTATCTTCGGAGACAAGTCTGTATAGTCCCCATTCCACTGACTGAGCATGCACAGTTGTAATGGTCTTAGATGAATGCGCGCAAAAGGAACTATGTCCATCGCCGCCACCATCAACCCGATCACTTCCATGCACTGAGCTATGGAAGGAAGAGGAACGGAATGAAGTATCCGACAAGAGTCCAGAAGCTTTGTTTTTCTGGCCTCTGTTAGAAAGATCCTCATTTCTAAGGAGTCTATAATTGTTCCCAAGAAGGGAACCCTTGTTGACGGGGATAGAGAACTCTTTTCCACGTTCACTTTCCAGCCGTGAGATCTGAGAAAGGCCAGGACAATGTCCGTGTGAGCCTTTGCTTGAGGAAGGGACGACGCTTGAATCAGAATGTCGTCCAGGTAAGGTACTACTGCAATGCCCCTTGGTCTTAGCACCGCTAGAAGGGACCCTAGTACCTTTGTGAAAATCCTTGGAGCAGTGGCTAATCCGAAAGGAAGCGCCACGAACTGGTAATGTTTGTCCAGGAATGCAAACCTTAGGAACCGATGATGTTCCTTGTGGATAGGAATATGTAGATACGCATCCTTTAAATCCACCGTGGTCATGAATTGACCTTCCTGGATGGAAGGAAGGATAGTTCGAATGGTTTCCATCTTGAACGATGGGACCTTGAGAAATTTGTTTAAGATCTTGAGATCTAGGATTGGTCTGAACGTTCCCTCTTTTTTGGGAACTATGAACAGATTGGAGTAGAACCCCATCCCTTGTTCTCTTAATGGAACAGGATGAATCACTCCCATTTTTAACAGGTCTTCTACACAATGTAAGAACGCCTGTCTTTTTATGTGGTCTGAAGACAACTGCGACCTGTGGAACCTCCCCCTTGGGGGAAGTCCCTTGAATTCCAGAAGATAACCCTGGGAGACTATTTCTAGCGCCCAAGGATCCAGAACATCTCTTGCCCAAGCCTGAGCAAAGAGAGAGAGTCTGCCCCCCACCAGATCCGGTCCCGGATCGGGGGCCAATATTTCATGCTGTCTTGGTAGCAGTGGCAGGTTTCTTGGCCTGCTTTCCCTTGTTCCAGCCTTGCATTGGTCTCCAAGCTGGCTTGGCCTGAGAAGAATTACCCTCTTGCTTAGAGGACGTAGCACCTTGGGCTGGTCCGTTTTTACGAAAGGGACGAAAATTAGGTCTATTTTTTGCCTTGAAAGGCCGATCCTGAGGAAGGGCGTGGCCCTTACCCCCAGTGATATCAGAGATAATCTCTTTCAAGTCAGGACCAAACAACGTTTTCCCCTTGAAAGGAATGTTTAGTAGCTTGTTCTTGGAAGACGCATCAGCCGACCAAGATTTCAACCAAAGCGCTCTGCGCGCCACAATAGCAAACCCAGAGTTCTTAGCCGCTAACTTAGCCAATTGCAAAGAGGCGTCTAGAGTGAAAGAATTAGCCAATTTGAGAGCATTGATTCTGTCCATAATCTCCTCATAAGGAGGAGAGTCACTATCGAGCACCTTAAGCAGTTCATCAAACCAGAAATATGCGGCAGTAGTGACAGGGACAATGCATGAAATGGGTTGTAGAAGGTAACCCTGCTGAACAAACATCTTTTTAAGCAAACCTTCTAATTTTTTATCCATAGGATCTTTGAAAGCACAACTATCCTCTATGGGAATAGTGGTGCGTTTGTTTAAAGTAGAAACCGCTCCCTCGACCTTGGGGACTGACTGCCATAAGTCCTTTCTAGGGTCGACCATAGGAAACAATTTTTTAAATATGGGGGGAGGGACGAAAGGAATACCGGGCCTTTCCCATTCTTTATTAACAATGTCCGCCACCCGCTTGGGTATAGGAAAAGCTTCTGGGAGCCCCGGCACCTCTAAGAACTTGTCCATTTTACATAGTTTCTCTGGGATGACTAAATTTTCACAATCATCCAGAGTGGATAATACCTCCTTAAGCAAAATGCGGAGATGTTCCAATTTAAATTTAAATGTAATCACATCAGATTCAGCCTGCTGAGAAATGTTCCCTAAATCAGTAATTTCTCCCTCAGACAAAACCTCCCTGGCCCCCTCAGATTGGGTTAGGGGCCCTTCAGAGATATTAATATCAGCGTCGTCATGCTCTTCAGTAACTAAAACAGAGCAGCCACGCTTACGCTGACAAGGGTTCATTTTGGCTAAAATGTTTTTGACAGAATTATCCATTACAGCCGTTAATTGTTGCATAGTAAGGAGTATTGGCGCGCTAGATGTACTAGGGGCCTCCTGAGTGGGCAAGACTCGTGTAGACGAAGGAGGGAATGATGCAGTACCATGCTTACTCCCCTCACTTGAGGAATCATCTTGGGCATCATTGTCATTATCACATAAATCACATTTATTTAAATGAATAGGAATTCTGGCTTCCCCACATTCAGAACACAGTCTATCTGGTAGCTCAGACATGTTAAACAGGCATAAACTTGATCAGAAAGTACAAAAAACGTTTTAAAATAAAACCGTTACTGTCACTTTAAATTTTAAACTGAACACACTTTATTACTGCAATTGCGAAAAAACATGAAGGAATTGTTCAAAATTCACCAAATTTTCACCACAGCGTCTTAAAGCTTTGAAAATATTGCACACCAATTTTGGAAGCTTTAACCCTTAAAATAACGGAACCGGAGCCGTTTTAAGCTTTAACCCCTTTACAGTCCCTGGTATCTGCTTTGCTGAGACCCAACCAAACCCAAAGGGGAATACGATACCAAATGACGCCTTCAGAAGTCCTTTATAAGTATCAGAGCTCCTCTCACATGCGACTGCATGCCATGCCTCTCAAAAAACAAGTGCGCAACACCGGCGCGAAAATGAGACTCTGCCTATGCTTTGGGAAAGCCCCTAAAGAATAAGGTGTCTAAAACAGTGCCTGCCGATATTATTATATCAAAATACCCAGATAAAATGATTCCTCAAGGCTAAATATGTGTTAATAATCAATCGATTTAGCCCAGAAAAGGTCTACAGTTTAAATAAGCCCTTGTGAAGCCCTTATTTACAATCGTAATAAACATGGCTTACCGGATCCCATAGGGAAAATGACAGCTTCCAGCATTACATCGTCTTGTTAGAATGTGTCATACCTCAAGCAGTAAGAGACTGCACTCTGTTCCCCCAACTGAAGTTAATTGCTCTCAACAGTCCTGTGTGGAACAGCCATGGATTTTAGTTACGGTTGCTAAAATCATTTTCCTCATACAAACAGAATTCTTCATCTCTTTTCTGTTTCTGAGTAAATAGTACGTACCAGCACTATTTGAAAATAACAAACTCTTTATTGAATAATGAAAAACTACAGTTAAACACTAAAAAACTCTAAGCCATCTCCGTGGAGATGTTGCCTGTACAACGGCAAAGAGAATGACTGGGGTAGGCGGAGCCTAGGAGGGATCATGTGACCAGCTTTGCTGGGCTCTTTGCCATTTCCTGTTGGGGAAGAGAATATCCCACAAGTAAGGATGACGCCGTGGACCGGACACACCTATGTTGGAGAAACTGGTGATGATCTTTGTGGATAGGAATGTGCAGATATGCATCCTTTAGATCCACGGGAGTCATATTGACCCTCCTGGATCATTGGTAAGATTGTCCGAATGGTCTCCATCTTGAATGATTGGACTCTGAGGAATTTGTTTAGAATTTTGAGATCCAGGATTGGTCTGAAAGTAGCTTCTTTTTTGGGAACCACAAACAGGTTTGAGTAAAAACCCAGCCCTTGTTCCACAATTGGAACTGGGTGGATCACTCCCATTGTATGTAGGTCTTCTACACAGCACAAGAACGCCTCTTTCTTTGTCTGGTCTGTAGACAGACAAGAAATGTGGAACCTTCCCCTTGGAGGGGAGTCCTTGAATTCTAAAAGATATCCCTGGGATACAATCTCTAATGCCCAGGGATCGTGTACATATCTTGCCCAGGCCTGAACGAAGAGAGAGAGTCTGCCCCCTACTAGATCCGGTCCCGGATATGGGGCTACCCCATCATGCTGTCTTGGAGGCAGCTGCAGGCTTCTTGACCTGTTTACCCTTGTCCCAGCCCTGGTAAGGTTTCCAGGCTGCCCTGGGTTGTGAAGTATTACCCTCTTTGCTTTGCAGCAGGGGAGCATGAAGCGAGACCGCTCCTGAATTTCAGAAAGGAACGAAAATTATTTTGTTTGTTCTTCGTCTTGAAGGACTTGTCCTGGGGGAGAGCATGGCCTTTTCCCCCAGTGATTTCTGAAATAATCTCTTTCAATTCAGGCCCAAAGAGGGTCTTTCCTTTGAAAGGGATGTTCAATAGTTTGGATTTTGACGACACATCGGCCGACCAGGACTTTAGCCATAACGCCCTGGGTGCTAAAATGGCGAAACCTGAATTTTTTGCCGCCAACTTAGCTAGCTGGAAAGCGGCATCTGTGATAAAAGAATTAGCCAGCTTAAGAGCCTTAATTCTGTCCATAATGTCCTCATATGGAGGTCTCCGTCTGGAGCGCATCTTCCAGCTCCTCGAACCAGAAAGCAGCTGCAGTAGTTACAGGAACAATGCACACTATAGGTTGGAGAAGAAAACCTTGATGAACAAAAATTTTCTTAAGTAAACCCTCTCATTTTTTATCCATAGGGTCTTTAAAAGCACAACTGTCCTCAATTGGTATGGTTGTGCGTTTAGCAAGTGAAGAAACAGCCCCCTCCACCTTAGGGACCGTCTGCCACGAGTCCCCCGTGGTGTCAGATATGGGGAACATTTTCTTAAAAACAGGAGGGGGAACAAACGGAATACCTGGTCTATCCGACTCCCTAGTTACTATATCCGCAATCCTCTTAGGGACCGGGAACACATCAGTGTAAACAGGAACTTCTAGGTACTTGTCCATTTTACACAATTTCTCTGGAACCACCAAAGGGTCACAGTCATCCAGAGTAACTAATACCTTCCTGAGCAATAAGCGGAGGTGTTCTAGTTTAAATTTAAAAGCCAACGTATCTGAGTCTGCCTGAGGAGCAACCTTTCCCGACTCGGAAATTTCTCCCTCAGACAGCACATCCCTCGCCCCCATTTCAGAGCGTTGTGAGTGTATATCTGATACGGCTACTAAAGCGTCAGAATGCTCATAATCTGTTCTTAAAACAGAGCTATCACGCTTTGCAGGTAACACGGGCAGTTTAGATAGAAACACTGAGAGGGTATTATCCAGAACTGCCGCCAAGTCTTGTAAGGTAAAAGAGTTAGACGCGCTAGAGGTACTAGGCGTCGCTTGAGCGGGCGTAACTGGTTGTGACACTTGGGGAGAGGTTAACAGGCTAACCTCATTACCTTCTGCCTGAGAATCATCTTGGGCCACATTTTTAAGTGCTACAATATGTTCTTTAAAGTGTATAGACATATCAGTACAAGTGGGACACATTCTGAGAGGGGGTTCCACCATGGCTTCTAAACACATTGAACAAGGATTTTCCTTAGTGTCAGACATGTTTAACAGACTAGTAGTAAGACAAACAGGCTCAGAAATCACTTTAATCAAGTAAACCACTTTGCAAAAAACGTTACTGTGCCTTTAAGAGATAAAAAAGGCACACAATTTTCCAAAACAGTGAAAAATGCAGCAAACTTTTCGAAATTTTCACAGTATGTACCTAAAGCATTGGTAAGATTGCACAACTAGCAAGAAAAACGATTAACCCCTTAATGCCCAAACTGGATCAATAGCAAGCTAACAACCGGTTAAAAACGACTTCAGCACCTTGCCACAGCTCTGCTGTGGCCCTACCTGCCCTTAGGAACCAGATTTGTGGGTAAAAAAGCTTCTTATAGGCCCTCAAACTGTAGCAGGACCCTCCATGTGAAACAGCCTGAAGATCTAGTCAATCTAACTCCGCAACTGAGGCGCGAAATTAGGCCCCTCCCACCTTACTCCGGTGCTGTGAGGCCTAAAGAAACACAAGTGTTAAAATAACAGCCATGTGGTTAACAACCCCTGAAAGAAACCCAAAGGAACCTTCAAAGTGCCACAAAAAACGATTTTATTGCCATAAAATAGTGTCAACCAGCATAAATTAGCCGTTATGTGAGCTTGAAATTCCATACTTAGTCTCTGAATAAAGCTTACCCTTCCCTCATGGGGATCTTATCAGTCCTTTTCTAGCATTAACACAGTCTTGCCTAGAAATAAATGACTGAACATACCTTATTGCAGCCTAACCTGCAAACCGTTCCCCCCAACTGAAGTTTTCTTGTACTCCTCAGTCCTTTGTGGGAACAGCAGTGGATTTTAGTTTCAACATGCTAAAATCATCTTCCTCCCTGCAGAAATCTTCATCTCTTTTCTGCTAGAGAGTAAATAGTACAAACCGGTACCATTTAAAATAACAAACTTTTGCTTGTAGAACAAAAAACTACAAATCTAACACCACATTCACTTTACCCTTCCGAGAGGGACCCTATTGCTTAGAGCCGGCAAAGAGAATGACTGGGGGGTGGAGCTAGAGGGGGAGCTATATGGACAGCTCTGCTGTGTGCTCTCTTTGCCACTTCCTGTTAGGAAGGAGAATATCTCACAAGTAAAGGATGAACCCGTGGACTGGATACACATTACAAGAGAAAGATAAGCCCCACCTTCGTGGGCAGCAAACTAACCCTCGACCGAACCGGCTCAAGCAACTGCTAAGAAAAAAACAATGAAATCCAATGTGATAACACTCAACTCTGCGTCCTAATTTAAAACACACTGACAAACACTAAGGCAGCTTACACCAGAGTATATTAACTCCAAAAGTCAGATCCCCAGCGTCAAGCCCACAGTTCAAAAAGGGCTAGTAGTCAGAAAAAGCCCACAGTAAAATTACGGCCTGACCTGACATAGCAAGTCACAGAGTAATGAGGGGAACCCTTACACACATACATGTAATGTTTTGAGCAAGCTTATTACCCCTTACGTCATACAGTAAAAAAGACAGTCTGTTCTGAGTTACTTAATGTCCAAGAAATTAAAGGACTGCACATACCTCAATGCTGAGCGACAGCATGACTTGTCCCACACGATCAAGAGGTCTTTCATCTCCTCCTGTAGTTCTGTGGGAACAAACAGAGTCTTAGATTATATCTGCCAAGACCATTATCAGCAGGGCAGCACATAGTATGGGAGGCGCAGAGAGAATGAAAATCCCTCCCAGTTCCCATTGCTTTAAAGCCACCTGTAGCTCTACTCTAGAGGCTGACAAGGAATACGGCTAGACCCTATAGTAAAATAGCACTCACTGGTACAATTTTAAAAATAATAAACTCTTGATTGAAGAATCTAAACTAACACCTCATTTTACCTCTTCCCATCACTAACACAGGCAAAGAGAATGACTGGGGTGGGAGGGAAGGGATGAGCTATATATACAGCTCTGCTGTGGTGCTCTTTGCCTCCTCCTGCTGACCAGGAGGCGATATCCCACAAGGATGAAATCTGTGGACTCATCGTATCATTAAAAAGAAAGAGGACTATCAAACAGTAAATAACTTACTTGTTTTCTTGCAAAATTAGAACTTTGAAATTCTCCTATTAGTCCCTACCCCCAGTATTTTGAGAGCAGAGGATTTTTAAAACCTAAATCTTTATTCTGTCAGTTCTGGGCATAAGAAAATCTGACTCCCTGTTATCTAGTCTATTCACTAGCCTAGAAGTTTTATGACATCATGCTAAGCCAAAAAATTCTTACAAATGCTTCCTTCTTGTAGGGCTGTGGCAGGAAGCACAAATGAAGTGTAAAAATAAAAACAGGTAAACTTATTTAAAAAGATGAATAATACATACTGCAATTATTTTTATTAAGTATAAGCAACTTATTAGTGCTTTTTTTATTACAAAAATAAAAAACACACTGAACAGCCCTAGTGAACTGAAATCCATTTTGCGGCTGGACTGATACACTTTGAAATATTTTCATTAAACAATCTTTGGATACATCTTTTGGGTTACCATTATCCACCCCTACGGCTTATTCACTAAGCCTTATACACAGAACTACACATAGAAACATAGATATTGACAGCAGATAAGAGCCATAGGCCCAGCAAGTCTGCCCGATATTTCCTAAAAGTATAAACTTATCTAGTTCGTAGGGTAGCCTTCTGCTTGTACCAGGAAGTCCCCCACAGTGTTGTCATTACTACCTCTTGTGGAAGAGTGCAAATAGGGCAGTATGGTGATAATCCAGGGCTGGAAAAACCAGGCACGTAGCACATTTTTTAAGGCTCCATGAATAATTGAGCACTTGTCTAAACTACCTGCATGTAATATATACCTAGATGAACCACCATTAATTAAATGGAAACAAAACACCTTGTAGTTAAAGATGTGTGTGTCTTACTGTAATAGATTATCAAAGTCAGCAAAGTGTTAAAGTTTGCTGCACTGGTATATCAACGATCTTCCTTCCAGTCACCATCACTTACCATGTTTGGAAGAGCCAATCTAGATCAGGTTTAAAAGAATGTTTTAGTCTTTCAGAGTGAACAAACAAAATAATAACTGTACTATTGTTAAGTAATAAATGGAGCCTACCATGATGCAAACCATTCTTTTGATACAGGTTACTAGGCAGAGTCTCCCTGTTCCACTCAGAGGGTCTTAAGATCCCTTCCTGTTGAGATGGCATCAGCTGTTCACTATATTCCCAGAAGTATCTCCGTTTTCCTCTTTTCCTAGATGTTACAGCAGTGATTCCTTTGAGATCGTCAACTGAATCATTTTCACAACCTAAAATTAATGCAAAAATACAATTCAGCAACTTTATAACTAAGAAATTAAAAGAGGAACTTCAGTGGGCAGATCAGAACTGTAGAGAAACTATAGCATATGAGTATGGAGTGAGCTTTATTGGTTATTTGAAAACATTTTATTTCACAATTTGTTAAAACAGAAGTAATTAAAGAAACATAGAAGTGCCACTTAGAAGCCACTATAAAAAACAAAATTTATGCTTACCTGATAAAAACATAATTTATGTAAGACTTTACCTGATAAATTAATTTCTTTCATATTGGCAAGAGTCCATGAGCTAGTGACGTATGGGATATACAATCCTACCAGGAGGGGCAAAGTTTCCCAAACCTCAAAATGTCTATAAATACACCCCCCACCACATCCACAATTCAGTTTAACGAATGGCCAAGAAGGGGGTGATAAGAAAGGAGCAAAAAGCATCAACAAGGAATTGGAAAAATTGTGCTATATACAAAAAAAAATCATAACCACCATAAAAAGGGTGGGTCTCATGGGCTCTTGCCAATATGAAAGAAATTAATTTATCAGGTAAATTCTTACATGAATTATGTTTTCTTTCATGTAATTGGCAAGAGCCCATGAGCTAGTGACCTATGGGATAGCAAATACCCAAGATGTGGAACTCCACGCAAGAGTCACTAGAAAGGGAGAGATAAAAAATAGACAGCCAATTCCGCTGAAAAATTAATCCACAACCCAAATCAAAAGTTTTAATCTTTATAATGAAAAAAACTGAAATTATAAGCAGAAGAATCAAACTGAAACAGCTGCCTGAAGTACTTTTCTACCAAAAACTGCTTCTGAAGAAGAAAAAACATCAAAATAGTAGAATTTAGTAAAAGTATGCAAAGAAGACCAAGTTGCTGCTTTGCAAATCTGATCAACAGAAGCTTCATTCTTAAAAGCCTAGGAAGTGGAAACTTACCTAGTAGAATGAGCCGTAATCCTCTGAGGCGGGGATTTACCAGACTCCACATAAGCATGATGAATCAAAAGCTTTAACCAAGATGCCAAAGAAATGGCAGAAGCCTTCTGACCTTTCCTAGAACCAGAAAAGATAACAAATAGACTAGAAGTCTTCCTGAAATCTTTAGTAGCTTCAACATAATATTTCAAAGCTCTTACCACATCCAAAGAATGTAAAGATCTCTCCAGAGAATTCTTAGGATTAGAACACAAAGAAGGGACAACAATTTCTCTACTAATGTTGTTGGAGTTCACAACTTTAGGTAAAAATGTAAACGAAGTCCGCAAAACCGCCTTATCCTGATGAAAAATCAGAAAAGGAGACTCACAAGAAAGAGCAGATAATTCTTCATACTTATTTAAAATGTAGTATATTCGTTCCTTATTAAAAGAAGTGTTGATTGCATTAGATATGGAGGAGACTAGTCCTCTTGATATTAAAACTAGTAAAAGTTTTCACAAACTGAGCTGGAATGAGGGCCGCACCTTCATGCGGACTTGGGGGCTGGTTTAGATATCTTAAATGGCTTGGATTTATTCCTGACTGAAGAAGGCTTCCAATTGGAAACCGTTCCCTTAGGGGAAGGATTAGGTTTCTGTTCCTTATTTTGTCGAAAGGAACGAAAACTATTAGTAGCCTTAAATTTACCCTTAGATTCTTTTATCCTGAGGCAAAAAAGCTCCCTTCCACCCCAGTGACAGTTGAAATAATTGAATCCAACTGAGAACCAAATAATTTATTACCTTGGAAAGTAAGATAGCAACATTGATTTAGAAGTCATATCAGCATTCCAAGATTTAAGCCATAAAGCTCTTCTAGCTAAAATAGCTAAAGACATATATCTATCAATTCTGATGATATCAAAAATGGCATTACAAATGAAATTATTACATGTTGAATTAACTTAACAATGCTATACACATTATGATCTGGTACTTGTTGCGCTAAGGATTCCAACCAAAAAGTTGAAGCAGCTGCAACATCAGTCAAAGAAATAGCAGGCCTAAGAAGATGACCTGAACATAAATAAGCCTTCCATAGATAAGATTCAAGTTTCCTATCTAAAGGATCTTTAAAAGAAGTACTATCTGCCGTAGGAATAGCAGTACGCTTAGCAAGAGTAGAGATGGCCCCACCAACTTTGGGGATCTTTTCCCAAAACTCCAATCTATCAGATGGCAAAGAATACAATTTCTTAAACCTTGAAGGAGCAAAAGAAGTACCCAATTTATTCCATTCCCTTGAAATCACATCTGAAATAGCACCAGGAACTGGAAAAACCTCAGGAATAACTACATGAGGTTTAAAAACCGAATTTAAACTTTTACTAGTTTTAATATCAAGAGGACTAGTCTCCTCCATATCTAATGTAATCAACACCTCTTTTAATAAGGAACGAATATACTCCATTTTAAATAAGTATGAAGATTTGTCAGTGTCAATATCTGAGGCAGAATCTTCTGAACCAGATAGATCCTCATCAGAGATAAATCAGAATGTTGTCGGTCATTTAAAAATTCATCAATTTTATGAGAAGTTTTAAAAGACCTTTTTATTAGAAGGCGGTATGGCAGACAAAGCCTTCTGAATGGAATTATAAACAAATTCTCTCAAATTAACAGGAATGTCCTGAGCATTAGATGTTGAAGGACCAGCAACAGTTAATGAACTACTACTAATGGAAATATTGTCTGCATGTAAAAGTTTGTCATGACAACTATCACAAACTACAGCCGGAGGAACAGTTACCACAAGTTTACAACAAATGCACTTAGCTTTGGTAGAGCCGACATCAGGCAGCAGGATTCCAGTAGTAGATTCTGAGACAGGGTCAGATTGAGACATCTTGCAATAAGTAAGAGAAAAAATAACATATAAAGCAAAAACATAATTTATGCTTACCTGATAAATTCCTTTCTTCTGTTGTGTGATCAGTCCACGGGTCATCATTACTTCTGGGATATAACTCCTCCCCAACAGGAAATGCAAGAGGATTCACCCAGCAGAGCTGCATATAGCTCCTCCCCTCTACGTCAGTCCCAGTCATTCGACCAAGAATCAACGAGAAAGGAGTAACCAAGGGTGAAGTGGTGACTGGAGTATAATTTAAAAGATATTTACCTGCCTTAAAAACAGGGCGGGCCGTGGACTGATCACACAACAGAAGAAAGGAATTTATCAGGTAAGCATAAATTATGTTTTCTTCTGTTATGTGTGATCAGTCCACGGGTCATCATTACTTCTGGGATACCAATACCAAAGCAAAAGTACACGGATGACGGGAGGGAAAGGCAGGCTCATTATACAGAAGGAACCACTGCCTGAAGAACCTTTCTCCCAAAAATAGCCTCCGAAGAAGCAAAAGTATCAAATTTGTAAAATTTGGAAAAAGTATGAAGTGAAGACCAAGTTGCAGCCTTGCAAATCTGTTCAACAGAGGCCTCATTCTTAAAGGCCCAAGTGGAAGCCACAGCTCTAGTGGAGTGAGCTGTAATTCTTTCAGGAGGCTGCTGTCCAGCAGTCTCATAGGCTAAACGTATTATGCTACGAAGCCAAAAAGAGAGAGAGGTAGCAGAAGCTTTTTGACCTCTCCTCTGTCCAGAGTAAACGACAAACAAGGAAGAAGTTTGGCGAAAATCCTTAGTTGCCTGCAAGTAGAACTTGAGGGCACGAACTACATCCAGATTGTGTAAAAGACGTTCCTTCTTTGAAGAAGGATTTGGACACAAGGATGGGACAACAATCTCTTGATTGATGTTCCTGTTAGTGACTACCTTAGGTAAGAACCCAGGTTTAGTACGCAGAACTACCTTGTCTGAGTGAAAAATCGGATAAGGGGAATCACAATGTAAGGCTGATAACTCAGAGACTCTTCGAGCCGAGGAAATAGCCATTAAAAACAGAACTTTCCAAGATAACATTTTTATATCAATGGAATGAAGGGGTTCAAACGGAACACCCTGTAAAACGTTAAGAACTAAGTTTAAACTCCATGGTGGAGCAACAGCTTTAAACACAGGCTTGATCCTAGCTAAAGCCTGACAAAAGGACTGGACGTCTGGATTTTCTGACAGACGTCTGTGTAACAAGATGGACAGAGCTGAAATCTGTCCCTTTAATGAACTAGCTGATAAACCCTTTTCTAAACCTTCTTGTAGAAAAGACAGTATCCTAGCGATCCTAACCTTACTCCAGGAGTAACCTTTGGATTCGCACCAGTATAGGTATTTCCGCCATATTTTATGGTAAATCCTTCTGGTAACAGGCTTCCTAGCCTGAATTAGGGTATCAATAACCGACTCAGAAAAACCACGTTTTGATAAAATCAAGCGTTCAATTTCCAAGCAGTCAGCTTCAGAGAAGTTAGATTTTGATGTTTGAATGGACCCTGTATCAGAAGGTCCTGTCTTAGAGGTAGAAACCAAGGCGGACAGGATGACATGTCCACTAGATCTGCATACCAAGTCCTGCGTGGCCATGCAGGTGCTATTAGAATTACTGATGCTCTCTCCTGTTTGATTTTGGCAATCAATCGAGGAAGCAGCGGGAAGGGTGGAAACACATAAGCCATCCTGAAGTTCCAAGGTGCTGTCAAAGCATCTATCAGAACTGCTCCCGGATCCCTGGATCTGGACCCGTAGCGAGGAAGTTTGGAGTTCTGGCGAGACGCCATGAGATCTATCTCTGGTTTGCCCCAACGTCGAAGTATTTGGGCAAAGACCTCCGGATGAAGTTCCCACTCCCCCGGATGAAAAGTCTGGCGACTCAAGAAATCCGCCTCCCAGTTCTCCACTCCCGGGATGTGGATTGCTGACAGGTGGCAAGAGTGAGACTCTGCCCAGCGAATTATCTTTGATACTTCCATCATTGCTAGGGAGCTTCTTGTCCCTCCCTGATGGTTGATGTAAGCTACAGTCGTGATGTTGTCCGACTGAAACCTGATGAACCCCCGAGTTGTTAACTGGGGCCAAGCCAGAAGGGCATTGAGAACTGCTCTCAATTCCAGAATGTTTATTGGAAGGAGACTCTCCTCCTGATTCCATAGTCCCTGAGCCTTCAGAGAATTCCAGACAGCGCCCCAACCTAGTAGGCTGGCGTCTGTTGTTACAATTGTCCAGTCTGGCCTGCTGAATGGCATCCCCCTGGACAGGTGTGGCCGATAAAGCCACCATAGAAGAGAATTTCTGGTCTCTTGATTCAGATTCAGAGTAGGGGACAAATCTGAGTAATCCCCATTCCACTGACTTAGCATGCATAATTGCAGCGGTCTGAGGTGTAGGCGTGCAAAAGGTACTATGTCCATTGCCGCTACCATTAAGCCGATCACCTCCATGCATTGAGCTACTGACGGGTGTTGAATGGAATGAAGGACGCGGCATGCATTTTGAAGCTTTGTTAACCTGTCTTCTGTCAGGTAAATCTTCATTTCTACAGAATCTATAAGAGTCCCCAAGAATGGAACTCTTGTGAGAGGAAAAAGAGAACTCTTCTTTTCGTTCACTTTCCATCCATGCGACCTTAAAAATGCCAGAACTAACTCTGTATGAGACTTGGCAGTTTGAAAGCTTGAAGCTTGTATTAGAATGTCGTCTAGGTACGGAGCTACCGAAAACCCTCGCGGTCTTAGTACCGCTAGAAGGGCACCCAGAACCTTTGTGAAGATTCTTGGAGCCGTAGCCAGTCCGAATGGAAGAGCTACAAACTGGTAGTGCCTGTCTGAGAAGGCAAACCTTAGATACCGGTGATGATCTTTGTGGATCGGTATGTGAAGGTAAGCATCCTTTAAATCCACTGTGGTCATGTACTGACCCTCTTGGATCATGGGTAAGATTGTCCGAATAGTTTCCATTTTGAACGATGGAACTCTTAGGAATTTGTTTAGAGTCTTTAAATCTAAGATTGGCCTGAAAGTTCCCTCTTTTTTGGGAACCACAAACAGGTTTGAGTAGAACCCTTGTCCTTGTTCCGACCGCGGAACCGGATGGATCACTCCCATTAATAACAGATCTTGTACGCAGCGTAGAAACGCTTCTTTCTTTATCTGGTTTGTTGACAACCTTGACAGATGAAATCTCCCTCTTGGGGGAGATAATTTGAAGTCTAGAAGGTATCCCTGCGATATGATCTCTAGAGCCCAGGGATCCTGAACATCTCTTGCCCAGGCCTGGGCGAAGAGAGAGAGTCTGCCCCCCACTAGATCCGGTCCCGGATCGGGGGCTCTCGGTTCATGCTGTCTTTGGGGCAGCAGCAGGTTTCCTGGCCTGCTTGCTCTTGTTCCAGGACTGGTTAGGCTTCCAGCCTTGCCTGTAACGAGCAACAGCTCCTTCCTGTTTTGGTGCAGTGGAGGTTGATGCTGCTCCTGTTTTAAAGTTCCGAAAGGGACGAAAATTAGACTGTCTAGCCTTAGCTTTGGCTTTGTCTTGAGGTAGGGCGTGGCCCTTACCTCCTGTAATGTCAGCGATAATCTCTTTCAAACCGGGCCCAAATAAAGACTGCCCCTTGAAAGGTATATTAAGTAATTTGGACTTAGAAGTAACATCAGCTGACCAGGATTTTAGCCACAGCGCCCTACGTGCCTGTATGGCGAATCCTGAGTTCTTAGCCGTAAGTTTGGTTAAATGTACTACGGCCTCCGAAATGAAGGAATTAGCTAGTTTAAGGACTCTAAGCCTGTCCGTAATGTCGTCTAGCGTAGATGAACTAAGGTTCTCTTCAAGCGACTCAATCCAAAATGCTGCCGCAGCCGTAATCGGCGCGATACATGCAAGGGGTTGTAATATAAAACCTTGTTGAACAAACATTTTCTTAAGGTAACCCTCCAATTTTTTATCCATTGGATCTGAGAAAGCACAGCTATCCTCCACCGGGATAGTGGTACGCTTAGCTAAAGTAGAAACTGCTCCCTCCACCTTGGGGACCGTTTGCCATAAGTCCCGAGTGGTGGCGTCTATTGGAAACATCTTTCTAAATATTGGAGGGGGTGAGAACGGCACACCGGGTCTATCCCACTCCTTAGTAACAATTTCAGTTAGTCTCTTAGGTATAGGAAAAACGTCAGTACTCGCCGGTACCGCAAAGTATTTATCCAACCTACACAGTTTCTCTGGTATTGCAACGGTGTTACAATCGTTGAGAGCTGCTAAGACCTCCCCTAGTAATACACGGAGGTTCTCCAATTTAAATTTAAAATTTGAAATATCTGAGTCCAATCTGTTTGGATCAGAACCGTCACCCACAGAATGAAGCTCTCCGTCCTCATGCTCTGCGAGCTGTGACGCAGTATCAGACATGGCCCTAGCATTGTCAGCGCACTCTGTTCTCACCCCAGAGTGATCACGCTTGCCTCTTAGTTCTGGTAATTTAGACAAAACTTCAGTCATAACAGTAGCCATATCTTGTAATGTTATCTGTAATGGCCGCCCAGATGTACTAGGCGCCAAAATATCACGCACCTCCCGGGCGGGAGATGCAGGTACTGCCGCGTGAGGCGAGTTAGTCGGCATAACTCTCCCCTCGCTGTTTGGTGAAATTTGTTCACATTGTACAGATTGACTTTTATTTAAAGTAGCATCAATACAGTTAGTACATAAATTTCTATTGGGCTCCACCTTGGCATTGGAACAAATGACACAGATATCTTCCTCTGAGTCAGACATGTTTAACACACTAGCAAAAAACTTACAACTTGGTTATAATCTTTTTTAGCAAAAAACGTACTGTGCCTCAAAGAGGTACTAACGATTAAATGACAGTTGAAATAGTGAACTGAAAAACAGTTATAGCATCAAACTTTAAAACAACAAAACTTTTAGCAAAGGTTTGTTCCCATTAGTAAAATAACAATAATTAAATTTGACATAAAAAATACAAAGCAACGTTTTTATTCACAGTCACTATAAGAATTCTCACAGCTCTGCTGAGAGAATTTACCTCCCTTCAAAGAAGTTTGAAGACCCCTGAGATCTATCAGAGATGAACCGGATCATGCAGGAAAAATAAAAGTAACTGACTGGTATTTTTTGATGCGTAGCAAAGAGCGCCAAAACGGCCCCTCCCTCTCCCACACAGCAGTGAAGAGAAACGAAACTGTCGCAATTAAAGCAAAAAAACTGCCAAGTGGAAAATAATGCCCAAATATTTATTCACACAGTACCTCAGCAATGTAAACGATTCTACATTCCAGCAAAAACGTTTAACATGATAAATAGTTATTAAAAAGGATTAGTGACCTTTAACAGAGTAGTTCCGGTGAAATACCATCCCCAGAATACTGAAGTGTATACATACATGTCATTTTAACGGTATGGCAGGATTTTCTCATCAATTCCATTCAGAAAATAAAAACTGCTACATACCTCAATGCAGATTCCTCTGCCCGCTGTCCCCTGATCTGAAGCCTTTACCTCCCTCAGATGGCCGAGAACAGCAATATGATCTTAACTACTCCGGTTAAAATCATAGTAAAAAACTCTGACAGATTCTTCCTCAAACTCTGCCAGAGAAGTAATAACACGCTCCGGTGCTATTTTAAAATAACAAACTTTTGATTGAAGTCATAAAAACTAAGTATAATCACCATAGTCCTCTCACACATCCTATCTAGTCGTTGGGTGCAAGAGAATGACTGGGACTGACGTAGAGGGGAGGAGCTATATGCAGCTCTGCTGGGTGAATCCTCTTGCATTTCCTGTTGGGGAGGAGTTATATCCCAGAAGTAATGATGACCCGTGGACTGATCACACATAACAGAAGAAATTATCAATTTCCTTATATGACAGTTTCAGGAATGGGAAAGAAATGCAAACAAAATAGGCCTCTGGAAACCAGAAGCAAAAAGAAATGAAGTCTTAAATAATGTCAAAACGTTTGGCGCCAAGTACGTCAGCAACAAACACGAGCGTCATAGATGACGCAAACTCGTGAAAAAAACTCGGCACCAACTAAGACGCCGGAAATGACTAAATTACGTCAACAAACGTAATTCTCGCGCCAAAAAAGTCTTGCGCCAAGAATGACGCGATAAATTATAGCATTTTGCGCTCCCGTGAGCCTAACAGCCCACAATTTAGAAAAGAAAGTCAATTTGAAAACTTCAGGTAAGAAATTTTTTTTTATTTTTTTTTAATTTTATGCATTTACCAATTATGAAACTGACAGTCTGCAAAAAGGAAATATACTGATGAACCTGAATTATGGCAAATATAAGAATACGTACAATCACAAAGAAGGCAGGATCCAGCTTTTGTATATAATAAAATCCAAATTTTATTCAGTATAATTTAAAACGCCAAACAGGCTATAGAAACAGCACAAACAAAGTTTGTTTGTGCTGTTTCTATAGCCTGTTTGGCGTTTTAAATTATACTGAATAAAATTTGGATTTTATTATATACAAAAGCTGGATCCTGCCTTCTTTGTGATTGTACGTATCTACACCAGCTTGGGATCCGCTTTAGCCCCTGTTCATCTGTATCCAGTTGTAAACCCGGGTGAAGACAGAGAGCACCGCCCCCCGACCGGCGAACCCTGTGACGTCACGTTCGACGCTGAATGTCCGTATGGCAAGCTAGAAGCGCTGCCGGAGTTTCATGTGAGTGCCGTTTACTTGGAGCTATCAGCCCACCGACAAAGTTTCGGTTTGACCACGGAGGTCCTTCGGCATATCCAGAGCTTCTATATGGTAAAGATTACACAGCCAAGTCGCAACTACAGGGGCGGCAGAGCTCATTTGGGGTAAGTCCCGGGAACAACTAAATAGACTGTTACATATGTTTGTCTGCAGAAGAATTGCATATTTGAAGAGCTGTTCTCATCCTTCTTTATTTCGTAAATATAAGAATAAACATATATTTAGAACTTTAAATATAAAGTGCCAAACCATAGCTGAGAGTGTCTTAAATAAAAGAAACATACTTAGCAAAAGACACTCATCTACATAAAGTAGATAGCCAAACCAGTACTGAAACAAGAATCAGCAGAGGTAATGGTATATAAGAGTATATCGTCGATCTGAAAAGGGAGGTAGGAGATTAATCTCTACGACCAATAACAGAGAACCTATGAAACAGATTCCCGTTAGGATGACCATTGTATACAATAGGTAATACTCGCTTCACATCCCTCTGTCATTCACTGCACTCTGAGAGGAAACGGGCTTCAAAAAGCTGATTAGCGCATATCAACGTAGAAATCTAGCACAAACTCACTTCACCACCTCCATAGGAGGCAAAGTTTGTAAAAACTGAATTGTGGGTGTGGTGGGGGTGTATTTATAGGCATTTTGAGGTTTGGAAAACTTTTCCCCTCCTGGTAGGATTGTATATCCCATACGTCACTAGCTCATGGACTCTTGCCAATTACATGAAAGAAATGTATTTCTTTCCAGATACGGTGAGGATCTTTGAAAGCTTAACTGTCCTCAATAGGTATAGTTGTACGCTTAGCCAGGGTAGAAATAGCTCCCTCCACCTTAGGGACCATCTTCCACGAGTCCCGCATGGCGTCTGATATGGGAAACATTTTCTTAAAAGTAGGAGGGGGAGAAAACGGAATACCTGGTCTATCCCACTCCTTAGTAACAATGTCCGAAATCCTCTTAGGGACCGGAAAAAAAAAATCAGCGTAGGCAGGAACCTCTAGATATCTGTCCATTTTACACAATTTCTCTGGAACTAAAATAGGGTCACAATCATCCAGAGTCGCTAAAACCTCCCTGAGCAATAAGCGGAGGTGTTCTAGTTTAAATTTAAAAGCCGTCATATCTGAGTCTGTCTGAGGGAACATCTTTCCTGAATCAGAAATCTCTCCCTCAGACAGCAAATCCCTCACCCCCAACTCAAAACATTGTGAGGGTACATCGGATATGGCTAATAAAGCGTCAGAGGGCTCAGCATTTACTCTCACACCAGACCTACTGCGCTTCCCCTGCAACCCAGGCAGCTTAGATAAAACCTCTGTGAGAGTAGTATTCATAACTGCGGCCATATCTTGCAGGGTGAAAGAATTAGACTCACTAGAAGTACTTGGCGTCGCTTGTGTGGGCGTTAATGGTTGTGACACTTGGGGAGAATTAGATGGCATAACCTGATTTTCTTCTTACTAAGAATAATCCTGCGACATACTTTTAGTAGCTAAAATATGTTCTTTGCAATTTATTGCCCTTTCAGTGCATGAGGGACACATTTTAAGTGGGGGTTCCACAATGGCTTCTAAACACATTGAACATTGGCTTTCCTCAATGTCAGACATGTTGAACAGGCTAGTAATGACCACAAACAAGCTTGAAAACACTTTATTTAGTGAAAAAAATAATCTTAAAAAACGGTACTGCGCCTTTAAGAGAAAAAAAAAGCATACACGTTCTGCAAAACTGCCTTAAAATACACCAATCCTTTCAATTTTTTGATATGATATACAAATAATGCAGCTGAGATTGCCCCACAAAGAAAGGAACAGTTAACCCTTTACTGTGCAAAACCGGATCTTTAATAGGCCTAAATCCGGACAAAAACACCCCCTGGAAAAATGGAGTTAAAGCTTCGATTTGGCCCAACACTTCCACAAGGGCCCACCGGAGTTGGAGCTTGCTGCTTGATCTGCAATTACAACTGCGCAACTGAGGCGCGAAAATAGGCCCAGCCCATCTCACTCAATGTTTTTACAGCCTAAAGGAACCGCACCAGAGCGGTTCCAAACTAGCTATGTGGGTTCTAAAACCCAAACCAGAAGCCAAGTGTACCCTCAATAAAGTCACAATAAAACGTTATTGAAATAAACTCTTTCAGTTCCCAAAAACATTATCAGTTCACAAAAGGTTTGCCCACAAACATTCAAACTCAGTGTCAACCATTTTTTTTTTATAAGCCCCTTATGCAAGCTTAGTAATACCCCTCTATATCTTTTAGGATGACTGCTTACCCTCTCCCTCATGGGGATACTGTCAGCCAATTCTGAAATACCACAGTCTCTCCAGAAAAAAAAATGACTGAACATACCTCACTGCTTATAGCATGAAAGGGTTCCTCACACTGAAGTTTCTTGTACTCCTCAGCCATTCTGTGGGTACTGCTCTGGATCTTAGTGACAAATGCTAAGATCATCAGCCTCCAGGCAGAAGTCTTCATCCATCTGCTGCCTGAGAGTAAATAGTACACACTGGTACCATTTAAAATAAAAAACTCTTGCTTGAAGAAATAAAAAACAAATATTTTATCACCTCTTTCACTTTACCCTTCCTAGTACTTAGAGTAGGCAAAGAGAATGACTGGGGGGTGGAGCTAAGGGAGGAGCTATAGAGACAGCTCTGCTGTGGTGCTCTTTGCCACTTCCTGTTAGCAGGAGGATAATATCCCACAAGTAAAGGATGCATCTGTGGACTCGTCGTACCTTATAGAAGAAAAAACATGCTTAGACAGAACTAAGCGTTCAATCTCCAAGCAGTCAGCTTCAGAGAAACTACATTTGGATGAAAGAAGGGACCCTGAATCAGAAGGTCCTTCCTCAGAGGCCGTCTCCGAGGTGGAAGAGATGACATCTCCACTAGTTCTGCATACCAGATTCTGTGAGGCCACACAAGGACTATAAGAATTACCGACACTCTCTCCTATTTGATACGAGCAAACAAGTATGCCAGCCTGAAATCCCAAGGAACCACCAGAGCATCTATTAGAGCGGCCTGTGGATCTCTTGACTTTGAACTGTATCTTGGAAGCTTGGCATTTTGCCGAGACGCCATCAGATCCAACTCCAGCACCCCCCACTTGTGGGTTAAGTTGGAGAACACCTCAGGATGGAGTTCCCACTCCCCAGGATGAAAAGTCTGTCTGCTCAGGAAATACGCTTCCCAGTTGTTCACTCCTGGAATGTGGATGGCAGATGGACAACAATCAAGAGTTTCCGCCCACTGAACAGTCCAAGTCACCACCTACATGGCTAAGGAACTCCTAGTTCCTCCCTGGTGGTTGATGTAAACCATTGAAGTGATATTATTCGACTGCAACCAGCTAAGGACAACTGAGGCCAAGCCTACAAAGCATTGTAAATCGCTTACAACTCCAAGATGTTAAAGAGGAGAGCAGACATTTCCGAGTCCATAATCCCTGCGCCTTAAACAAGACCTAAGAGTCTTTCTAGAATGGGAACAATAAATACACATCCTTCAGATCTATGTTCCTTAGGAACAGGCCCTCTTGAACCAAAGGATACTACTTTGAAGGTCAGAACCTGAGAAACTTGAGAAAATACCTAGACCCCATTCCCAGACTGGGACTGGAACCATCACTCCCAGAGAGGAAGGCACTGAACCCAGTTCAAGGAATGCCTCTCATCATACCTGGATTGCAGATACTCTAGAAGGAGAAATCTGCCTCTGGGAGGAAATCTTAGATAGGACTCCAAGAGACATGACTGACCCTGCAGAAAGAGGAAAAGGAAAAACTGCATATATAGTCTTCCTCTCAACGTGAGGTAGAAAAACCCTTTTTTCACCAGAAAAGTCAGAGGAAAACCCTGCCAGACCAAGGCTAAATAAGGTCTCATCCGTGAAGGGAAATTGCAAAAGCGTGGATTTGGACGAAACATAACATTTTGAACCTGCAACAGCAGAACTATGACGCCTAGGCTGCACCACTTAGCAAAAGGTAGGCTACTCAGCTGATCAAGATTTCAGCCGCAATGTCCAACAGGCTAGCACAGCAAGTCTAATAAGACCAGGCATTGCTCTAAATTAGCAATTAAACCTCCAGCTTCTTATCCATGGATCCGTGAAGGAGGAGCTACCCTCCATAGGTATTGAAGTTCCCTCTATAGGGATCAAATTCTCTTAGCAAGAGTAGAAAGTCCCTTCTACTAAAAGCACCGTGTGCCATATTTAATGGGGACAGGGACAGGAACTATAGTAAAAACAGGAGATGGGTAAAGCTGCCTTTCCCCAGCCCTGTTAAAAAAATCCCCTTGTCTGAACAGGAAAAACAAACTTCCATAAAAAGAATCCTAGCAAAATATAAAATTTACTAGATCTTAGGGATGACAATGACAGGATATCTGAGTCGCCCAAAGTAGCGAAAACCTCCTTTAATAATACACAAGGTGATCCGACATACAGCTGAGGGTTACCCCATCAGCATCAGATGAAGGAATTATTCTGTCCAAGTCTGGGATTTTACCCACAGAGGCTATCAACGTATCAGATTATGAGGAAGGGCAACCTGAGTAGCAGCAGGCAGAACAGAAACCTTGCTATCTGAATCTTAAAATGTTCCTCTTGCGATTTCCCTTAATAAGAAAAACAGATAATGCCCCAGATACCGCAGAGGAAAACTGGGTAGCAAATTCTGCAGGCAAAAAAACGCCTCCAGGAGATAAAGAGGAACCGCAGGGCATTGCATGTGACATCATTGAGGCTTGGGACGTAAAAGGAGATAACTGTGGCATTGCCTAAAAACAGCATCCTCCTAAGAGACATTGACTCATTAACTATGCAGCACAAAAATTGAGTATTTTAAACCAATTGTGCCGCAGGCTCTTTATTAAAAACTAAAGTCCTGGTATTTACCTTCTATACCAGACAGAAAAGGTGAGACACACCTTGAAGTTATATATTTTCAAGTAAAAGGAAAAGTTTAGGCTTAATTTACACCAAGCTACAGTGGATATAAAAAGTCTACACACCCCTGTTAAAATGTCAGGTTTCTGTGATGTAAATAAATTAGACAAAGATAAATCATTTCAGAACGTTTCCCAACTTAAATGTGACCTATAAACTACACAACTCAATTGAAAAACAAACTGAAATCTTTAAGGTAGAGGGAAGTAAACAAAAAAAAAAATAATAATAATGTGGTTGCATAAGTGTGCATATAACTGGGGGTGTAGCTGTGTTCAGAATTAAGCAATCACATTAAAAACCATGTTAAATAAGAGTCATCACACACCTGCCATAATTTAAAGTGCCTCTGATTAACCCCGAATAAAGTTCAGCTGTTCTAGTAGGTCTTTCCTGACATGTTCTTAGTAGCGTCCTACACAAAAGCCATGGTCCGCAGAGAGCTTCCAAAGCATCAGAAGGATTTCATTGTTAAAAGATATCAGTCAGGAGAAGGGTACAAAAGAATTTCCAAGGCATTAGATATACCATGGAACACAGTGAGGACAGTCATCATCAAATGGAGAACATATGGCACAACAATGACATTACCAAGAACTGGATGTCCCTCCAAAATTGATGAAAAGACGAGAAGAAAACTGGTCTGGGAGGCTACCAAGAGGCCTACAGCAACATTAAAGGAGCTGCAGGAATATCTGGCAAGTACTGTCTCCCGCATTCTTTATATGTTTAGGCTTTGGGGTAGACGGCAAGACGAAAGCCTTTTCTTACGAAGAAAAGCATCCCAGCCCAGCTAAATTTAGCAAAAACACATCTGAAGTGTCCCAAAAGCATGTGAGAAAAGGTGTTATGGTCTGATGAAATCAAGGTTGAACTTTTTGGCAATAATTCCAAAAGATGTTTGGTGCAAAAACAACACTGCATATCACCAAAAGAACACCATACCCACAGTGAAACATGGTGATGGCTACATCATGCTTTGGGGTTGTTTTTCTTCAGCTGGAACTGGGGCCTTAGTTAAGCTAGAGGGAATTATGAACAGTTCCAAATACCAGTCAATATTGGCACAAAACCTTCAGGCTTCTGCTAGAAAGCTAAACATGAAGAGGAACTTCATCTTTCAGCATGACAACGATCCAAAGCATACATCCAAATCAACAAAGGAATGGCTTCACCAGAAGAAGATTAAAGTTTTGGAATGGCCCAGCCAGAGCCCAGACCTGAATCCAATCGAAAATCTGTGGGGTGATCTGAAGAGGGCTGTGCACAGGAGATGCCCTCGCAAATCTTGCCAAGTCCAGATGTGCCATGCTGATAGACTCATACCCCAAAATACTGAGTGCTGTAATAAAATCAAAAGTTGCTTCAACAAAGTATCAGTATTAAATATTTTATTTTTACTTCCCTTCACCTAAAAGATTTCAGTTTGCTTTTCAATTGAGTTACATAGTTTATCTGATAGGAGTATACTACAGTGCAGAATTCAGATAATAATGACAGGGAGTGATTAACCCCTAAAGAGCCAACAAAAAAGTCAGGAAATACTTTACACATCAAAGTATGAATCCCTAGTCTCTAAATCACAACAAAATGTCTGCGTCCTGCCTAAAAACATCCTAGTAAAGAATATGTCACACCTAAAGTTGCAGATAGTTACAGCTAGACCCAATCTTGAATGGAAAGATCAGAGAAAACCTACTCTCTGGCTTTCAAAATAATAAAACCAGTATGCTATTAACCCCTTCATGCCCACACTCTCCCCATAGTGACGGCTGGGTGAAAAGGCTTAATCGCCACAACATGAAAGAGAAGAAACTCTTTAAGCAGAAGAAATAGGCAAACAAAACAAAACCTTATGCATAGACTCAAAAGGAGTAGGCCTGCAAAACCCTCAAAACCATGATAAAACAACAAGGAGGAGAAAATTGGTTTAACAGACTTAAAGGGACAGTCAAGTCCAAAAAAAACCAACAACAAAAAACTCATGATTCAAATAGGGCATGCAATTTTAAACAACTTTCCAATTTACTTTCATCACCAATTTTGCTTTGTTCTCTTTGTATTCTTAGTTGAAAGCTAAACCTAGGGAGGTTCATATGCTAATTTCTTAGACCTTGAAGGCCGCCTCTTAATCTAAATGCATTTCGACAGTTTTTCACCACTAGAAGGTGTTAGTTCATGCATTTTATATAGATAACCTTGAGCTCATACACATGAATTTACCAAGGAGTGGGCACTGATTGCAAGTCTGTCAATAAGTCGGCAGACTGCAGAGGCTAAGATACAAGGTGATTACAGAGGTAAAATGTGTATTATAACCGTGTTGGTTCTGCAAAACTGGTGAATGGTTAGTAAAAGGGATTATTTATCTTTTTAAACAACAAAAATTCTGGTGTTGACTGTCCCTTTAACTCTAGTCAAAGCCTAAACAAAACTATGAATATCTGAAAAAGATTAACAACCTTCCAGAGAAAGAAAAAAAAAAAAAGAAGCTGAAATCTGACCCTTCAAAAAAACTGGCGGATAAACCCTTATCCAAACCATCCTGCATAAACTGCAAAATACTAGGAATTCTAAAATGATGCCAGGTAAAAAAAACATGATTCTTAAACCAGGAAATAAGGTCCTCCAGACCTTATAACAAAAATTACTGGAAACAGGCTCGCAGACCTGTATACGTCTCAATAACTGAATCAAAGGACCCTCTCTGCTTAATAACTATTAAAAAAAATATATAAGCTAGTTGAAATGACCACAGAACCATGAACGTATCTGCAAACACTACTTGAGGATCCACAGACCTTGCACAGTACCTGGAAAGTTAGAGATTGAACTTAGAGACTATAAAATCTAACTCTGATAAAGACATCACAGATGAAGAGACCGCTGTCCTGGATGCAAAGACTAATGACTGAGAACATGTGTTTCCCAGTTGTTCACTCCAGGAAAACAAACAGCAGAAATTAACAACAATTGAATTCTGAACAGGAAAGAAATCAGGATACTTCCTCATGACTAGGGGACAGAGTTTCCCATTGATGACTGACATATGCTACTGCTAAAACATAGTCTATGTGAAATCAGAGATAAGACTACCTTTCCAACAGAGGCCAACTCTGAAGGACTCTGAAAATTGCATGGAGTTCTAAAACTAAAAATAAGAAGAAGTCTCGTCCCAGAGGAACCCCCCCCCCCCAAAAAAAAGTGCTTGCACTCTTTGAGACCCCCAGATGGCACCCTATCCTGAAAGATTTGCATCTGCAGAAAATACAGATCAAGGAGGACAAACAAAAGAAGCCCCCTGCATAACAAGCTGATGATTCAGTCACCAAGACAGAGACTGGCTTGTTCTGAAATCTAGATGAATCCTTGAGATAGAGTAAAATCCCGACATCAATGCAGAAGCATACAAAGCCGAAGAGCCCTCATGAGGAAGCAAAACGGAATAGCATCCGAAGCTGCAAACAAGAGACCTAACACCTCCATGCAAGGTGCAATTGAGGGAAAAGACTGAAGGTTAAAGCAGGAAAACACTAGCTTCATTCTCCTTAGATCTGTCAAGGAAAGACTAATAGAACTGAATCCATCTGAAGCCCCAGACAACAACAACCACCACCTTAGTCTGAGGAACCAGCAAACTCTTTGTAAAAGAAAAAAAATAATTTTACTAACATGTTGAATAAACCACAACAACAGTCTTCTGGTGCTAAATCTGCTAAATGATAAGATGAAGCTTGAACCAAAATTTCATCCAGAAAAGGAAACACCGCAATACCCCGAGTTCTGATTGCAAACAAAAGGGTACCCAAGACCTTGTTAAATATTCTGTGAGTATTACACAGACTGAACAATAGATCAACAAACTGGAAATGCTAGTCCAGAAAAGCAAACCTAGGAAACGGATGATGTTCCTTGAGAATAGGAACATGAAGATAAGCATCCCATAAAATCTATTGTGAAAATAAAAAGACCTTGCAAAACAAAAAGGCAGAATACTCCAATAGTCTCTATTTAGAAAGTAGAAATTCTGGGAAATTAATTCAGAGCCTTTAAATCCAGAACAGGTCTAAAAGCTCCCACCTTTAAAGGAATAAAGAAGAGGTTAGAATAAACCCCATTCCCTGTACTAACAAAAAAACAGGAACAATCACTAATCATGGATCGTGGACTCTCACCACCTGTATAAAAGAAAACAAGATTTATTCTGAATGATTAACTTCTTTACATTAAAAGTTATAGCATAATACTTTACTCTATAGCTAGGAGCAATTTAGAGAAGAGAAACAACCATATCTGCCATTAACAAAGACTTAGTAAAATGTTTGTCCAAGAAGGGCTTGATATAACAAGAAATTGTTTTGTTTTTTAACAATGTTCTCTCTCTGTTTTAGTTCCAAAGCAACCTATATGATGGCATGGCAGGGATGATCAGATGGTTCCTTTTCACACTCGTTCCAGAGAGACTTCATTATAAAGCTATATGTTAAATGCAAAGAAGCTTCAATGGAAACAATATAATTGAAGACAAAAAGCCATAAGAACACCAGAATAAATCCAATAAATCCTTAAATGTTATATCCTTCTAGATTTCAGTATTTCTATACAAAACAAATAATGCTTACCTGATAATTTTCTTTTCTTCTGACGGGAAGAGTCCACAGCTGCATTCATTACTTTTGGGAATTCAGAACCTGGCCACCAGGAGGAGGCAAAGACACCCCAGCCAAAGGCTTCAAATACCTCCCCCACTTCCCTCATCTCCCAGTCATTCTGCCAAGGGAACAAGGAACATTTCCCAGGCCCCAAAAAGGCAAAAGTCTGTGACTGACCACGGATCTCCTACCCTCAAGCCCAAAAGGCTAGATCTGCATAAGGTCGAATTATAGCACCCAAGAGTCTAAAGACCATGGAATGCCAAGGGGCAGTTCTTAGATTGAGAAGACGGCAGTCTCCAGAAATCCTTACCGGATTGGTCTCCCGAAATCCCTGCAACAGGAATAACAATGGGAGTCTCGCAGCTCCTGGCAGAAAAGGCAGGGTGACCCCTACACTCCACGTACTGGAGCAAATGAAACGCTAAGAAAAAAAAAAAAAAAAAAAAGGACATGCTCCGCACTTTCAGTACGTGATGACCCAACCCAACCGAAAAAGGGAAGGAAAGAAAACTCAGCCACTGCAAAAGGAATGCGACTAAGCTACAAGAGTCGACATCCGGAAGATACCGCAAGTAAAGACATAAATTGTCCATCACCCGGGAACACCAGACCTCCGGAGGTCATTCACATCTCCAAACTCTACAGGAGTGGAAAACTATGGTTCCGAGTTCCCAAGGACCGTTAGGAACCCAGATGACGTCTTGAAAAAGTCAATCACATAGCTCAAGCAAATTTTAGCACTGTATTCCATCCAAGTACTAACAAGGCCCAACCCTGCTTAGCTCCCGAGATCAGACGAGATCGGGCACATTCAAAGTGGAGTGGCCGTAGGCCCCTAAAAAGGCCAACCTATATAACCCCAACCTTCCTCTCAGAAGCGTTAGATCTACTCACTAGGCCCATACCTCGTAGGAGGATCTGAGCCTGGAGTCCATATCGATAGGCCCAGTGATTTTCAGAATCCGACAGGATAATCAGAACCACGAGGGTGACATGAACCCAAAGAGCAGCAGATAGCACCCAACCAGTATCTGCCTGGTATAAGGACACCCCAAAACTGTCTAAAGTCCAAGAAAAATCGACCCAAAGGTTCGATAATATGAATCAGAACATAACTTTGTTCTTAACCAAAAGTGCAGGATGGCTCAATGCACTCTAAGGTCCCTGAGTCGAAAGAACAGAGTACTCTAGAACGGCAATCGGAACATAACTGATGGGCATGGATAACCCGGGCCATTTCATATTCATCACAAGACGCATTCTTCTCATTAGAGACATGCGTGTCTAAAAAAAAAAAATCAGAATTCTCCATAATCTTGGGATTACAAAAATGACAAACACTAACTGGCACCCTTTGTACACACCCAATGGCTGGGGCACTCATCACCTCCTGTGAACCAGACAACCAACGAGCAGACTCTCTCTGTCGCCACACAGTCAGCATACGCAAGTGGAAAACAATGCAACCGGTCACGAGGTGCACCGTGCCAGTCACAAAAAGAGTGCGCAAAAAAGAAAAACCATGAGCCAAAGTATTACTACATATTAGCAGATAGAACCACAAACATGATTTAAGTCCCCACTGTTCAATAACCCCCCTCAGGAGATATTAACCCATGAATTTAAGATAAAAGGAGTCCCACTGGGGACCCTACCTTCTCTCATTGACATTACACTCACATAATGAAATAAAATGAGAAGAACCTACCGGAATCTGTCACATGGCCCTTCAAGTGTGACAGATAGTAGCATCGCTTCTGACATGGACTTGAGTGAATAAAGGCAGGCAGCGAAACTAGTCAACGTTGATTGCCAAGGAGCTGTTTATATGCGTCGGGATGGTTTCTCAGAAAGACTCTCCCTGCATCACCGGACTCTAACCTTCATCCATGCTCTCACTGAGAGGCTGACAGGATTACTTAAAACTCCAGTCCCATTTCAAAAAGTACTACCCTCTATAAGAGACTCTCGAATTTCTGACACTTCTCTGCCAACCTCCTGTGACGAAAGGCAAAGAATGACTGGGGGATGAGGGAAGTAGGGGAAATATTTGAAGCCTTTGGCTGGGGTGTCTTTGCCTCCCCCTGGTGGCCAAGTTCTGAATTCCCAGAAGTAATTAATGCAGCTGTGGACTCTTCCCGTTTAAGAAGAAAATTAGTCAAACAAATGTTCAGACTTTTCTTTAACCTGGTAACTACATAAGACATACTACCCTCCAAATAAAAAATTAAAACCACCATCCAAAGAAGTAGAGAGCAGGAAACACATATGCAAACTTATTCAAAATGATAAGCAATGCGTCAACTGCAAATTCATAAGAATATGTGCTTCTGACACCTTACACCCTTCCTTTGACATCATAAGCTCTGTCTTCCGATTTCCAGAAACACATCTATGTGAAGAGAATATATTCCTTAATTAATTAGCCTGGTGACACATAGGGGTCAATTTGCCAATTGCCGGGCGGACATGATTCTCTGTAGCAAATCATGTCCGTCAGACATCGATAAATGCCGACAGCATACGCTGTCGGCATTTAACATTGCAGAAGCATTTCTAGTGAAATGCTGGTACAATGCTGCCCCCTGCTTACCGGCGGCCAATCGGCCTCTAGCAGGGGGTGTCAATCATCCCGATCGGATCTAAAAAGTGGAAAAGAAGTTAAGGAGCAGCAGTCTTACGACCACTGCTTCTCAACTTCAGTTTCAGGCGAGCCTGAAACGCTGAGCGTAGAAAGCAGCATCCGCTGCTTGTTAAATCTACCCCATAAAATCAACTTTCCATTTATGAAGACTTGGACCCACAGAATAACTACTGTCCAAGTGAGGATGCAAGGAGAATACATTGCAAATTTGCTGATAGTCTTTTCCTGCTAGTTGACAAAATCAACTGAAAATAGACCAAAGCATTGCAAAATAGCATATTTCTAAAGAAAGAAAATCTGCACCAGATGTGCAAAGCTAATAAACACATTCGGCTAGATCACGTGTTTGGCGTTAGCCTTAAAAAGCAGCGTTGAGAGGTCCCAACGCTGCTTTTTAACGCCCGCTGGTATTACGAGTCAGGCAGGAAAGGGTCTACCGCTCACTTTTCTTCCGCGACTCGAGGCTAACGCAAATCCCCTTACGTCAATTGCGTATCCTATCTTTTCTATGGGACTTGCCTAACACCGGTATTACGAGTCTTGGAAGAAGTGAGCGGTAGACCCTCTCCTGTCAAGACTCCTACCGCATTTAAAAGTCAGTAGTTAAGAGTTTTATGGGCTAACGCCGTAACATAAAGCCCTTAACTAATTTGCTAAAAAGTACACTAACACCCATAAACTACCTATTAACCCCTAAACCGAGGCCCCCCCACATCGCAAACACTATAATAAAAAAATTTAACCCCTAATCTGCCGACCGGACATCGCCACAACCTACATTATACTTATGAACCCCTAATCTGCTGCCCCTAACATCGCCGACACCTACATTATATTTATTAACCCCTAATCTGCCGCTCCAACGTCGCCGCAACCTAACTGCACTTATTAACCCCTAATCTGCCGATCGGACATCGCTGCCACTTTAATAAATGTATTAGCCTCTAAACCGCCGCACACCCGCCTCGCAAACACTAGTTAAATTTTATTAACCCCTAATCTGCCTGCCCTATCACCAACACCTACTTACATTTATTAACCCCTAATCTACCACCCCCAACGTCGCAGCTACTATAATAAAGGTATTAACCCCTAAACCTAACCCCCCCTAACTTAAATATATTTTATATTAAACTAAATAAATTTAACAAAATTAAATAAATTATTCTTATTTAAAACTAAATACTTACCGATAAAATAAACCCTAAGCTAGCTACAATATAACTAATAGTTACATTTTATCTAGCTTAGGGTTTATATTTATTTCACAGGCAACTTTGTATTTATTTTAACTAGGTACAATAGTTATTAAATAGTTAATAACTATTTAATAACTACCTAGCTAAAATAATTACAAAATTAGCTGTAAAATAAATCCTAACCTAAGTTACAATTACACCTAACACTACACTATCATTAAATAAATTACCTAAACTACCTACAATTAATTACAATTAAATTCAATAAACTAAATTACGGGAAAAACCCCCCACTAAATTACGAGAGAGAAAAAAACACTAAATTACAGAAAATAAAAAAAATTACAAGAAGTTTAAACTAATTACACCTAATCTAAGCCCCCTAATAAAATAAAAAAGACCCCCAAAATAATAAAATGCCCTACCCTATACTAAATTACAAATAGCCCTTAAAAGGGTCTTTTGCGGGGCATTGCCCCAAAGTAATCAGCTCTTTTACCTGTAAAAAAAAGAATACAATACCCCCCCCAACATTACAACCCACCACCCACACACCCCTACTCTAAAACCCACCCAATACCACATTAAAAAAAAAACTAACACTACCCCATTGAAGATCACCCTACCTTGAGCCGTCTTCACCAAGCCGGGCACCAGTGGTCATCCAATCTGTCCAGAAGACTTCATTCGATGGGCCAGAAGAGGACATCCAGACCAGCAGAAGTCTTCATCCTATCCGGGCAGAAGAGGCCATCGCCATCCGGACCGGGAGAAGGCTTCATCCAAGCGGCATCTTCTATCTTCAGCCATCCGACGAGGAGCAACTCCATCTTGGAGACATCCGGCGCGGAGCATCCATCCTGGCCGACGACTAACGACGAATGATGGTTCCTTTAAATGACGTCATCCAAGATGGCGTCCCTCGAATTCCGATTGGCTGATAGGATTCTATCAGCCAATTGGAATTAAGGTAGGAAAAAATCTGATTGGTTGATTTAATCAGCAAATCGGATTGAAGTTCAATCCGATTGGCTGATTGGATCAGCCAATAGAATTGACCTTGCATTCTAGGCCTGACAGAAGGATTGCACGTCTGGGACATCCGCCAGACGTTTATGCAACAAAATAGACAAGGCAGATATTTGACCCTTCAAAGTACTTGCAGATAAACCTTTCTCCAGACCCTCCTGGAGAAAAGACAAAATTCTAGGAATCCGAACTCTGGATTCACACCAGTACAGATATTTACGCCATATCTTATAGTAAATTTTTCTCGTCACAGGCTTACGAGCCTGAATCATGGTCTCAATGACCGACTCAGAAAAACCACGCTTAGATAAAATTAAGCATTCAATCTCCAAGCAGTCAGCTTCAGAGAAACGAGATTTGGATGAAGGAAAGGCCCTTGAAGTAGAAGGTCTTTCCGCAGTGGAAGTCTCCAAGGTGGGAGAGAGGACATCTCCAATAGGTCTGCATACCAGATCCTGCGAGGCCACGCCGGTACAATGAGGATCACAGACTATTTCTACTGCTTGATTCGAGCAATAACCCGTGGATGGAGAGCGAACGGAGGAAATAGGTATGCTAGACTGAAATTCCATGGAACCGCCAGAGCATCTATCAGTACAGCCTGAGGGTCCCTTGACCTTGACCCGTACGTCGGAAGCTTCGCATTCTGACGAAATGCCATGAGATCCAGCTCCGGTTGTCCCCATTTGAGAATCAAGTTGGCAAACACCTCCGGATGGAGTTCCCACTCTCCCGGGTGAATGGTCTGCCTGCTCAGAAAATCTGCTTCCCAATTGTCCACTCCTGGAATGTGGATTGCAGATAGACAGCAGTTGTGGGTCTCCAGCCACTGAATGATCTTGGCTACTTCTGACATGGTCAAGGAACTCCGAGTTCCTCCCTGATGGTTGTTGTAAGCCACTGAGATTATGTTGTCCGACTGAAACCTGATAAACCGGGATTAAGCTAACTGGTCAGGCCAGAAGAGCATTGAAGCTTGCCCTCAACTATAGAATGTTTATGGGGAGAACAGACTCCTCCCAAGTCCATGTCCCCTGAGCCTTTAGTGAGCCCCAGACTGCTCCCTAACCCAGCAGGCTGGCGTCCGTTGTCACTATCACCCAGGTGGGTCTGTGAAAGCAGGTTCCCTGGGAGAGATGCTCCTGAGACAACCACCAATGAAGAGAATCTCTTGTCGCCTGATCCAGATGTAATCGCGGGGACAGATCCGCGTAATCCCTGTTCCACTGCCTGAGCATGCATAACTGCAGAGGTCTAAGGTGGAAACGGGCAAACTTAATAATGTCCATTGAAGCTACCATCAGACCGATTACCTCCATACATTGAGCCATTGACAGCCGAGGAGAGAACTGAAGGACCAGACAAGAGTCGAAGATCTTTGATTTTCTGACTTGTGTCAGAAAAATGTTCATTGATAGGGAATTTATTATGGTTCCCAAGAACACTAGCCATGTAGGTGGAATTAAGAAACTCTTTCCCTAATTCACCTTCCAACCGTGAGAACGCATGAATGAGAACATCTCCGTGTGGGTGTTCGCTTGTTGAAAGAATGGAGCCTGAACCAGAATGTCGTCCAGATAAGGCGCCACTGCAATGACCCGCAAATGGAGCACAACCAACAGGGATCCCAGGACCTTTGAAAAAATTCTGTGAGTTGTGGCTAGGCCGAATGGAAGAGCCACAAACTGGAAGTGCTTGTCTAGAAATGCAAACCTCAAACTTGTGATGATCCCTGTGGATGGGAGCATGCAGGTACGCATCCTTTTAATCTACTGTCATCATAAATTGACCCTCTTGAACCAAGGGAAAAATGGAACGAATAGTTTCCATCTTGAAGGACGGTACTCTGAGGAACTTGTTTAGACTTTTGAGGTCTAAAATTGGTCTGCAGTTTCCCTCTTTTTTGTGAACCACAAACAGATTGGAGTAAAATCCCAGACCTTGCTTCTGCATTGGAATGGGAACTATCACTCCCAGGTCGGAAAGATCCCGAAGACAGTGTAAGAACGCCTCTTTTTATCTGGTCTACAGATAATCTTGAGAGCAGAAATCTGCCCTTGGGAGGAAACCTCTTGAACTCTAGTTTGTATCCCTGAGACACAAAGTCCACCGCCCAGGGATCATGAACATCCCGAACCCAAGCCTGAGCAAAGAAGAAAAGTCTGCCCCCCACAAGATTTGGTTTCGGATCAGGCAGACTTTGAGTCAGCAACGGGCTTCTTAGTTTGCTTCCCCTTGTTCTAAGACTGGTTGGTCCGCCAGGAAGGTTTGGACTGATCTTGCTTGGCAGAGGAAGGCTTACCCTTGAAGTTTAGAAAGGAATAGAAATTACTCTGACGTCCCTTGTGTCTATTCCTCTTATCCTGAGGGAGGAAATTACCCTTTTCCCCCCGTAATGTCGGAAATAATTTCAGTCAAGCCCGTCCCAAACAAGGTCTTACCCAAAAGCTTAGACTAAACATCCGCAGGCCAGGATTTCAACCATAAGGCTCTGCGGGCCAGTACGGCAAAACCAGATAGCTTTGCTCCCAGCTTAATAACCTGTAGGGAAGCATCCGTAAAAAAATAAATTGGCCAACTTAAGGGCCTTGATCCTATCCTGGATCTCTTCCAGGGGAGTGTCTGTCTGAATAGATCAGACAACGCATCAAACCAATATGCTGCTGCACTAGTGACAGTAGCAATACACACCGCAGGTTGCCATTGTAAACCCTGGTGAACATACATCTTTTTTAGCAACCCCTCCAACTTCTTATCCATAGGATCTTTAAAGGTACAACTATCCTCTATGGGATTAGTGGTTCTCTTAGCCAAAGTGGAAATTGCCCCTTCCATCTTGGGAACTGTCTGCCAAGACGCCTTGAAAGAGTCAGCAATAGAAAACCTCTTCTTAAAAATAGGGGATGGGGAAAAAGGGATATCAGGTCTTTCCCATTCCCTAGCAATAATCTCTGTAGCCCGGTCAGGAACAAGGAAAACCTCCACCATGGAAGGTACATCAAAATACTTGTTTAGCTTGCTAGACTTCTTAGGACTACGACCGTAGAGTCAGAGTCGTCCAAGGTAGCCAAAACCTCCTTAAGTAACAAACGGAGGTGTTCTAGCTTAAACCTGAAGGATACAACTTCAGTATCAGAAGAAGGAATTACACTGTTGGAGTCTGAGATTTCACCCTTGGAGGCTAACAAAGTATCTTCCTCCTCAGATTTCTGGGAAAGAACATTCGAAGTAACCACAACTGTGTTAGAAACCTTATTCACTGATTCTTTACATTTCCTCTTGTGTTTTCCCTGCAGCATGAGAAAAGCAGACAGCGCATCAGATACCGCAGAAGACATAAGGGTAGCGATGTCTTGCAACGTAACTCCAGGCAGAGCCTGAGAGGAAGCACAGAGCACTGTATGTGTGGACGATAAAATTTGGGACACTTGAGGAGAAAGCTGCAGCATTTCTTGAACATTGTCAGAAGACCCCTGAACAGCATCCGCCTTAGACAATGTTAGCTCAGAAAAAAGTGTCTATCCCTGTAATTTAAAGTTCTCTCAATACAGGAGGAACAGAAAGGAATTGGTGGTTCCACGTTAGCATCAAAACATAGAACAAGTAACATTTTGCAGGGCCTCTTGTTCCATCTTAACTAACAATGGAACAAATTAGAATTAAATAAACTTATATTTTAGTTTGAAATTAACACACAAAAATGCCTTACTGTCTCTTTAAATTTTAAAACGTAACTTATTTTTGCTGCAAGAAAATAAATATGAGCCTCTATCTCCTTATCCCCAGTGCCTGCCATAACTGAAGTTTTAAAACATTATCCCCTAATTATATAGGAGAATGTCTCTCTTGTCCAATCAAATGATATTAAAGTGCCAAATTTCCCTGCATATTTCCCGGAAAAAACATAATTTATGTAAGAACTTACCTGATAAATTAATTTCTTTCATATTAGCAAGAGTCCATGAGCTAGTGACCTTTTAGTTTCTCCTTTTTCTTCTTGTACCTTCGGTCGAAAAGGGAGGAGCTATATAGAAAGCTCTGCTGTGGTGCTCTTTGCCACTTTCTGTTGGCAGGAGGATAATATTCCATAAGTAAAGGATGAATCCGTGGACTCCTCGTACCATAGAAGAAATTAATTTATCAGGTAAGCATAAATTTACTTTTCTTTCATGTAATTAGCGTCCATGAGCTAGTGACGTATGGGATATACATTCCTACCAGGAGGGGCAAAGTTTCCCAAACCTCAAAATGCCTATAAATACACCCCTCACCACACCCACAAATCAGTTTAACGAATAGCCAAGAAGTGGGGTGATAAGAAAAAAGTGCGAAAGCATAAAAAATAAGGAATTGGAATAATTGTGCTTTATACAAAAAAATCATAACCACCACAAAAAAAGGGTGGGCCTCATGGACTCTTGCTAATATGAAAGAAATGAATTTATCAGGTAAGTTCTTACATAAATTATGTTTTCTTTCATGTAATTAGCAAGAGTCCATGAGCTAGTGACGTATGGGATAATGAATACCCAAGATGTGGAACTTCCACGCAAGAGTCACTAGAGAGGGAGGGATAAAATACAGACAGCCAATTCCGCTGAAAAAATAATCCACAACCCAAATCAAAAGTTTTAATCTTTATAATGAAAAAACTGAAATTTTTAAGCAGAAGAATCAAACTGAAACAGCTGCCTGAAGTACTTTTCTACCAAAAACTGCTTCAGAAGAAGAAAACACATCAAAATGGTAGAATTTAGTAAAAGTATGCAAAGAAGACCAAGTTGCTGCTTTGCAAATCTGAACAACCGAAGCTTCATTCCTAAACGCCCAGGAAGTAGAAACTGACCTAGTAGAATGAGCTGTAACCCTTTGAGGCGGAGATTTGCCCGACTCAACATAAGCATGATGAATCAAAGACTTTAACCAAGATGCCAAAGAAATGGCAGAAACCTTCTGGCCTTTCCAAGAACCGGAAAAGATAACAAATAGACTAGAAGTCTTTCAGAAATCTTTAGTAGCTGCAACATAATATTTCAAAGCTCTAACTACATCCAAAGAATGCAACGATCTTTCCTTAGAATTCTTAGGATTAGGACACAATGAAGGAACCACAATTTCTCTACTAATGTTGTTAGAATTCACAACCTTAGGTAAAAATGTAAATGAAGTTCGTAACACAGCCTTATCCTGATGAAAAGTCAGAAAAGGAGACTCACAAGAAAGAGCAGATAATTCAGAAACTCTTCTAGCAGAAGAGATGGCCAAAAGGAACAAAAACTTTCCAAGAAAGTAATTTAATATCCAGCGAATGCATAGGTTCAAACGGAGGAGCTTGAAGAGCCCCCAAAACCAAATTCAAACTCCAAGGAGGAGAAATTGACTTAATGACAGGTTTTATACGAACCAAAGCCTGTACAAAACAATGAATATCAGGAAGATTAGCAATCTTTCTGTGAAACAGCACAGAAAGAGCAGAAATTTGTCCTTTCAAGGAACTTGCAGACAAACCTTTATCCAAACCATCCTGAAGAAACTGTAAAATTCTAGGAATTCTAAAAGAATGCCAAGAAAAATGATGAGAAGAACACCAAGAAATGTAAGTCTTCCAGACTCGATAATATATCTTCCTAGACACAGATTTACGAGCCTGTAACATAGTATTAATTACGGAGTCAGAGAAACCTCTATGACTGAGAATCAAGCGTTCAATCTCCATACCTTCAAATTTAATGATTTGAGATCCTGATGGAAAAAAGGACCTTGCGATAGAAGGTCTGGTCTTAACGGAAGAGTCCACGGTTGGCAAGTAGCCATCCGAACAAGATGCGCATACCAAAACCTGTGAGGCCATGCTGGAGCCACCAGCAGAACAAACGAACGCTCCTTTAGAATCTTGGAAATCACTTTTGGAAGAAGAACTAGAGGCGGGAAGATATAGGCAGGATGATACTGCCAAGGAAGTGACAATGCATCCACTGCGTCCGCCTGAGGATCCCTGGATCTGGACAGATACCTGGGGAGCTTCTTGTTTAGATGAGAAGCCATCAGATCTATTTCTGGAAGTCCCCAGATTTGAATAATCTGAAGAAATACCTCTGGGTGAAGAGACCATTCGCCCGGATGTAAAGTCTGGCGACCGAGATAATCCGCTTCCCAAATGTCTATACCTGGGATGTGAACCGCAGAAATTAGACAAGAGCTGGATTCCGCCCATGCAAGTATTCGAGATACTTCTTTCATAGCCAGAGGACTGTGAGTCTCTCCTTGATGATTGACATATGCCACGATTGTGACATTGTCCGTTTGAAAACAAATGAACGACTCCCTCTTTAGAAACGGCCACGACTGAAGAGCTCTGAAAATCGCACGGAGTTCTAAAATGTTGATTGTTAATCTCGCCTCCTGAGATTCCCAAACCCCCTGCGCTGTCAGAGACCCCCATACAGCTCCCCAACCTGTCAGACTCGCATCCGTTGAGATCACAGTCCAGGTTGGAAGAACAAAAGAAGCCCCTTGAATTAAACGATGGTGATCTGTCCACCACGTCAGAGAGTGTCGTACAATCGGTTTTAAAGATATTAATTGTGATATCTTTGTATAATCCCTGCACCACTGGTTCAGCATACAGAGCTGAAGAGGTCGCATGTGAAAACAAGCAAAGGGGATCGCGTCCGATGCAGCAGTCATAAGACCTAAAATTTCCATGCATAAGGCTACCGAAGGGAATGATTGAGACTGAAGGTTTCGACAAGCTGAAACCAATTTCAGACGTCTCTTGTCCGTGAAAGACAGAGTCATGGACACTGAATCTATCTGGAAACCTAAAAAGGTTACCCTTGTCTGAGGAATCAATGAACTCTTTGGTAAATTGATCCTCCAACCATGTTCTTGAAGAAACGATACAAGTCGATTCGAATGAGATTCTGCTAAATGTGAAGACTGAGCAAGTACCAAGATATCGTCCAAATAAGGAAATACCACAATACCCTTTTCTCTGATTACAGATAGAAGGGCACCGAGAACCTTTGTAAAAATCCTTGGAGCTGTTGCTAGGCCAAACGGCACAGCCACAAAAACTGGTAATGCTTGTCTAGAAAAGAGAATCTCAGAAACTGAAAATGATCTGGATGAATCGGAATGTGCAGATATGCATCTTGTAAATCTATTGTGGACATATAATGCCCTTGCTGAACAAAAGGCAGAATAGTCCTTATAGTTACCATTTTGAATGTTGGTATTCTTACATAACGATTCAATATTTTTAAATCCAGAACTGGTCTGAAGAAATTCTCCTTCTTTGGTACAATGAATAGATTTGAGTAAAACCCCAGACCCTGTTCCAGAACTGGAACTGGCATAATTACTCCAGCCAACTCTAGATCTGAAACACATTTCAGAAATGCTTGAGCCTTCACTGGATTTATTGGAACGCGAGAAAGAAAAAATCTTCTTGCAGGAGGCCTTATCTTGAAACCTATTCTGTACCCTTGTGAAACAATGTTCTGAATCCAAAGACTGTGAATCGAATTGATCCAAATTTCTTTGAAAAATCGTAATCTGCCCCCTACCAGCTGGGCTGGAATGAGGGCCGCACCTTCATGTGGACTTGGGAGCTGGCTTTGGCTTTCTAAAAGGCTTGGATTTATTCCAGACTGGAGATGGTTTCCAAACAGAAACCGTTCCTGTAGAGGAAGGATCAGGCTTTTGTTCCTTATTCTGACGAAAGGAACGAAAAAGATTAGCAGCCCTATATTTACCTTTAGATTTTTCATCCTGTGGTAAAAAAGTTCCTTTCCCCCCAGTAACAGTTGAAATAATAGAATCCTAATGTGAACCAAACAATTTATTACCTTGGAAAGAAAGGGATAGCAAAGTTGACTTAGAAGACATATCAGCATTCCAAGTTTTAAGCCATAAAGCTCTTCTAGCTAAAATAGCTAGACATATACCTGACATCAACCCTAATGATATCAAAGATGGCATCACAAATAAAGTTATTAGCATGTTGAAGAAGATTAACAATGCTATGAGAATTATGATCTGTTACTTGTTGTGCTAAAGCCTCCAACCAGAAAGTTGAAGCTGCAGCAACATCCGCCAAAGATATAGCAGGCCTAAGAAGATTACCTGAACATAAATAAGCTTTTCTTAGAAAGGATTCAATTTTCCTATCTAAAGGATCCTTAAAGGAAGTACTATCTGCCGTAGGAATAGTAGTACGTTTAGCAAGAGTAGAGATAGCCCCATCAACTTTAGGGATTTTGTCCCAAAACTCTAATCTGTCAGATGGCACAGGATACAATTTTTTAAACCTTTTAGAAGGAGTAAAAGAATTACCCAGATTATTCCATTCCCTGGAAATTACTTCAGAAATAGCATCAGGGACGGGAAAAACTTCCGGAATAACTACAGGAGGTTTAAAAACCGTATTTAAACGTTTAGATTTAGTATCAAGAGGACCAGATTCCTCTATTTCTAATGCAATTAAGACTTCTTTAAGTAAAGAACGAATAAATTCCATTTTAAATAAATATGAAGATTTCTCAGTGTCAATTTCTAAAACAGAATCCTCTGAACCAGAGAAATCATCATCAGAAACAGAATCAGAATGATGATGTTCATTTAAAAATACAACTGATAAATGAGAAGTTTTAAAAGTCTTTTTACGTTTACTGGAAGGAGGAATAACAGACATAGCCTTCCTAATGGATTTAGAAACAAAATCTCTTATGTTAACAGGAACACCCTCAGTATTAGATGTTGATGGAACAGCAACAGGTAATGGAACATTACTAATGGAAATATTATTTGCATTAGCAAGTTTATCATGACATTCATCACAAACAACAGCCGGAGGGACAGTTACCACAAGTTTACAACAAATGCACTTAACTTTGGTAGATCCAGCATCAGGCAGCGAATTTCCAGAAGTAGCTTCTGATCCAGGGTCAATCTGAGACATCTTGCAATATGTAATAGAAAAAACAACATATAAAGCAAAATTGATCAAATTCCTTAAATGACAGTTTCAGGAATGGGAAAAAATGCCAATGAACAAGCTTCTAGCAACCAGAAGCAAATAAACAATGAGAGTTAAATAATGTGGAGACAATAATGACGCCCATATTTTTTAGCACCAAAAAAGACGCCCACATTATTTGGCGCCTAAATGCTTTGGCACCAAAAATGACGCCACATCCGGTGACGCCGACATCCTTGGTGCAAAAACGTCAAAAAAATTACGCAAATACAAACAACTTCCGGTGACAAGTATGACGCCGGAAATTCCTAAGAAAAAAAAATTTTCGACAAAAAAGTCTGCGCCAAGAATGACGCAATAAAAAGAAGCATTTTCAGCCCCAGCGAGCCTAACAGCCCACAGGAAAAAAGTCAAATTTTAAGGTAAGAAAAATTTATTATTCAAATGCATTATCCCAAATAATGAAACTGACTGTCTGAAATAAGGAATATTGAACATCCTGAATCAAGGCAAATAAATGTTTAAACACATATATTTAGAACTTTATATAAAAGTGCCCAACCATAGCTTAGAGTGTCACAGAAAATAAGACTTACTTACCCCAGGACACTCATCTACATGAAGTAGAAAGCCAAACCAGTACTGAAACGAGAATCAGTAGAGGTAATGGTATATATAAGAGTATATCGTCGATCTGAAAAGGGAGGTAAGAGATGAATCTCTACGACTGATAACAGAGAACCTATGAAATAGATCCCGTAGAAGGAGACCATTGAATTCAAATAGGCAATACTCTCTTCACATCCCTCTGACATTCACTGCACTCTGAGAGGAAAACCGGGCTCCAGCCTGCTGCGAAGCGCATATCAACGTAGAATCTAGCACAAACTTACTTCACCACCTCCATGGGAGGCAAAGCTTGTAAAAACTGTTTTGTGGGTGTGGTGAGGGGTGTATTTATAGGCATTTTGAGGTTTGGGAAACTTTCCCCCTCCTGATAGGAATGTATATCCCATACGTCACTAGCTCATGGACTCTTGCTAATTACATGAAAGAAAAGTAAATTTATGCTTACCTGATAAATTAATTTCTTCTATGGTACGAGGAGTCCACGGATTCATCCTTTACTTATGGAATATTATCCTCCTGCCAACAGAAAGTGGCAAAGAGCACCACAGCAGAGCTTTCTATATAGCTCCTCCCTTTTCGACCGAAGGTACAAGAAGAAAAAGGAGAAACTAAAAGGTGCAGAGGTGACTGAAGCTTTATATCAAAAAACATAATCTGTCTTAAATTGACAGGGCGGGCCGTGGACTCGTCTTATCATAGAAGAAATCAATTTATCAGGTAAGCATAAATTTACTTTTCTTCTAGAAGATACGACGAGCCCACGGATTCATCCTTTACTTGTGGGATACAATACTAAAACTACAGGACACGGATGAACGGGAGGGACAAGACAGATGGCTAAACAGAAGGCACCACTGCTTGAAGAACTTTTCTCGCAAAAATAGCCTCCGAAGAAGCAAAAGTATCAAATTTGGAAAAATTGGAAAAGGTATGAAGTGAAGACCAAGTCGCAGCCTTACAAATCTGTTCAACAGAAGCATCATTTTTAAAAGCCCATGTGGAAGCCACAGCTCTAGTAGAGTGAGCAGTAATTCTTTCAGGAGGCTGCTGTCCAGCAGTCTCATATGCCAAACGGATGATGCTTTTCAGCCAAAAAGAAAGAGGTAGCCGTAGCTTTTTGACCTCTACGTTTTCCAGAATAGACAACAAACAGAGAAGATGTTTGACGGACATCTTTGGTCGCTTGCAAGTAAAACTTCAAAGCACGAACCACTTCCAAGTTGTGCAACAGACGCTCCTTCTTAGAGGAAGGATTAGGACACAGGGAAGGAACAACAATTTCCTGATTAATATTCTTAATAGTAACAACCTTAGGAAGGAATCCAGGTTTGGTACGCAAAACCACCTTATCAGAATGAAAAACAAGATAATGCGAGTCGCATTGCAATGCAGATGGTTCAGAAACTCTTCGAGCCGAAGAGATAGCAACTAAAAACAGAACTTTCCAAGATAGAAGTTTAATATCTATGGAATGCATAGGTTTAAACTGAACCCCTTGAAGAACTTTAAGAACTAAATTCAAACTCCATGGCGGAGCAACAGGTTTAAACACAGGCTTGATTCGAACTAAAGCCCGACAAAACCACTGAACGTCTGGAACATCTGCAAGACGCTTGTGCAGTAAAATTGAAAAAACAGATATCTGTCCCTTTAGGGAACTAGCTGATAACCCCTTCTCCAATCCTTCTTGGAGAAAGGGCAAAATACTAGGAATCCTGATCTTACTCCATGAGTAGCCTTTGGATTCACACCAATAAATATTTACGCCATATCTTATGATAAATTTTCCTAGTGACAGGCTTTCGAGTCTGAATCAAGGTATCTATGACCGACTCAGAAAATCCCCGCTTGGATAAAATCAAGCGTTCAATCTCCAGGCAGTCAGTCGCAGAAAAACTAGATTTGGATGCTGGAACGGACCTTGAATGAGAAGGTCCTGTCTCAGCGGCAGTGTCCACGGTGGTAGAAATGACATGTCCACCAGGTCTGCATACCAAGTCCTGTGTGGCCACGCAGGTGTTATCAAATTCACCGAAGCTCTCTCCTGTTTGATTCTGGAAATCAGACGAGGAAGGAGAGGAAATGGTGGAAACATATGAGCCAGGTTGAACGACCAAGGTACTGCTAGAGCATCTATCAGTACTGCTTGTGGATCCCGTGATCTGGACCCGTAACAAGGAAGTTTGGCATTCTGACGAGATGCCATCAGATCCAATTCTGGTGTGTCCCATTGAAGAATCAATTGTGCAAACACCTCTGGGTGGAGTTCCCACTCCCCCTGATGAAAAGTCTGACGACTTAGAAAATCCGCTTCCCAGTTCTCTACTCCTGGGATATAGATTGCTGATACATGGCAAGAGTGAGTCTCTGCCCATCGAATTATTTTGGAAACCTCTATCATCGCTAGAGAACTCTTTGTTCCCCCCCTGATGATTGATATATGCTACAGTCGTGATATTGTCCGACTGGAATCTTATGAATCTGGCAGAAGCCAGCTGAGGCCACGCCTGAAGCACGTTGAATATCGCTCTCAGTTTTAGAATATTTATCGGGAGGAGAGCCTCCTCCTGAGTCCACACACCCTGTGCTTTCAGTGAATTCCAGACTGCACCCCAGCCCAATAGGCTGGCGTCCGTCGTCACTATGACCCATGCTGGCCTGCGGAAACACATTCCCTGGGACAGATGATCCTGTGACAACCACCAAAGCAGAGAGTCTCTGGTCTCTTGAGCCAGATTTATCTGAGGAGATACATTTGCATAATCCCCATTCCATTGTTTGAGCATGCATATGTCCATTGCCGCTACCATTAGTCCGATTACCTCCATACACTGAGCCACTGACGGCCGAGGAATGGAATGAAGAGCTCGGCAGGTGGTTAAAATCTTTGATAGATTCGGTAGACATGAAAATTTTTATGACGGAGGTCAGGAAATCAGAGTTCCCCGGAATGGAACTCTTGTGAGGGGGATAAGTGAACTCTTTTTTAACGTTCACCTTCCACCCATGAGATCTTAGAAAAGCCAACACGATGTCTGTGTGAGATTTAGCTAGTTGGTAAGTTGATGCCTGAATTAAGATATTGTCCAGATAAGGCGCCACTGCTATGCCCCGCGGCCTTAGAACCGGCAGAAGGGACCCTAGCACTTTTGTGAAAATTCTGGCAGCTGTGGCCAGCCCGAAGGGAAGAGCCACAAACTGGTAATGCTTGTCTAGGAAGGCGAACCAGAGGAACTGGTGATGATCTTTGTGGATAGGAATGTGAATATACGCATCCTATAAATCCACGGTGGTCATATATTGACCCTCCTGGATCATTGGTAAAATAGACCGAATGGTCTCCATCTTGAAGGATGGGACTCAGAGGAATTTGTTTAGGATCTTGAGATCTAAGATTGGCCTGAAGGTTCCCTCTTTTTTGGGAACTACAAACAGATTGGAGTAAAACCCCTGCCCCTGTTCTGCTTTTGGAACTGGGCAGATTACTCCCATGGTATATAGGTCTTCTACACAGCGTAAGAACGCCTCTCTTTTTGTCTGGTTTACAGACAATCGAGAAAGATGGAATCTTCCCCTTGGAGGAGAATGTTTGAAGTCTAGAAGATTCCCCTGGGTCTCAATTTCTAAAGCCCAGGAGTCCTGAACGTCTCTTGCCCAAGCCTGAGCAAAGAGAGAAAGTCTGCCCCCTACTAGATCCGGTCCTGGATCGGAGGCTGCCCCTTTATGCTGTCTTGGTGGCAGCAGCGGGCTTCTTGGTCTGTTTACCCTTGTTCCAAGTCTGGTTAGGTCTCCAGACTGACTTGGATTGAGCAAAATTCCCCTCCTGCTTTGCAGCAGGGGAGGAGGTAGAGGGACCACCTTTTAATTTTCGAAAGGAACGAAAATTGTTTTGTTTGGCCCTCATCTTATTTGTCATATCCTGAGGAAGGGCATGGCCTTTTCCTCCAGTGATGTCTGAAATGATCTCTTTCCGTTTAGGCCCGAATAGGGTCTTACCCTTGAAAGGAATGGCTAAAAGCTTAGATTTTGATGACAGGTCAGCAGACCAGGACTTAAGCCATAACGCTCTACGCGCTAAAATGGCAAAACCTGAATTATTTGCCGCTAATTTAGCCAGTTGAAAAGCGGCATCTGTAATGAAAGAATTAGCTAGCCTGAGAGCCCTAATTCTATCCAGAATATCATCTAATGGGGTCTCAACCTTAAGAGCCTCGAACCAAAACGCAGCAGCAGTAGTTACAGGAACAATGCACGCTATAGGTTGCAGAAGAAAATCCTGATGAATAAATATTTTCTTTAGAAGACCCTCTAATTTTTTATCCATAGGATCTTTGAAAGCACAACTGTCCTCAATAGGTATAGTTGTACGTTTAGCCAGGGTAGAAATAGCTCCCTCCACCTTAGGGACCGTTTGCCACGAATCCCAAATGGTGTCTGATATGGGAAACATTTTCTTAAAAGTAGGAGGGGTAGAAAACGGAATACCTGGTCTGTCCCACTCCTTAGTAACAATGTCCGAAATCCTCTTAGGAACCGGAAAAACATTAGTGTAAGCAGGAACCTCTAGATATCTATCCATTTTACACAATTTCTCTGGAACTACAATAGGGTCACAATCATCAAGAGTCGCTAAAACCTCCCTGAGCAACTAGCTTAAATTTAAAAGCCGTCATATCTGAGTCTGTCTGAGGGAACATCTTTCCTGAATCCGAAAGCTCTCCCTCGGACAGCAATTCCCTCACCCCCAACTCAGAACATTGTGAGGGTACATCGAAGATGGCTAATAAAGCGTCAGAGGGCTCAGCATTTACTCTCACACCGGACCTACTGCGCTTCCCCTGCAACCCAGGCAGTTTAGATAAAACCTCTGTGAGGGTAGTATTCATAACTGCGGCCATATCTTGCAGGGTGAAGGAATTAGACTCACTAGAAGTACTTGGCGTCGCTTGTGCGGGCGTTAATGGTTGTGACACTTGGGGAGAATTAGATGGCATAGCCTGATTCTCTTCTGAAAAGTCAAAGTAACTCAAGCACCAGTGGCTTATATTGAGTGTGCAAAGCTGCAGGAGCCACTGCTTGAAGACTCCAATATAATATAGGCACAAAGAAATTCCAGCAGTACAAAAGTAGTGAATTATATTCCAAATTTATTAGGTAATAAAAATAATGACGTTTCAGGCTCAGTAGCCCTTAATCATATGACCTCAATGCAGTATACACCTTCCTTAAATACCCAACACCACAGGTGTAGCCAATCATCTCATTACCTAGCTTATACCTGCAACAATTTTCTAATCTTAGTGCCACCTGATGGTGTATGTCTAATAATACATCAAAACCTAAATAAGTCTAACAGTGTTACATACTCTTATTTCAGCTGCATGTTACATCTCATATCAAAATTTCAGAATACAAAATACAATATTTACAAAGATAGTAGTGAGGGGCAATTCTTCATCTCAACGTTCAAATCTAGAATAGGGATTTTTTGTAGAATCTGCAAAATCATAAAAAGATATTAAAATCAATTTCACGGTTCATTCCTTTAGGATACAGACAGACAATCTAACCTAAAGATCCACATAGATTCTCTCTTTTTTAAGATCAGTTCTCTGTCCCCACCTCTTCGTGGGACAGGGACATGATCTATAATTTGAAATTTCAACTGTGCAATCGAATGGCCAAAAGTCAAAAAATGATTGGAGACAGGAGCATTAAAGTCTTTACATCTAATATTAGACTTATGCTGCATGATTCTATCCCTTACCCTTTGGGTGGTCTCTCCAATATAAACCCACCCACATCGGCATTTAATCAAGTAAATTGCATAATTGGTATTACAAGTGTAAAAGCCATTCATTTTATAAACTTTACAAGTTAAAGGATATGTAAAATTATGGCCCTTAGCCATGTTATTACAATTAGCGCACCCTAAGCAGGGATAACAACCCAAACCTTTTCCAGAAATATAGCCTTGTTTTCATTTTCTACTTCCTTTATCTGCTCTTACAAGTTTGTCTTTGATGCTAGTACCTTTTCTATATGCGGGCATAGGCCCATTAGCAAAAACCTTTGTATCTGGGTGACAGTCTCTTAACAAAAAACAGTATTTATTGACAATTTTTGTATTTTAGAACTTTGATTGTTGTACTCTATGAGACAAAGATAATTCTACCTTCTCTATTTTATTTTTATTTTTACTGGTTAATGTATCATTCTTAGCCCTCTTCATTTCATTATGTATGAGGTCAGCCGGATAACCCCTATCTCTAAATTTTTCTCCCATCTCTTCTAGTCTTATTTCAATAAATTGTTCATCTGACACAATTCTTTTGACTCTTGTCATTTGGCTTCTAGGTAAAGATTTAATTTCAGAGGATGGGTGTGCACTTGTATAATGTAGTAGACTATTCTTGTCTGTACTTTTCCTGTACAAGTCTGTTTTAAGACTACCACCTTCCTTATAGATCAAAGTGTCTAGAAAATTAATTGACTGCTCATCCCAAGTAAGGGTAAATTTAATACATCTAGTGGCTCTATTCAGATCCTCCATGAACTCCAATAGGGATCCAATGCCGCCACACCATGTTCCGTAGATATCATCTATATACCGCCACCAGGTGGCGCCATATAGAAGAAACATCTTGTTTTGGTAAACAAACTTTTCCACAAATGTTGACATAAATAAATTTGCATAGGTAGGGGCGACATTGCAGTACCCTTAACTTGCATGTAAAAATTGTCCTCAAAAAGGAAGTAGTTACAGTATAAGATGATACTTAACAGGTTTAACAAAAAATCTTGCTGTTGGACAGTATATAAACCACTTGTTGCCAGTACATTTCGCACAGCGCCCAATCCACCTTCATGTTCAATAGAGGTATATAGACTGACCACATCAAGACTATACAATATACATATGTCAGGTGCCATGACTGAGAATCATCCTGCGACATACTTTTATCAGCTAAAATATGTTCTTTGCAATTTATTGCCCTTTTAGTGCATGAGGGACACATTTTAAGTGGGGGTTCCACAATGGCTTCCAAACACATTGAACATTGGCTTTGCTCAATGTCAGACATGTTAAACAGGCTAGTAATGACCACAAACAGGCTTGAAAACACTTTATTTAGTGAAAAAATAACAATCTTAAAAAACGGTACTGAGCCTTTAAGAGAAAAAAAGCATACACGTTTTGCAAAACTGCTTTAAAATAATCAAATCGTTTCAAATTTTTGATATAAGTATTCAAATTATGCAGCTAAGTTTGCCCCACAAGTAAAGGAACACTTAACCCTTACTGTAAAAACCAGATAATTAATAAACGTTTAAATCTGGAAAAAAACACCCCCTGCACCTCGCCACAGCCCTGCTGTGGCGCCTACCTGCCCTCAGGGATCTGGAAAACAGGGTTAAAGCTTCGATTTGGCCCAATACTCTCACAAGGGCCCACCGGATTTGGAGCTTGCCTGTCAAATACAACTGCGCAACTGAGGCGCGAAAATAGGCCCCGCCCATGTCGCTCGATGTCTCTCAGCCCAAATAAACCCCACCAGAGCGGTCTCAAACTAGTCATGTGGGTTCTTAAACCCAAAAAGGAGCCAAGTGTACCCTCTCATTAAAGCATCAAAAACGTTCCTGCCAAAAACGTTATCAGCACTCCCAGTTAAATAAAAGTTTGCCCACAAACATTTAAACTCAGTGTCAACCATTTTTTCTTAGCCGCTATTTGCAAGCTTAGTAATACCCCTCTTCTTTTAGGACTACTGCTTACCCTTACCCTCATGGGGATACTGTCAGCCAATTCTGAAATACCACAGTCTCTCCAGAAAAAAAAAAATGACTGAACATACCTCACTGCTTATAGCATGAAAAACGTTCCTCACACTGAAGTTTCTTAATTACTCCTCAGCCATTCTGTGGGAAATGCTCTGGATCTTAGTGACAAATGCTAAGGCAGAAGTCTTCATCCATCTGCTGCCTGAGAGAAAATAGAACACACCGGTACCATTTAAAATAAAAAACTCTTGCTTGAAGAAAATAAAAACTGAAATTTTATCACCTCTTTCACTTTACCCTTCCTAGAACTTAGAGTAGGCAAAGAGAATGACTGGGGGGGTGGAGTTAAGGGAGGAGCTATATAGACAGCTCTGCTGCTCTTTGCCACTTCCTGTTGGCAGTAGGATAATATCCCACAAGTAAAGGATGAATCCGTGGACTCGTCGTATCTTATAGAAGAAACACACATTCTATCAGCCCAGGAAAAAAATCACAAAGCAGCATGTATATAATTAATACACTGATTAATTAACCCCAGCTGTTCAATAAACACCCTTCAAAGGATATTAACCCTGGATCCTATCAAGATATAAAGGAGCCACACTATGACCCTGTTATAGCGTTTTATGTGTAAAAATTGAAACAATCTTACCTCCAGGATCCATGCTGTGGAACAGAATACAGCCTCTCAAATGTGACAGTCTTATAGCAGCACTCCTGACATGGACTTGAGTGAAAGCAAGCAGGCAGTGAAACTCGTCAACACTGATTGCTTAGGAGCTGTTAGTAGTAGTCTGGATGGTTTCGCAGAAAAGCTTTCCATGCATCACCACACTCTAACTTACATCAATACGCTCACTGAGAGGTTCACATGACTACTTAAAACTCCAGTCCTATCTCGAAGGGCAGACACCCTTTTTCAGGACTCTCCGAATCTTCTGCCACCTCCTAACGTGACGAAAGGTAAAGAATGACTGGGGTAATGAGGAAGTGGGAGGGATATTTAAGCCTTTGGCTGGGGTGTCTGTCTCCTCTTGGTGGCCAGGTGTTGTATTTCCCAACAGTAAGAAATGATGACGTGGACTCTCCCTATCTTAGGAAGGAAATACCCAATTTAATGGTGAAAGGCATCTACTGAATATTCTTCCAGGAGAGGAAATTAGTTAACAAACTTCTAATTACTGGAGTCACAAACCCTGTTGATCTGTTGAGATTTCACTATACCTTTAAAATCAGCTTTCTGCTAAGATAGTCTGACAACCAATTATTCCTGGTAGATGAAACAATAATAACATACAGAAGGTGTGTTTTTATCCATAATTGCATTAGTCTGGAACGCAGTCTAAAGTATGAATATTGATCAACTCCCTGTAGTCTAGCAGAATTAAATTCACAATTGTTAGAAAATACTTTCAACAACACTTTTTTTCCAAATCACGAAAGAAAATTGTGGGATTTCCTGTCCCTTTAAAAAGGGACAGTAAAGTAAAAATTAAATGTTCATAAATCAGGTACAACATGCAATTTAAAACAACTTTTCAATTACTTCTATTATCAATTTTGATGAGTTATCTTGCAATCCTTTATAAAAGAGTAATTCTAGGTGAGCACAGGAGCATGAACGTGCCCTTAGCCATCCGGCAGCAGTGTTTGCAACAATGTTTATAGCAATGTTTATAGCAATGATATAGATATATAATATATATATATATATATATATATATATATATATATATATATATATATATATATATATATATATATATATATATATATAATATATATATATATATATATATATAATATATATAATATATATATAATATATATAATATATATATAATATATATAATATATATATAATATATATAATATATATAATATATATATAATATAATATATATATTATATAATATATATATTATATAATATATATATTATATAATATATATATTATATATATATATATATATATATATATATATATATATATATATATAATATATAATATATATATTATATAATATATATATATATATATATATATATATATATATATATATATATATATATATATATATAATTTTTTTTTTTTTTATTACACCCAAGATCCAAATCAATGTTGCTGGAACATGTAGAAACGGCAACATATTTGCCTGTACTACAGAGATCTAGACAAGGATTCAGAAAAACCAAAAAAACATGCAATTTCACATATACTTCCATTATAAACATTTTCACATTATTTTTACATGCAATTTTTGAGACTCCAGCTCCTGCAAAAGTGCACATTATATACATATATGCAATTTTGTGATTAGCTGATCGCAGTCACATGATACAGAGGAGCGAAAAATTGTTAACTGAAATTTGCCAAAAAATATTCTACTACTCACTTCAAATTAAGTGCTATTGAGTTGTCTTTGTATTGTTTAGTTGTCAATTATTAAATTATACTGTGTTTAGTGGTCCTTATAAGGCATTGTTTCTCAACCGTGGTCCTCAAGTACCCCCAACAGGCCAGGTTTTCATTATAGCTGAACTAGTCCACAGGTGACAATCATCTGATGTGTGAGAGCAGATTAGTAACTATAGTGTTACGGATCAGCTGATTACTTCACCTTTACACTGGTTCGGCTATAATGAAAACCTGGCCTGTTGGAGGTACTTGAGGACCACTGTTGAGAAACAATGCTTTAAGACCTGGCTCTTCTACAATCTTTTGTTTACAATTGCAATCTCTTCTGGGTATCAAAAATTTTGAAGAGAAAGACCAAAATTGTTGTCTAAAGCGGTGAAAATATGAACTTGCCTTTAGTGGCAATTTGCTTCATTCTCTTGGTATCCTTTGCTGAAGGAACAGAAACATTACCGGGAGCTATCTGAACACATTTGGTGAGCCAGTGACAAGAGGCGTTTATGTGCAGCCACCAATCAGCATCTGGTTCCTAGTAATGCATGATGCTCATGAGAATACCTAGATATGCTTTTCAACAAAGGATACTAACAGAATTGGACAATTAGCATTTATCTGCAATCCAGAGCTGTAACCAAAAACAAAATTTATGCTTACCTGATAAATTTCTCTCTTTTGCGATGTACCGAGTCCACGGATTCATCCTTACTTGTGGGATATTATCCTTCCTAACAGGAAGTGGCAAAGAGAGCACCACAACAGAGCTGTCTATATAGCTCCCCCCTTAACTCCACCCCCCAGTCATTCGACCGAAGGCCAAGGAAGACAAAGGAGAAACTATAAGGTGCAGAGGTGAGTGAAGTTTTCAATAAAAAATACTATCTGTCTTGAATAGACAGGGCGGGCCGTGGACTCGGTAAATAGCAAAAGAAAGAAATTTATCAGGTAAGCATAAATTTTGTTTTCTTTTGCAAGATGTACCGAGTCCACGGATTCATCCTTACTTGTGGGATACCAATACCAAAGCTTTAGGACACGGATGAAGGGAGGGACAAGACAGGAGCCTAAACGGAAGGCACCCATGCTTGAAGAACTTTTCTCCCAAAAATAGCCTCCGAAGAAGCAAAAGTATCAAATTTGTAAAATTTGGAAAAGGTATGAAGCGAAGACCAAGTCGCAGCCTTACAAATCTGTTCAACAGAAGCATCATTTTTAAAAGCCCATGTGGAAGCCACAGCTCTAGTAGAATGAGCAGTAATTCTTTCAGGAGGCTGCTGTCCAGCAGTCTCATAAGCCAAACGGATGATGCTTTTGAGCAAGAAGGAAAGAGGTAGCCGTAGCCTTTTGACCCCTACGTTTTCCAGAATAGACAACAAACAAAGAAGATGATTGACAAAAATCTTTGGTTGTCTGCAAATAGAACTTCAAAGCACGAACCACGTCCAAGTTGTGCAATAAACGTTCCTTCTTACAAGAAGGATTAGGACACAGAGAAGGAACAACAATCTCCTGATTGATATTCCTGTTAGTAACCACCTTAGGGAAGAACCCAGGTTTGGTAGGCAAAACCACCTTATCAGCATTGCAATGCAAGATAGTTCAGAAACTCTTCGAGCAGAAGAGATGGCAACTAAAAACAGAACTTTCCAAGATATAAGCTTAATATCTATGGAATGCATAGGTTCAAACGGAACCCCTTGAAGAACTTTAAGAACTAAATTCAAACTCCATGGCGGAGCAACAGGTTTAAACACAGGATTGATTCTAACTAAAGCCTGACAGAACGATTGAACGTCTGGAACACCTGCCAGACGCTTGTGCAGTAGAATTGATAAAGCAGATATCTGTCCCTTTAAGGAACTCGCTGATAGCCCCTTCTCCAATCCTTCTTGGAGAAAGGACAAAATCCTAGGAATCCTGATCTTACTCCATGAGTAGCCTTTGGATTTGCACCAAAAAATAAAGATATTTACGCCATATCTTATGATAGATTTTCCTGGTTACAGGCTTTCGAGTCTGAATCAAGGTATCTATGACCGACTCTATCAGTATTACCTGAGGATCCCTGGACCTGGATCCGTAACAAGGAAGTTTGGCGTTCTGATGAGACGCCATCAGATCCAATTCTGGTGTGCCCCATAGCTGAACCAGTTGAGCAAACACCTCCGGATGGAGCTCCCACTCCCCCGGATTAAAAGTCTGACGACGATCTGTCTCCCAGTTCTCTACCCCTGGGATATAGATCGCTGATAAATGGCAAGAGTGAGTCTCTGCCCATCGGATTATCCTGGAAACTTCTATCATCGCCAAGGAACTCCTTGTTCCCCCCTGATGATTGATATAAGCTACAGTCTTGATGTTGTCCGACTGAAATCTGATGAATCCAGCCGAAGCCAGCTGAGGCCACGCCTGAAGAGCATTGAATATCGCTCTCAATTCCAGAATATTTATCGGTAGGAGGGCCTCCACCTGAGTCAACATACCCTGTGCTTTCAGGGAATTCCAGACTGCACCCCAGCCCAGTAGGCTGGCGTCCGTCATCACTATAACCCACGCTGGCCTGCGGAAACACATTCCCCGGGACAGGTGAGCCTGTGACAACCACCAAAGAAGAGTCTCTGGTCTCTTGATCCAGATTTATCTGAGGAGATAAATCTGCATAATCCCCATTCCACTGTTTGAGCATGCATAGTTGCAGTGGTCTGAGATGCAAGCGAGCAAACGGAACTATGTCCATTGCCGCTACCATAAGTCCGATTACCTCCATACACTGAGCCACTGACAGCCGAGGAATGGAATGAAGAGCTCGGCAGGTGGTTAAAATCTTTGATTTCCTGACCTCCAACAGAAAAATTTTCATGTCCACCGAATCTATCAGAGTTCCCAGGAATGGAACTCTTGTGAGAGGAATAAGAGAATTCTTTTTCATGTTCACCTTCCACCCATGAGATCTTAGAAAGGCCAACACTAAGTCCGTGTGAGACTTGGCTAGTTGGAAAGTCGACGCTTGAATTAGGATGTCGTCTAGATTAGGCACCACCGCTATGCCCCGCGGCCTTAGGACCGCCAGAAGGGACCCTAGCATCTTTGTGAAGATTCTTGGCGCCGTGGCCAACCCGAAGGGAAGAGCCACAAACTTGTAATGCCTGTCCAGAAAGGCAAACCTGAGGAACTGGTGATGATCTTTGTGGATAGGAATGTGTAGATACGCATCCTTTAAATCCACGGTGGTCATATATTGACCCTCCTGGATCTTGAAGGATGGAACTCTTAGGAATTGGTTTAAGATCTTGATATCTAGAATTGGTCTAAAGGTTCCCTCTTTTTTGGGAACCACAAACAGATTGGAGTAGAAACCTTATCCCTGTTCTGCTTTCGGAACTGGGCAGATCACTCCCATGGTAAAAAGGTCTTTTACACAGCGTAAGAACGCCTCTCTTTTTGTCTGGTTTACAGACAATTGAGAAAGATGGAATCGCCCCCTTGGAGGAGAATCTTTGAAATCTAGAATATACCCCTGGGTTACAATTTCTACGGCCCAGGAGTCCTGAACGTCTCTTGCCCAGGCCTGAGCAAAGAGAGAGAGAGTCTGCCGCCTACTAGATCCGGTCCCGGATCGGGGGCTACCCCTTCATGCTGTCTTATTGGCAGCAGCAGGCTTTTTGGCCTGTTTACCCTTGTTCCAAGCCTGGTTAGGTCTCCAGGTTGGCTTGGATTGAGTAAAGTTCCCCTCTTGCTTTGCAGCAGGGGAAGAGGAAGCGGGACCACCCTTGAAGTTTCGAAAGGAACGAAAATGATTTTGTTTGGTCCTTGTCTTATTTGACTTATCTTGAGGGAGGGCATGACCCTTCCCCCCCAGTGATGTCTGAAATGATCTCTTTCAGTGCAGGCCCGAATAGGGTCTTTACCTTTGAAAGGGATGGTCAAAAGCTTAGATTTTGATGACACATAAGCTGACCAGGACTTAAGCCATAACGCTCTATGCGCTAAAATGGCAAAACCTGAATTCTTTGCCACTAACTTAGCGAGATGAAAAGCGGCGTCTGTAATAAAATAATTAGCTAGCTTAAGAGCCCTAATTCTGTCCAGAATTTCATCTAGTGGGGTCTCCACCTGAAGAGCCTCTTCTAGAGCCTCAAACCAAAAGGCAGCTGCAGTGGTTACAGGAACAATGCACGCTATAGGCTGAAGAAGAAACCCCTGATGAACAAAAATTTTCTTTAGGTAACCCTCTAATTTTTTATTCATAGGATCTATGAAAGCACAACTGTCTTCAATAGGTATAGTTGTACGCTTAGCCAGAGTAGAAATAGCTCCCTCCACCTTAGGGACCGTCTGCCATGAGTCCCGCATGGTGTCAGATATGGGAAACATCTTCTTAAAAACAGGAGGGGGACAAACGGAATACCTGGTCTATCCCACTCCTTAGTAACAATGTCCGAAATCCTCTTAGGGACCGGAAAAACATCAGTGTAAACAGGAACCTCTAAATATTTGTCCATTTTACACAATTTCTCTGGAACTACAATAGTAATGAGACAAGCAAGCTTGGAAAACACCTTATTTAATGAAGAAAAAAAAACAATTTTCAAAAACGGTACTGTGCCTTTAAGAGAAAAAGAGACACACACAAACTGCAAAACTGCTTAAAATTACTTCAAATTTTCCGAAATTTTTGCAGTACACACTCTAAGCTATGGTAAGATTGCACCACAAGCAATTTAACATTTAACCCCCAAATAAGAAAACCGGATTGACAAAGTGCCAACAAACGGTAAAAACCCCTGTCAGCACCTTGCCACAGCTCTGCTGTGGCGCCTACCTGCCCTTAGGGATTGATAATATGGGGATAAAGCTTCAATTAGGCCCAAGAAGTTCTCCAGGACCCTCTGATGTTGAAGTTTGCTGCTTGTCTATGGAAAATAACTGCGCAATTGAGGCGCAAAAATAGGCCCCGCCCACCGCACTCAATGTCACTAAGGCCTTTAGAAAAATCTACCAAGTGTTTTTTCAGCCATGTGGGTTATCAAAACCCCAAAAAAGCCAAGTGTACACTCATACAGTTGTCCCTTCAGATAATAAAAAACGTTACTCCCAGAACACACAAACGTTTGTTATAAATCATTCAAACTGAGTGCCCATAAGTTAAGCCCTTTATGAAAGCTAGTAAAGCCCCTTCTAAGACTAGGATTACTGCTTACCCTTCCCCTTATGGGGATACTGTCAGCCTTTCTGAGTTATCACAGTCTCTGCAGAAAAAATGACTGAACATACCTCATTGCTGTATAGCAAGAAACCGTTCCTCACACTGAAGTTTTCCTGTACTCCTCAGCTTCTGTGGGAACAGCAGTGGACCTTAGTTACAAATGCTAAGATCATCATCCTCCAGGCAGAAATCTTCATCTATCTCCTGCCTGAGAGTAAATAGTACAACACCGGTACCATTTAAAAATAACAAACTCTTGATTGAAGATAAAATAAAAACAGTTTATCACCTCTTTCACTTTACCCTTCCTGCTTAGAGCCGGCAAAGAGAATGACTGGGGGGTGGAGTTAAGGGGGGAGCTATATAGACAGCTCTCTTGTGGTGCTCTCTTTGCCACTTCCTGTTAGGAAGAATAATATCCCACAAGTTAGGATGAATCCGTGGACTCAGTACATCTTGCAAAAGAAACATATGTATTAATGAGATTTAAACACTGCCATTTTGCTAGCATAATATAAAAGGCCTTCTCAGAGATAGATAAATAGATAGATAGATAGATAGATAGATAGAATACCCCCTTTAATGCTAGTCACTTTATTGATTGCCAAGCAAGAACCTATTGGGTAAAACGTAGAAAATAAATTTGACCCCTGAAACAACTCTGAGGCATAGGCACAAAAAAAGGCTATAAATACATTTACATCTTATGGTTACACTTTGAGTGTGAAGAAATTGATTGAAACAGTAAGTTTAAATATGGTCCTTCACATGTGGCTACAACATAAACTTTGACAACATATCTAAAGTAAGAGTTAAAGGGACATTAAACCCCAAAAAAATCTTTCATGATTCAGATAGAGAATACAATTTTAAACAACTTTCCAATTTACTTATATTATTTAATTTGCTTCCTTCTCTTGTTATCCTTTGCTGAAAGGTTTATCTAGGCAAGCTCAGGAGCAGCAGAGAACCTAGATTCTAGCTGTTGATTGGTGGATGCATATTTATACCGATTGTCATTGGCTCACCCATGTGTTCAGTTAGAAACCATTAGTTCACTGCTGCTCCTTCAACAAATGATACCAAGAGAATGAAACAAATTAGATAATAGAAGTAAATTAAAAAGTTGTTAAATTATATTCTCATCTGAATCCTGAAAGAAAACATTTGGGTTTCATTTCCCTTTAAAGCAAGGAGTGGTTCAAATAGTAGTTCCCTAAATAAACAGTGAGATTTAAAGAAGGAATTGCGGACTCAATGAATCTGTGAAAGAATCATGGCTAAGCAACAGCAAGAGGAAATGTGAGAAAGAAAGAGAAACAATCACACAATTAACAACTTTGTTAATACCTGGTTCAGAAAAAGTATCACTGATATCATCTTTGTCATCCTCATAATCCTCCTCCTCCTCCTCCTCTTCCTCCTCCTCTTCTTCTTCCTCCTCGTCATCATTCTCAGATAATTCATGCTCACTACCAAATCCTTCATCGTGATCTTCCTCATCCAAATCTACCTCCTCTTCATCTTCTTCACCTTGTGGGCTCTCTGCTTTGGTTGTTGGCTCTGCAAGACCCTCAGAAACAAAGAGTGAGTAATTGTGCTCCTCTTTCTTTTGAGAGGGATCAGATACAGAGGCACCTACAGAGATGCTGCCATCTACTGTATCAACAGTAGTCACATTCACAGGTGGGCAAAAAAGCTTTTGAGTCTCTTTGAAAGGCAGCACAGCACAGGCACCACTGCGTCCTAATGATGGCTCCCCAAACCTTTCTTGCTTTATGGCCATGACACCACAAAAACATGTATTTTCCTTGGTCGCATCTGTAGCACACACTGTGGTGGTTAGTCTATTAGGAAGAACGGAGCTGATTTTAACTTTTGCCTTTTTTACATATTCCTTGCACTCTCCATGAACATTAACTTTCTCTTCACAAAAAACATTAGTCTTTACTGACATCTGAGTGCTTGCAACTGGTTTGGTAGCTTTCTGGATGAGGTCAGTTGCTGGTGATTCCATAATGGAAGTTTTGGATGCACACACTGGGGCTGTAACTCGTCCACCTGCCATTTTTTTTCCTGGCAAAAAAGTTGCCTTGGTGCCTAGGAAGCTCTCTGTGTAATAAAGAGAGTCAACAACTGATTGAGAGTCTTCGCTGTTAAGCTGAGCAAGAGTTGGAGTTTTACTGATCACCTCCTCATCCTGATAGGGGCTAGAGAAATCATCTAAACCTAGATAGTCCACCTCTTTAGAGCCCCAAATGTCACAACTTGCAAGTTTTGTATACTTTGTAAGGTCCTCACAGTATGTATCCCACTGCTCCCAATTAGATGACAAGGGTGTACCATTTTCAAGGATATCTGTGTAGGATTCTAGGTTTTCTAATTCTTTGTAGTCTTCAAGAGTCAGGAAGTTTTCAGTTGGGCTCTGCTGATAACCCAATTCTCGATCCTAGAAAAATAAAATAAATAAAATTTGCATAAATATGATAGCAAGATACATCATTTTGCATGTTATATTTTAAAAGGTATATATTAATCTATATTTCTAAGAAACTTGCACATAGAAGACAGATAAGTCTTAAATAATAAAACCAGAGAGCAATGAGCACAATGCAACCGCTGATTTGTATGCTCGAAGACCTAGAGCAGAGGTGCCCACACTTTTATGTGTTAGGATCTACTTTTCAAAATGACCAGCTCACCGAGATCTACCAACTAAAAATGGGCCGGCTTCTAAGCTTACATTCCTGCTTTTTCCAAGTAAAGATACCTTTTAAAAATAGGAGTAAATTAGAAAGTTGTTTAAACTTGCATGTTCTATATCTGAATCATGAAAAGAAGAAAATAAAAAGTGTGTGTATCATATCCCTTTAAGGTTGCATGATTTAGCAACACATGTATGCGCAAAAATAGCACTGACTTTAAATTAGGGTTAACAGGAACAACCCCTTGTGTCATGTTACAAAACACTGCATTCAAATTACTGCGACTGACCCCCTTTACATTGCGCAGCAGGCTTGGCCTGATATGACCCAGTGAGGCTTACACAAATAAATTTAAATAGCGCGCCATGCAGAACATTTCTTACCGGGTCAACACGTTCATTTGCCAGACGTCAATCAGACTTGTTCCTTTACCATAGTACAGCAGCCTCCACCTTTGCTTTTTCTATCTATTGATGCTTACCCTCCTAACTATACTATACCGCCATATCCAATGGGAGAGTACTCAATCAACCATGCTTTTGATAGTCCAATTGTGTTTAAAAATCATCTACATTGATTGGTTGAAATCTATGTCCCTCCAGATCCAATCCTGTAGCACTTTTCGTATCTGACCATCAGACTGTTTTATATCCTGCCCCTTCACACACTGCGGTAGATAAAGTGGTATCCCTAGCAACCATACTCTACTCAAACCCCAGTGTTGAAATTGCCTAACTTAACCACATCATTTTGATCACATCGGCCGCGATCTACCAGCAGCGCCTACGGGATCTACTTTTAGATCCCAATCTACCTATTGGGCACCCCTGACCTAGAGCTTCCTAGGTAATGTTACATAAAATAGCCAGTGCAAAGACAAACATATAATTTATTATTACCAGATAAATTCCTTTCCTTCCGGATAGGGAGAGTCCACGGCTTCATTCCTTACTGTTGGGAAATACAACACCTTGCCACCAGGAGGAGGCAAAGACACCCCAGCCAAAGGCTTAAATGTCCCTCCCACTTCCTCATTACCCCAGTCATTCTGCCGAGGGAACAAGGAAAAGTAGTAGAAACATTAGGGTATAAATGGTGCCAGAAGAATAAAATAAATAAAAGGGTACCGCCCATAGTCGAGAAAAAAAAATGTGGACTCTCCCTATCCGGAAGGAAAGGAATTTATCTAGTAAGCATAAATTATGTTTTCCTTCCTAAGATAGGGAGAGTCCACGGCTTCATTCCTTACTGTTGGGAAAACTATACCCAAGCTAAAGAGGACACTGAATGAATAACGGGAGGGAACAAAAAGGAAGAGGTGGACCCTATTCTGAGGGCACCACAGCCTGCAAAACTTTTCTCCCGAAAGCTGCTTGAGCCAAAGCAAAAACATCAAAATTTTTAAAAAGTATGTAAGGAGGACCAGGTAGCTACCTTACATAGAGGTCTCGTTCTTAAAAGCCCAAGAGGAAGCCACTGCTTTGGTGGAATGAGTCGTTATCCTCCCGCTGTCTCGTAAGCTAAGCGGGTGACACTCCTTAACCAAAAAGATAGGAAAATCGAAGAAGACTTCTGCCCCTTACGTTTCACCGAATAGACAACCAACAGAGGAAGATTGTCTAAACTTCTTAGTAGCCTGAAGATAGAACTTCAAGGTGCAAATCACATCCAAATTGGGAAGTAAGCATTCCTTCGATGAAGGATTAGGACACAAGGAAGGAACCACAATCTCCTGATTGATGTTGCGATCAGACACAACCATAGGAGTTTACAAATTTAGTACATAAAACTGCCTTATCTGCATGAAAAAAACAAATCAGATAAGGGGGCTCACATTGCAAACCAGCCATCTCAGAAACTCTGCGCGCAGAGGCAATAGCCAATAAAAAGAGAACCTTCCAACTTCAAGATAACAATTTAATGTCAACGGAATGCAGAGGCTCAAACTGAACCTGTTGCAAATCCCGAAGAACAATATTTAGGCTCCAAGGAGGAGCCCCCGATCTAAACACAGGTCTGATCCTAATCAGAGCCTTAACAAAGGACTGAACGTCTGGAAGCTCAGCCAGTCTCTTGTGCAATAAAACCGACCAGGACGAAGTCTGGGAACTAACAGAAAGGCCCTTCTCCAGCCCATCCTGGAGAAAAGATAAGATCCTGAGAACCTTAACTATGTGCCAGGAAATACCATGCTCTTCACACCAGAATAAGTAGGTCCTCCACACCTTGTGGTAGACACGCCTAGTAACTGGTTTACGAGCTTGAATAAGAGTATTAATGACACTCTCAGAGAAACCTCTCTTGGCTAAGACTAAGTGTTCAATCTCCACACAGTCAGCCTCAGAGAATCTAGATTTTGATGAACAAATGGACCTTGTATCAGCAGGTCTTTGCAAGAAGGTAACTTCCACGGAGGAGATAAGGCCATCCCCACTAGATCCGCGGACCACGTCCTTCACGGCCATGATGGAGCAATCAGGATTACCGATACCCGCTCCTGCTTGATGCGGGCCAACACTAAAGGAAGAAGCGGTAATGGAGGAAAAAGATACACAAGTTTGAACCTCCAGGGCATTGCTAGTGCATCTATTAGATCCGCTTGGGGATCCCTCGACCCATACCTGGGTAGCTTGGTATTAATACGGAACACCATGAGATCTATCTCCAGTGTCCCCCACTTGCTGCATATCTCTGCAAACACCTCGGGATGGAGAGACCATTCCCATGGATGGAAGGATTGCCTGCTGAGAAAATCTGCCTCCCAGTTGTCCACACCTGCATTGTTGATCACTGACAGCAAACAGCTATTGACCTCCGCCCACTCCAGAGTCTGAGATACTGCCATCACCGCCAAGGAACTTCTCGTTCCCCCCCTGATGGTTGATGTAAGCCACTAAGGTTATATTGTCTGATTGGAATCTGAAACTGTGACGAACCCAGAAGTGGCCAAGCCGTCAAGGCATTTAAAATTGCCTGTAGTTCTAAAATATTGATCGGGAAGGAGGACTCCTCCTAAGTCCACAACCTCTGTGCCTTCCTGTAACCCCAAACACCTCCCCATTCGTATAGGCTTGTGTCTGTAGTCACAATCTCCCAGGATGGTCTTAAAAAGCACGTCCCTCGGGATAGATGATCTGAACAAAGCCACCAAGACAGCGATTCTCTCGACCTGCTGTCTAATACAATCTGTTGAGACAGATCTGAATGATCGCCGTTCCTCTGCCTCAGCATGCACAGTTGTAAAGGTCTGAGATGGAACCTGGCAAAAGGAATGATGTCCATGCAGGACACCATGAGACCAATCACCTCCATACACAGAGGGACTCAAGGAGGTCCGGAGGGCAAGACATGCCGAAGTTAGCTTGCAACATCTATGGTCTGTTAGAAATATCCTCATGGATATGGAGTCTATAATAGTACCCAGGAATTCCACCCTGGTACTTGGGATAAGAACTCTTATCCAAGTTTATCTTCCATCCATGTGATCAAAGAAGATTGAGAAGGGACTTCAAGAATTCTTCCGCAAGACAAAAAGGATGGTGCTTGCACCAGAATATCGTTTAAGTATGGGGCTACTGCAATACCCTGAGTTCTGGCAATGAGCCCCCAGAACCGTCAAAGACTTTTGGAGCAGTAGCCAGGCCAAACGGAAGGGCAATGAACTGGAAGTGCTGGTCCAGGAATGCAAACCTCAGAAACTGAAAGTGTCCCCTGTGGATTGGAACATGAAGGTAAGCATCCTTCAGATCTATAGTGGTCATAAATTGGCCTTCCTGAATTGAAGGAAGGATGGACCTTATTGTCTCCATCTTGAAGGAAGGAACACTGAGAAATTTGTTTAAGCACTTTAGGTCCAGAATTGGGCGGAAAGTTCCCTCCTTCTTTGGGACCACGAAAAGGTTTGAATAAAACCCCAAACCTCTTTCTTCGATAGGTACCGGGACAACAACTCATAAGGAGGATAGATCCCGAAGGCACCCTAGAAAGGCATCCCTCTTTTCTGGTCTGGTAGATAGATTTGAGAGAAAATCTGCCCCTTGGCAGATGAGATTTGAAGCCTATCTTGTATCCATGAGATACCACCTCCAGGACCCACGGATCCTGTACGTCCTTTAACCAGGCGTCTGAAAAGAGACAGTCTGCCCCCCAACACGATCCAATCCGGATCTGGGACCGCCCCTTCATGACGATTTGTTTTTGCCGGGCTTCTTATTCTGCTTGGATTTATTCCAGGACTTAGCCGGCTTCCAAGTACTTTTGGGTTGCTCGGCCTTGGAGTATTGTTGTTGTCTGAAAATTAGAAGATTGTCCTCCCTTAGACTTGTTCTTATCTTGCAGTAGGAAGGCACCCTTGCCTCCGGTAACCGTAGAAATAATGGAGTCCAGGCCTGGCCCAAATAAAATCTTTCCCTTTAAGGGAAGAGAAAGGAGTCTGAAATAAGAAGTCATATCCCCAGACCAAGACTTCAACCAGAGAACCCGGCGGGCTAGGACCACAAATCCAGAGGCCTTTGCATTTAGGAGAATAATTTGCATGTTTCCATCACAGATAAAAGAATTAGCAATTCTCAAAGCTTTAATTCTGTCTTGAATATCCGAGGGGAGACTCCACCTTAATAAGTTCCAACAAAAGTCGCACCAGTAGGTAGCCGCTCCAGCAACAGCCAGTTGAAAAAAAGGAAATTTATGCTTACCTGATAAATTTGTTTCTTTTTAGATACGATGAGTCCATGGATTTCATCCTTACTTGTGGGATATCGCCTCCTTGTCGGCAGGAGGAGGCAAAGAGCACCACAGCAGAGCTGTATATATAGCTCCTCCCATCCCTCCCACTCCAGTCATTCGACCAAAGTTAGGAAGAGAAAGGAAAATCCAAGGTGCAGAGGTGACTGAAGTTTAACAAAAATAAAGACCTGTCTATAAAACAGGGTAGCCGCGAACTCATCGTATTTAAGCATAAATTTCCTTTTCTTTTTAAAGATACGATGAGTCCACGGATTTCATCCTTACTTGTGGGATACAATACCAAAGCTATAGTACACGGATGAAAAGGGAGGGACAAGACAGGGAACCTAAACGGAAGGCACCACTGCTTGAAGAACTTTCCTCCCAAAAACAGCCTCAGATGAGGCAAAGGTATCAAATTTGGAAAATTTGGAAAAAGTGTGAAGAGACGACCAAGTTGCAGCCTTGCAAATCTGTTCAACAGATGCATCATTTTTGAATGCCCATGAGGAAGCCACAGCCCTAGTGGAATGAGCCTTAATTTGTTCAGGAGACTGCTGTCCAGCAGTCTCATATGCAAAGCGGATGATACTCTTCAACCAAAAAGAAGAGAGGTAGCCGTAGCTTTCTGACCCCTACGTGTCCCAGAAAAAACAACAAATAATGAAGATGATTGGCGAAAATCCTTAGTTGCCTGTAAGTAGAACTTCAAAGCACGGACCATGTCCAAATTATTTAACAGATGCTCCTTCTTAGAAGAAGGATTAGGACACAAGGAAGGAACAACAATTTCCTGATTAATATTCTTATTTGAAACAACCTTAGGAAGAAAACCAGGTTTAGTTTCGCAACACCACCTTATCCAAATGCAAAACAAGATAAGGAGAATAACATTGTAATGCCGAAAGCTCAGATACTCTTCGAGCAGAAGAAATAGCAACCAAAATTAAAACTTTCCAAGATAATAATTTGATATCTATGGAATGCATAGGTTCAAACGGAACCCCTTGAAGAACTCTAAGAACTAAATTCAAACTCCAAGGAGGAGCAATAGTTCTAAACACAGGCCTGATTCTAGTCAGAGCCTGATAAAAAGATTGGACATCTGGAACATCAGCCAGACGCTTGTGTAACAAAATAGACAAAGCAGAAATCTGTCCCTTTAAGGAAATTGCCGACAACCCTTTCTCCAATCCTTCTTGGAGAAAAGACAAAATCCTGGGAATCCTAACCCTACTCCATGAGTAGCCCTTGGATTCGCACCAATAAAGATATTAACGCCATATCTTATGGTAAATCTTCCTAGTAACAGGCTTACGTGCCTGAATCAAGGTATCTATGACCGAATCAGAAAACCCTCGCTTAGATAAAATTAAGCTTTCAATCTCCAAGCAGTCAGCTGCAGAGAAACTAGATTTGGATGATGGAAACGTCCCTGAATATGAAGATCTTTCCTCAATGGGAGCTTCCATGGTGGCTGAGATGACATGTCCACCAGATCGGCATACCAAATCCTGCAAGGCCACGCAGGGGCGATGAGGATCACCGATGCCCTCTCCTGTTTGACACGAACAATCACCCGGGGAAGGATAGCAAATGGAGGGAATACATAAGCTAGGCGGAAAGACCAAGGCACTGCCAAGGCATCTATAAGGTCGGCCTGGGGATCCCTGGACCTGGAACAGTATCTCAGAAGCTTGGCATTCTGACGAGATGCCATGAGATCCAACTCCGGCCTGCCCCATCTGAGAATCAGGTTTGAAAATACCTCCGGTTGGAGTTCCCATTCTCTCGGATGAAATGTCTGTCTGCTCAGAAAATCCGTTTCCCAGTTTTCCACCCCTGGGATGTAGATTGCTGACAGATTGCCACCCACTGTATTATCTTGGATACTTCTGTCAACGCTAAGGAACTCTTTGTTCCTCCCCGATGATTGATATAAGCTACCACCGTCATGTTGTCCGAATGAAATCTGATGAATCGGGCCAAAGCCAACTGAGGCCAAGCCTGAAGTGCATTGAATATCGCTCTCAAGTCTAGAATATTGATGGGAAGGAGAGACTCTGAGTTCATACACCCTGAGGCCTTAGGGAGTTCCAGACTGCTCCCCATCCTAACAGGCTGGCATCCGTTGTCACTATCACCCATGAGGGTCTGCGGAAGCAAGTCCCCTGGGATAGATTATCACCACCATAGAACAACACCATAGAAGAGAGTCCCTCGTCTCCTGATCTAGATTTATTAGAGGAGATAAGTCTGTATAATCTCCATTCCACTGTCTGAGCATGCTCAGTTGCAGAGGCCTGAGATGGAATCGAGCAAACTGAATGATGTCCATTGCCGCTACCATTAATCCGATTACCTCCATGTACTGAGCCACTGAGGGCCAAGGATTGGACTGAAGGGCTCGACATGTATCCATGATCTTTAACCATCTGACCTCTGTCAAACATTTTCATGGATAGAGAGTCGATTAGAGTTCCCAAGAAGGGCACCCTTGTCTGAGGAATTAGTGAACTCTTTCCCAGATTTACCTTCCACTCATGAGTCCTCAGGAAGGATAGGACAATGTCGGTATGAGACTTTGCTAGCTGTCAAGATGACGCTTGGATCAAAATATCGTCCAGATACGGCACCACCGCAATGCCCCGCGGTCTTAGAACCGCCAGCAAGGACCCAAGAACCTTTGTGAAAATTCTGGGTGCTGTGCCAAGACCGAAAGGAAGAGCCACGAACTGAAAATGTTTGTCCAGAAAGGCAAATCTCAGGAACTTGCGATGATCTCTGTGGATAGGAACATGAAGATATGCATCCTTTAGATCCACGGTAGTCCTAAATTGACCCTCCTGGATCAATAGAAGAATGGTACGAATAGTTTCCATCTTGAAGTATGGGACTCTTGAGAAACTTGTTCAGACTTTTGAGGTCTAAAATAGGTCGGAACGTTCCCTCCTTTCCTATCACTAACACAGGCAAAGAGAATGACTGGAGTGGAAGGTAAGGGAGGAGCTATATATACAGCTCTGCTATGGTGCTCTTTGCATCCTCCTACTGACCAGGAGGCGATATCCCACAAGTAAGGATGAAATCCGTGGACTCATCGTATCTTTAAAAAGAAAAGAAAAAATCATGTATGTTGAAACATCTTTCTCAGAAAGGTTTCCATTTTCTTATCCATCGGCTCTCTGAGCGAAGAACTATCCTCAAGAGATATATTAGTACCTTTAGCAAGCATAGAGATAGCCCCATCCACTTTATACTGGATTTGTGGGGCTCCATTCCTAGAGTCCGGGAACAACTTTTTAAAAGTAGACGATGGGGAAAAGGAAGAACCAATTCTTTCCCATTCGTTCTTAATAATGTTCGCTATCTTAACCGGCACAGGAAAGGTCAAAGGAACTTTCCTGTCTTAATAAACTCTGTCTAATTTAGGTATCATAGGTTCTTCAGGCAGCACGGCCTCTGGAACCTCCAACGTAGACAGAACCTCCTTTAATAAAAAATGCAAGTGCTCAATTTTAAATCTATAGGACGGTTCCACCACAGCAGGAGGCTTAGACGCCAAGGACTCCAACCGAGAAAGTTCACCCTCTGAAGCTACAGAGGTTAACTCATCGGATAACTGGGACATAATAGCTAAATCTGATAAGTATTTATATGACTCCGGGTCAGGAGAGCTAGGTTTAACCTTTCTCTTGCGTTTGTTAGAGTGAGGTAATGCACTGAGGGCCGCAGACACTGCCGTTTGTAACTGCGCGGCAAAGTCCGCAGGAAGAAGGCCCCCTCCGGATGGAGGATTAGATGTGCTACGGGGAACTGCATGTGGCATGGATAATGTAGCAAGGGTAGTAAATTTCACGGGACGCAGAGTCCTGAGAGGTAGCTGGCTCAGAGGGACTAAGAGCCTTAGCAGGCTTGTCTCCCTTCTTAGACTTTGTGACTAAGGCATGTGGAACATAATTGAGTGGGCGGGAAAACCATGGCCTTGTCCTCACAATATAAACAGGTATGATTTAGTACAGAAGGAGTACATTTTAACATGTCAGAGTCCTCCATAGCTCAAGTTATACCCACAGAAGGACACAAATAAAAATGTTTTTATTATAGAAAACTGCACCTTTATACTCCCAAAGGCAGGGGCATTTACCACCTCCTAGACCCAGACAGTTAACAGAGGAAACGCTCTCCTCAGGTTCAAATCTCAGCCGGAATGGAGGAAATGCACTCCATGTGACCGGGTGTGGTCTATGTTCAAGACAGTACTTCCCCTGTTATTACAAGTACAGCAAGTAATAGGAGCTGTGCAACACTTTCAAAAACGAAACTTAAAAGTGAAACCTGTTTGTTCCAGCCAAAAACATAGTGTCTATCAGCCCAGGAAAAAAAAAAAATCACAAAGCAGCATTTAAATAATTAATACACTGATTAATTAACCCCAACTGTTCAATAGACCCTCTTCAGAGGATATTAACCCTAAATCCTATCAAGGTATAAAGGATGTGTAAAAATTGAAACGATCTTACCTCCAGGATCCATGCTGCGGAACAGAACACAGCCTCTCAAATGTGACAGTCTTACAGCAGCACTCCTGACATGGAATTGACGAGTTTCACTGCCTGCTTTCTTTTCCCTCAACACTGATTGCTTAGGAGCTGTTAGAGTCTGGAGATACAGGGAAAGTTTTTCTGCGAAACCATCCAAACTACTACTAACTTACATCAATACTCTCACTGAGAGGTTGACATGATTACTTAAAACTCCAGTCCTATCTCAGAACATTATCCCTTATCCGCCAAAATTTAGAGTAGGCACTATGCATTCCGATGTATAGTGTTTTTCTGGCATACACCACACCAGATTCTTCCACCAGACTACCTGATAGTGAAGCCTGATTTATCACTCCAGAAAACACTTTCCAATGCTCCACAGTGTGCTTTACACCACCCCAGATGATGCTTGTGTCATGTAAAAGGTGAAATAACTATGTAAAATATACAGATAATTCATCTATATATGAAACTATTTTAAATATAAAAGTTTTGTACTGTAATGTCAAAAATCTTGACATTACACTTCAAAGTACACAGAAAGGAAGTATGTTTAATCAGATGACCACTTCAAATGAGTTTTTGGTTATATGGTCTTATCAGATTAATATCTCTAACTTAAATTGCCCTAATAAACTTCCTAATAGATAACAGGGATGTTCGGTCTGGACTTGTGTTTGAAGTGTATCAGAAATCTTAAGGATGTAGTTATTAACACAGGCATATGATAAACGAATGATAGGACCCTGAGTCCTTTTGAAGTCCCAATACACAATTTCTGTCTGGAAACATTGCCAAAAGACACTGGAAAGCATGTGGGAATAATGTGGCCTTAAAGTTCAATTTGAAATAAACTGTCTGCATAATTTGCAGATATATTTAATATACCAAGACTTATAAATGTGCCAATACGTGTAAGTCTAGGAGATATGTCACATGCCCAGAGGCAGAACTTTTTTTCACTTACTGCGATGAGTTTGTTTTTATTGAAATTTTTTCTGCAGGTAATTTTGAAATTAAATAAATTACGTAGTTATAATAAAGCACCAGATCAATTGCAATGCATTGATTATCTGGAGCATAAAGCAATATATATTATATTGCATCAGCTGAAAATTGCATTATTTTTTTCAAATATCTATTTAATACATTTTTTTTCTGTTGCCTTTGGTCTAACATCACATAATTATAAAGTAAAAATTTAGTTATAGGTGCATTGCTCATAAGAACAATATTCAGGATTCACAGCTTCACAGACTGGGAAAGGCTAGGGACGGGGTTGACATAAATTAATGTGCTGCTGCTGTACAGTGCTGCTCTGTATTTGACTGTTCTCTTCAAACAGCGCTTCATTATGGCTGCACTGCTTTTAAGAAAACTTACACAGTACAGTGTAGCCAGAGCAATGCACTATTTGAAGAGAACAACTTGATGAGGAGCAGGGCTGCAAAGCAAAAGAGCCAACAGTTCCTTCATGTCCCTATTCTTTCTGCAGACATGCTGCATTTTCTGCGATGACATCTCCGATTACAGCATGTTCTGCTATGGGGGTCACATGCCTAGCACAACTATGATGTTAATTAAATCAACAACTGGATTGGAGATGTTTAAAAAATTTGACAAATTGTATTTAGAATATATATATATATATATATATATATATATATATATATATATATATATATATCCTCTCCAAGAACACAGGCACTCACTGGTCTTTTAAAATGTAATCCTTTAATCAATCCCTTAAAACAATTATTTTACCATGACGTTTCGGTACATCATTGTACCTTTATCAAATGTGACAAAAATAAATATTAAAAGCTTCACAGATAACTTACCCCAGACCACCACCTAAATACTGTTTGAGTGCATCACATGCCGCCAGTTCTCCGTGTGTGAAAACGGCGTCTGACGTCATCAGGGTGCGCTGAACTGTGCGCCCTGTGAGATCGTGGAGCCGGTGTTGCCTTGGCAACATGTAATCAAATCACGGTTTTTGCGGCGACGATGTAATAACCCAATCCGTTTATGTATTTGCCTATTGATTATAACGCCGCATATACATGATAATAGAGATCTCCATACTTATTACATACGGGTACAAAGTACCCCAAACTTCTGCAATAGTGGACAAAACGATCTGTATATCGGCGCAACACTCAAGACAAATGACAGTTTAAAAACAAAGTGCATATATAAGTGCATCTACACAACATTACATCTATATCACAATATGTAAAAGACCTGTAGAGCTTTTGAAGTCATAAATACAATAAACAGTGTCAAATTACATATAAAGTGATATACCAGCTTACAATCATGCCTACTAGCAGTATGGTAGAAACTTAGGAACAATATGTGAGGGCCATTCTGTATCTTGTTGAGAGTCCCTTGTACAACTGCAGGAAGGATATGTATACTCTGATCTTATTACAAAGACAGATGTTGTCTAGTAGAAGGGGCTAAAGTCCAGAGAGGTATTAAGGCCATATGGAGAGATGGTGTTCAGCCTGTAGATCCACTTGGTTTCGCATTGTAGCAAAAGATTCCCCCTGTCACCTCCTCTCGGGAGGGGGGTAACATGGTCTATAAGCATCGTGCGTAGACTGGAGACCGCATGTTTATGTTGGATACAATGCCTAGCTACTGGTTGTTCCGATTCGCCAGTGCGAAGGGCCTCCCGTATCGCACATCGGTGGTTTGCCATGCGTTCGCGGAAGGTTGTTACAGTTTTGCTGATATAGACACTGGAGCATGGGCAAATGATCATATATACCACATATATGCTGGTGCATGTAAGGCGATGCCTAATGTTGAATCTTTGATTGCTATGAGGGTGCTGAAAGGAATTGCCCCTAAGCATACCATTGCAGGTGACACATCCTGAACAGGGAAAACAGCCCATCTTCATAGGCTTAAGCCAGGTATCCTTTTTATAATTTCGTATCGGATCTGATTTAACCAGTATATCCCTTAGGTTATTTGCTCTTCTGTATGCTATTCTGGGGGCAGCAACCCTCCCAAATGGTAGTGTGGGATCACTGCCTACCACTGGCCAATGTCTCCGGACCGCCTCAGTAAGGTGTCTAGAATCTGGTGTGTATGTGGTAACCATGTTGATCTGCTCAGGATCTGACTTTGTTGTCCGATGCCTCTTTCCCAACTTAGTAGGATCCATGAGGTCATCCCGTGCCTTCTTAACCATCTCTTTAGTATAGCCTCTCTCCACTAATTTCGCATCCATTTCTTCCAGCTGTTGTTGTAGCATAGGTAACTCACTATTGTTCCTGATGACATGAGTGATTTTTACAGAATGGCTTTGAGGCAGGCATACTCAGTGAGCAAGAGTTGACATTTCTTATCACTGATTATCCAAAGGTACCTGTGCTCTATGTACTGCCAAAGGTGCATAAAACCCTACAAAATCCACCTGGCAGACCAAAAATAGAAATAAATTTATCAGGTAAGTTCTAACATAAATTATGTTTTTTCATGTAAGTGGCAAGAGTCCATGAGCTAGTGACATATGGAAGCTGCAAGAGGATCACCCACAGCAGAACTGTCTATATAGCTCCTCCCCTAACTGCCACCTCCAGTCATTCGACCGAAGACAAGCAAGAGAAAGGAGAAACCATAGGGTGCAGTGGTGACTGTAGTCTAAAAATAAAATATACCTGCCTTAAAATGACAGGGCGGGCCGTGGACTGGATACACCACCAGAGAAATAAATTTATCAGGTAAGCATAAATTATGTTTTCTCTTGTAAGGTGTATCCAGTCCACGGATCATCCATTACTTGTGGGATACCAATACCAAAGCTAAAGTACACGGATGAAGGGAGGGACAAAGCAGGTACTTAAACGGAAGGTACCACTGCCTGTAAAACCTGTCTCCCAAAAATAGCCTCCGAAGAAGCAAAAGTATCAAATTTATAAAACTTTGAAAAAGTATGAAGCGAAGACCAAGTCGCCGCCTTGCAAATCTGTTCAACAGAAGCCTCATTTTTAAAAGCCCATGTGGAAGCCACAGCTCTAGTAGAATGAGCTGTAATCCTTTCAGGAGGCTGCTGGCCAGCAGTCTCATAAGCTAAGCGTATTATACTTCTTAGCCAAAACTAAAGAAGTTGCCGAAGCCTTTTGGCCTCTCCTCTGTCCAGAGTAGACAACAAACAAAGCAGATGTTTGACGAAAATCTTTAGTAGCTTGTAAATAAAACTTTAAAGCACGAACCACGTCAAGATTGTGTAATAGACGTTCCTTTTCTTGAAGAACGATTAGGACACAATGACGGAACAACAATCTCCTGATTGATATTCTTATTAGATACCACCTTAGGTAAAAACCCAGGTTTGGTATGCAAAACTACCTTATCTGCATGGAAGATCAGATAAGGGGAATCACACTGTAAAGCAGATAACTGGGAAACTCTACGATCCGAGGAAATAGCTACCAAAACCAGAACTTTCCAAGATAAAAGCTTGATATCTATGGAATGAAGAGGTTCAAACGGAACCCCTTGGAGAACTTTAAGAACCAAATTTAAACTCCATGGCGGAGCAACTGGTTTAAACACAGGCTTGATTCTAACTAAAGCCTCACAAAATGCCTGAACGTCTGGAACATCCGCCAGACGCTTGTGCAAAAGAATAGACAGAGCAGAAATCTGTCCCTTTAAGGAACTAGCTGACAATCCCTTTTCCAATCCTTCTTGGAGAAAAGATAATATCCTGGGAATCCTGACTTTACTCCATGAGTAACCCTTGGATTCACACCAATAAAGATATTTACGCCATATCTTATGATAGATTTTCCTGGTGACAGGCTTTTGTGCCAGAATTAAGGTATCAATGACTGACTCGGAGAAGCCACGCATTGATAAAATCAAGCGTTCAATCTCCAGGCAGTCAGTCTCAGAGAAATTAGATTTGGATAGTTGAAAGGACCCTGAAACAGAAGATCCTGTCTCAGAGGCAGAGTCCATGGTGGAAGGGATGACATGTCCACCAGATCTGCATACCAAGTCCTGCGAGGCCACGCAGGTGCTATCAAAATCACAGATGCTCTCTCCTGCTTGATCTTGGCAATCAGACGAGGGAGCAGAGGAAAAGGTGGAAACACATAAGCCAGGTTGAAGGACCAAGGCGCTGCTAGAGCATCTATCAGTGTTGCCTTGGGATCCCTGGACCTGGATCCGTAACAAGGAAGTTTGGCGTTCTGGCGAAACGCCATGATATCCAGTTCTGTTTTGCCCCAACGTTGAACCAATTGTGCAAACACCTCCGGATGGAGTTCCCACTCCCCCGGATGAAAAGTCTGTCGACTTAGAAAATCCGCCTCCCAGTTCTCTACACCTGGGATATGGATAGCTGATAGGTGGCAAGAGTGAATCTCTGCCCAACGAATTATCTTTGAAACTTTCAACATCGCTAGGGAACTCCTTGTTCCCCCTTGATGGTTGATGAAAGCCACAGTCGTGATGTTGTCCGACTGAAATCTGATGAACCTCATTGTCGCTAGCTGAGGCCAAGCCTGAAGAGCATTGAATATCGCTCTTAGTTCCAGAATGTTTATTGGAAGGAGGGTCTCCTCCTGAGTCCACGATCCCTGAGCCTTCAGGGAGTTCCAGACTGCCCCCCAGCCTAGAAGGCTGGCATCTGTCGTTACTATTGTCCAATCTGGCCTGCGAAAGGTCATACCTTTGGACAGATGGACCCGAGATAGCCACCAGAGAAGAGAATCCCTGGTCTCTTGATCCAGATTTAGTAGAGGGGACAAATCTGTGTAATCCCCATTCCACTGACTGAGCATGCAGAGCTGCAGCGGTCTGAGATGTAGGCGGGCAAACGGCACTATGTCCATTGCCTCTACCATTAAGCCGATTACTTCCATACACTGAGCCACCAAAGGGTGAGAAGTAGAATAAAGAACACGGCAAGAATTTAGAAGTTTTGATAACCTGGTCTCTGTCAGGTAAATCCTCATTTCTACAGAATCTATCAGAGTTACCAGAAAGGGGAGAGGGGATAGAGAACTCTTCTCTTCGTTCACTTTCCACCCGTGCGACCTCAGAAATGCCAGAACTATGTCCGTATGAGACTTGGCAATTTGGAAATTTGACGCCTGTATCAGAATGTTGTCTAAATAAGGGGCCACTGCTATGCCCCGTGGCCTTAGGACCGCCAGAAATGACCCCAGAACCTTCATAAAGATTCTTGGAGCTGTAGCTAACCCAAAGGAAAGAGCTACAAACTGGTAATGCCTGTCCAGGAAGGCAAACCTGAGAAACCGATGAAAATCTTTGTGTATCGGAATGTGAAGATAAGCATCCTTTAAATCCACTGTAGTCATGTATTGACCCTCCTGGATCATAGGTAGGATGGTACGAATAGTCTCCATCTTGAATGATGGGACCCTGAGAAATTTGTTTAGGATCTTGAGATCTAAGATTGGTCTGAAGGTTCCCTCTTTCTTGGGAACCACAAACAGATTTGAATAGAAGCTTTGTCCCTGTTCCTCCTTTGGAATTGGGTGGATCACTCCCATAACTTGGAGGTCTTGAACACAATGTAAGAATCTACAAAGACAAGAGAAGACAGATGCGCCACATGGCCCAATATTGTTTGGTCCAAAATGTATTGATAGATGTGCAAAGATTGAACTCACATTTGTTTCAGCACCTCAATTGGTGCTATAGAGACAGTCTGGGATCTCTTACAGTCACCCAGGGGACCAACCTCCGGTAATAGTGTGATGTCTGTATCAAAACGACATAAAGAGACACAGGTGCCTATATGGCCTAGTATTGTCTTGACAAGGTGAACAGTGTAATAAGATAGAATGGTACTCACAATAGTTGTAGCATCTCCTTTGATGCTATAGAGGCAGGATGGGATAAATGTAGTCACCCACCAGACTTAAACACAGGCCCACTGGATAGATACAGATGGAAGTCAGGACCACCAGTAGTCAGGAATACCCAAGATAAGATAACCCCTCTCAATCAGAGGGATAGCAGGCAAGCAAACAAAATGGTAGCAAGTGTTCAGGATATTAAAAAAGTTTTATTAAAATAATAATAACAGGGCAACGCATTTCTCAGCTCTAGGTTGTTTCATCAGGCTTCATAAAAACATTTGAGAACACTTGCTATATATACACTATAAATATAATTAATTAGTCTTAATCAAAACCACATGGTAATAGGAGCAGTCTAGGGGGCCATGGAAACCCTATTGGCCCATTTTGTTGCAATTAGTATAATACACCCTCTGTCATATATATGATATAATGAGTCAGTGATAAGTAAATAAACATAATATAATATAATAATAATAATAATAATAATAATAAACTCAGGCTAACATATATCTCATTAACATTTTGCTTACAGAGCTCAACAAAAGACATCTCAGAAAATGTATAAAACTATGAGCTTACATGTCACTGATGGCTAGCATTCGATAATACACAACAGTTGTTCTGAGACAATTTAAACTGAAAACTGAGAACTGGATGTGTACAGATATGAATGCACCTAATATATATATATGACCATATTGTATACTCACTATTTCATATGTGAACAGGCTCTGACCTCTATGACATGAGTTTTTTAACAAATATATACCCACAGTGTTAATTAGTAAAAATTATTCGATTTAAATAAACATAATCTAGCCCACCTTGGTAGATTGTATGGTTCTTTGATAATGTAATACTTACTAGCAACTTGATCTAAATGGGGTTAATAATTTGATACATTGAAGCTGTTAGCACACTGTTATAGTGGCTAAACGGTTAGCGTGTTGACATGCTCTTTGCGCATGTCTTAGAGGGGCGTGTAATTCAGATCGAATTCAATTTTGTGATTGGCGCGGGTAATGTGTCAAAATAGCCTAGGGGGATACGAGTTTAGACTGACTTGTCAGAGTTATACAAAGCTGTCGTAAATTATATTCAGACAAACTCTGCGTTTTAAATTATCGCCTTGATCTGAATTATGCTAGTATACACACTATATAGTATGAATCAGAGATTTCTTAGCCAATACCGGCTAGCCTATTTAGATAAAGCCCATTGGCTCTGACGTTTAGCCAAGAGATTGGAAACAAGTGGTTATTGTGATAGAAAACAAAGGGGCGTAATGGGGCGGACCTGAGTAATACCAGCCCAAATTGTTGGCGCTTGTCCTCAAGACTAGGCAATACGTGGCAATGTTTATTTATATTAGTAAAGGGCGTGTTACAAATGTCAAAGTCACTTGTAACACGTTGACAGTTTATAAACCCATGACCGGACATGACAGAGAGCCATAAGGATAATAAGCCCTTTGCTATTCATATTGGCCGTAAAAGACTGTATAATTCCTATGCTATAAGCCAAATAACTCTAACCACTCATATCTGGGTGACTGAATATATTGAAAATAAAATCGACTTAGGCAGCCTAATCTCTATGTGGTATACAGTAAAATAATCACAGTGTGTGTATCAGATTACTGTGAACATATTCATATCAAGTTTGATTCATTCCTTTCTTTTTAGAAGAAATGCTCATTAATAATAAAACATAATTTATGTAAGAACTTACCTGATAAATTCATTTCTTTCATATTAGCAAGAGTCCATGAGCTAGTGACGTATGGGATATACATTCCTACCAGGAGGGGCAAAGTTTCCCAAACCTCAAAATGCCTATAAATACACCCCTCACCACACCCACAATTCAGTTTAACGAATAGCCAAGAAGTGGGGTGATAAAAAAGTGCGAAAGCATATAAAATAAGGAATTGGAATAATTGTGCTTTATACAAAATCATAACCACCACAAAAAAAGGGTGGGCCTCATGGACTCTTGCTAATATGAAAGAAATTAATTTATCAGGTAAGTTCTTACATAAATTATGTTTTCTTTCATGTAATTAGCAAGAGTCCATGAGCTAGTGACGTATGGGATAATGACTACCCAAGATGTGGATCTTTCCACACAAGAGTCACTAGAGAGGGAGGGACAAAATAAAGACAGCCAATTCCTGCTGAAAATAATCCACACCCAAAATAAAGTTTAATGAAAACATAAGCAGAAGATTCAAACTGAAACCGCTGCCTGAAGTACTTTTCTACCAAAAACTGCTTCAGAAGAAGAAAATACATAAAAATGGTAGAATTTAGTAAAAGTATGCAAAGAGGACCAAGTTGCTGCTTTGCAAATCTGATCAACCGAAGCTTCATTCCTAAACGCCCAGGAAGTAGAAACTGACCTAGTAGAATGAGCTGTAATTCTCTGAGGCGGAGTTTTACCCGACTCAACATAGGCAAGATGAATTAAAGATTTCAACCAAGATGCCAAAGAAATGGCAGAAGCTTTCTGGCCTTTTCTAGAACCAGAAAAGATAACAAATAGACTAGAAGTCTTACGGAAAGATTTAGTAGCTTCAACATAATATTTCAAAGCTCTAACAACATCCAAAGAATGCAACGATTTCTCCTTAGAATTCTTAGGATTAGGACATAATGAAGGAACCACAATTTCTCTACTAATGTTGTTGGAATTCACAACTTTAGGTAAAAATTCAAAAGAAGTTCGCAACACCGCCTTATCCTGATGAAAAATCAGAAAAGGAGACTCACAAGAAAGAGCAGATAATTCAGAAACTCTTCTGGCAGAAGAGATGGCCAAAAGGAACAAAACTTTCCAAGAAAGTAATTTAATGTCCAATGAATGCATAGGTTCAAACGGAGGAGCTTGAAGAGCTCCCAGAACCAAATTCAAACTCCAAGGAAGAGAAATTGACTTAATGACAGGTTTTATACGAACCTAAGCTTGTACAAAACAATAATATCAGGAAGAATAGCAAACTTTCTGTGAAAAAGAACAGAAAGAGCAGAGATTTGTCCTTCCAAAGAACTTGCGGACAAACCCTTATCTAAACCATCCTGAAGAAACTGTAAAATTCTCGGTATTCTAAAAGAATGCCAAGAAAAATGATGAGAAAGACACCAAGAAATATAAGTCTTCCAAACTCTATAATATATCTCTCTAGATACAGATTTACGAGCCTGTAACATAGTATTAATCACAGAGTCAGAGAAACCTCTTTGACCAAGAATCAAGCGTTCAATCTCCATACCTTTAAATTTAAGGATTTCAGATCCTGATGGAAAAAGGGACCTTGTGACAGAAGGTCTGGTCTTAACGGAAGAGTCCACGGTTGGCAAGAGGCCATCCGGACAAGATCCGCATACCAAAACCTGTGAGGCCATGCCGGAGCTACCAGCAGAACAAACGAGCATTCCTTCAGAATCTTGGAGATTACTCTTGGAAGAAGAACTAGAGGCGGAAAGATATAGGCAGGATGATACTTCCAAGGAAGTGATAATGCATCCACTGCCTCCGCCTGAGGATCCCGGGATCTGGACAGATACCTGGGAAGTTTCTTGTTTAGATGGGACGCCATCAGATCTATTTCTGGAAGTTCCCACATTTGAACAATCTGAAGAAATACCTCTGGGTGAAGAGACCATTCGCCCGGATGCAACGTTTGGCGACTGAGATAATCCGCTTCCCAATTGTCTATACCTGGGATATGAACCGCAGAGATTAGACAGGAGCTGGATTCCGCCCAAACCAAAATTCGAGATACTTCTTTCATAGCCAGAGGACTGTGAGTCCCTCCTTGATGATTGATGTATGCCACAGTTGTGACATTGTCTGTCTGAAAACAAATGAACGATTCTCTCTTCAGAAGAGGCCAAAACTGAAGAGCTCTGAAAATTGCACGGAGTTCCAAAATATTGATCGGTAATCTCACCTCCTGAGATTCCCAAACTCCTTGTGCCGTCAGAGATCCCCACACAGCTCCCCAACCTGTGAGACTTGCATCTGTTGAAATTACAGTCCAGGTCGGAAGCACAAAAGAAGCCCCCTGAATTAAACGATGGTGATCTGTCCACCATGTTAGAGAGTGTCGAACAATCGGTTTTAAAGATATTAATTGAGATATCTTTGTGTAATCCTTGCACCATTGATTCAGCATACAGAGCTGAAGAGGTCGCATGTGAAAACGAGCAAAGGGGATCGCGTCCGATGCAGCAGTCATAAGACCTAGAATTTCCATGCATAAGGCTACCGAAGGGAATGATTGTGACTGAAGGTTTCGACAAGCTGCAATCAATTTTAGACGTCTCTTGTCTGTTAAAGACAGAGTCATGGACACTGAATCCATCTGGAAACCCAGAAAGGTTACCCTTGTCTGAGGAATCAATGAACTTTTTGGTAAATTGATCCTCCAACCATGATCTTGAAGAAACAACACAAGTCGATTCGTATGAGATTCTGCTAAATGTAAAGACTGAGCAAGTACCAAGATATCGTCCAAATAAGGAAATACCACAATACCCTGTTCTCTGATTACAGACAGAAGGGCACCGAGAACCTTTGTAAAAATTCTTGGAGCTGTAGCTAGGCCAAACGGCAGAGCCACAAACTGGTAATGCTTGTCCAGAAAAGAGAATCTCAGGAACTGATAATGATCTGGATGAATCGGAATATGCAGATATGCATCCTGTAAATCTATTGTGGACATATAATTCCCTTGCTGAACAAAAGGCAAGATAGTCCTTACAGTTACCATCTTGAACGTTGGTATCCTTACATAACGATTCAATATTTTTAGATCCAGAACTGGTCTGAAGGAATTCTCCTTCTTTGGTACAATGAAGAGATTTGAATAAAACCCCATCCCCTGTTCCGGAACTGGAACTGGCATAATTACTCCAGTCAACTCTAGATCTGAAACACAATTCAGAAATGCTTGAGCTTTTACTGGATTTACTGGGACACGGGAAAGAAAAAATCTCTTTGCAGGAGGTCTCATCTTGAAACCAATTCTGTACCCTTCTGAAACAATGTTCTGAATCCAAAGATTGTGAACAGAATTGATCCAAATTTCCTTGAAAAAACGTAACCTGCCCCCTACCAGCTGAGCTGGAATGAGGGCCGCACCTTCATGTGGACTTAGAAGCAGGCTTTGCCTTTCTAGCTGGCTTGGATTTATTCCAGACTGGAGATGGTTTCCAAACTGAAACTGCTCCTGAGGATGAAGGATCAGGCTTTTGTTCTTTGTTGAAACGAAAGGAACGAAAACGATTATTAGCCCTGTTTTTACCTTTAGATTTTTTATCCTGTGGTAAAAAAGTTCCTTTCCCACCAGTAACAGTTGAAATAATAGAATCCAACTGAGAACCAAATAATTTGTTACCCTGGAAAGAAATAGAAAGTAGAGTTGATTTAGAAGCCATATCAGCATTCCAAGTTTTAAGCCATAAAGCTCTTCTAGCTAAGATAGCTAGAGACATAAACCTGACATCAACTCTGATAATATCAAAAATGGCATCACAGATAAAATTATTAGCATGCTGAAGAAGAATAATAATATCATGAGAATCATGATGTGTTACTTGTTGCGCTAAAGTTTCCAACCAAAAAGTTGAAGCTGCAGCAACATCAGCCAAAGATATAGCAGGTCTAAGAAGATTACCTGAACACAGATAAGCTTTTCTTAGAAAGGATTCAATTTTCCTATCTAAAGGATCCTTAAACGAAGTACCATCTGACGTAGGAATAGTAGTACGTTTAGCAAGGGTAGAAATAGCCCCATCAACTTTAGGGATTTTGTCCCAAAATTCTAATCTGTCAGACGGCACAGGATATAATTGCTTAAAACGTTTAGAAGGAGTAAATGAATTACCCAATTTATCCCATTCTTTGGAAATTACTGCAGAAATAGCATTAGGAACAGGAAAAACTTCTGGAATAACCACAGGAGCTTTAAATACCTTATCCAAACGTTTTGAATTAGTATCAAGAGGACCAGAATCCTCTATTTCTAAAGCAATTAGTACTTCTTTAAGTAAAGAACGAATAAATTCCATTTTAAATAAATATGAAGATTTATCAGCATCAACCTCTGAGACAGAATCCTCTGAACCAGAAGAGTCATCAGAATCAGAATGATGATGTTCATTTAAAAATTCATCTGTAGGGAGAGAAGTTTTAAAAGATTTTTTACGTTTACTAGAAGGAGAAATAACAGACATAGCCTTCTTTATGGATTCAGAAACAAAATCTCTTATGTTATCAGGAACATTCTGCACCTTAGATGTTGAAGGAACTGCAACAGGCAATGGTACTTTACTAAAGGAAATATTATCTGCTTTAACAAGTTTGTCATGACAATCAATACAAACAACAGCTGGAGGAATAGCTACCAAAAGTTTACAGCAGATACACTTAGCTTTGGTAGATCCAGCACTAGACAGCGATTTTCCTGTAGTATCTTCTGACTCAGATGCAACGTGAGACATCTTGCAATATGTAAGAGAAAAAACAACATATATAAAGCAAAATTGATCAAATTCCTTAAATGACAGTTTCAGGAATGGGAAAAAATGCCAAAGAACAAGCTTCTAGCAACCAGAAGCAATGAAAAATGAGACTTAAATAATGTGGAGACAAAAGCGACGCCCATATTTTTTAGCGCCAAATAAAACGCCCACATTATTTGGCGCCTAAATGCTTTTGGCGCCAAAATGACGCCACATCCGGAACGCCGACACTTTTGGCGCAAAATAACGTCAAAAAAATGACGCAACTTCCGGCGACACGTATGACGCCGGAAACGGAAAAATAATTTTTGCGCCAAAAAAGTCCACGCCAAGAATGACGCAATAAAATGAAGCATTTTCAGCCCCCGCGAGCCTAACAGCCCACAGGGAAGAGTCAAATTTTTGAAGGTAAGAAAAAATGATTAAATCAAATGCATTATCCCAAATATGAAACTGACTGTCTGAATAATAAGGAAAGTTGAACATTCTGAGTCAAGGCAAATAAATGTTTGAATACATATATTTAGAACTTTATAAACAAAGTGCCCAACCATAGCTTAGAGTGTCACAGAAAATAAGATTTACTTACCCCAGGACACTCATCTACATGTTTATAGAAAGCCAAACCAGTACTGAAACGAGAATCAGCAGAGGTAATGGTATATATAAGAGTATATCGTCGATCTGAAAAGGGAGGTAAGAGATGAATCTCTACGACCGATAACAGAGAACCTATGAAATAGACCCCGTAGAAGGAGATCACTGCATTCAAATAGGCAATACTCTCCTCACATCCCTCTGACATTCACTGCACGCTGAGAGGAAAACCGGGCTCCAACTTGCTGCGGAGCGCATATCAACGTAGAATCTAGCACAAACTTACTTCACCACCTCCATCGGAGGCAAAGTTTGTAAAACTGAATTGTGGGTGTGGTGAGGGGTGTATTTATAGGCATTTTGAGGTTTGGGAAACTTTGCCCCTCCTGGTAGGAATGTATATCCCATACGTCACTAGCTCATGGACTCTTGCTAATTACATGAAAGAAATGTATGTGTGTGTTTTATGTTCATTTGTAAAGACAGTCACACAATCTTCACAAATAGACCGTGTTTAAACCGTAAAAGTGATATAAATGTGTTACGTTTATCTATAAAGGCAGTCTAACAAAAATGGTTGTGTAGTGCTAAAGAAGCTGTGTATCTAAAAGAGACCTAATACTAATAATCTATTACTATCATATACATGAGATTAAAAGTGTGTGATTATAATGAGAAATTGGTGATGTGGCGTGGGCCAAGTATGGAGAGAAAAATTACTTTCTACTAATAAGCCATAGATCTTAATCTATCTAGCTAAGAACATTGAGACAATATAAGTGGCTGTATGATGTCATTGAAGTGGTGTATATGTGTTGATCTAAAGCTAGTGAGACTATATAACTCTTAGTGTTATGTTGATGTGATGTACTACTTCTATGGTGACTACAAGAGAGAGGACTAAAATGCTATATAGGATAAGAGTGAGAGTTAAGATCTCAGATGTGCAGTCTATATGGGATAGGAGACTAATACTATAGCAACTATACATATTAGCCCAGGGTAGGTTGTGTAGGGTGTGCAATCTAATGTAGCTCTAGGACTAATACTATAACAACTAAACATATTAGCCCAGTTGTAATATAAAATTGGTTGGGAACTATTACTATAACAATGATATACAATAGAGATGTGATACCCAGATATAATATCTAGATAAGATAAAGAGGTATGAGGACTATGGGTGCAGGGGTAGTTAATTATATGGATGTCAATAAGCCTAACTCCATTGAATATCATTTTTAATAGTGAAATTTATCTCATAAATCAAAAGCAGCTAAATCAACACATTCATTAAGGCCATCAGGGGCTAACGTGTGTAATTTATGGATCCAAAAGGTCTCTCTGCGACGCAGAGTCAGCATAGGATTGGGACTATTCCGAGATATCTGTTCAATGGGTAGTATAGATAATGATTTTGAACTGCCTTTGTGCGCATATGCGCAGTGTCTAGATAGACTGTTTCAGAAATTTCCTTTTAATGTTATATACATGTTCACTCCGTTTTCTAATGGTGCGACCCACATATTGGACCCCACAGGCACAACTAATCAAATAAACTACATACGTAGATTCACATGACATCCTTTTAGTGATTTTAAAAAGTTCGCCTGTTTGATTAGAGGTAAAAGAGTTGGTTCCACTTTTCACTACTCTACACATATTGCATCTAGATTTTAAACATTTATAGAGCCCATGTCTGGGCAAAAAGTTGCCCAAGAAAGTGCTATTACGCCCTAAATTTTGTTGGGGGCCCTTGTTCTTATCTCTAACAACTTTACTGGGAGCTAATTTATTTTTTAATGTGGGTGCTCTCCTATATACGACACGTGGCTTAGAGGAGATATAGTTTTTAAGAAAAGGGTCATCACAAATTATTGGCCAATGCTTGTGAATAATTCTTCTGATTTCCAAATATTGATTGCTATAACCTGTTATAAACAAAGGTGTTTTAAGCATGTCAGAGGATTGTGGTTTCCTTTCTCTATTAATCTTTTTGGTGGGTATTAGATATTTGTTTCTATCATCATTTAGCTTAGGGAAAGGACCTGGGAGCGCCAAAATATAGGCGGAGGAACTAAAACGGGCGGTTAAATAACGTGTTAAGGTCCTCAATGTGGTGGATAGTAGCAAACAATCCAATATCATTAAAATTGTACAAAAATGGATACAAACCATTAAAGATAAATAGATACAATTTAATACAATTAAAACATGTAGATAAAATCATGGATCCATGGTACAATAAACAAAGATATACATAACATAAATATTTGACGTATGATAAAAGCAATATATAAGAAGCAGTCTGGTTAAATGATGCTGGTGTGGGCAAAAGACTATCAATGCCGTGTTCCCTATATAAGGTGAAGGTGTGCCTCTAAAAATTAACCAAAAAAATTTCTTTAACCAAAAAATTTTTGGTAAAACGATGTGTGTAAGGGGGTACCCCCTCAAAAAATGAACAGTTCCAAAAAATTGTGACTGTGATTATCCAAAGCAAAAACCATAAAAACAAAATGTCCAAAATATATAAAAAAAAATCAAAAATATCAAAAATTAAAAATAAAGAGTGAAAGATGTGTAAAAGGCTGTATAAAATCGTGTAAAAGGCTGTATAATCGTGAAAAAATGGTGATAGACACTGTCAGTGAGACAAAGTTCCAAATAGTATGTGTGTTGTTTAGGCAAAACTTCCTTCAGTCTCCTCAAAAGAAGGTCCAAACAATATGAAGATAGTGAAGTGAGGGAGTGTCCGGTAAAACCTGGATAAAGTCCCTATATCCAACCTGTAAAAGAAACATAAAATAGTGCAATAAAGCTACTAGATGTGTTTGTATAATAGGAAAAAAGCTCACCAATTTGCCAACGCGTTTCAGCCCAAATCTGGGCCTTTTTCAAGACTATGGATGGTGTGTAGTGGTGGCTCTATTTAAAGCTAGTGGTAGCCAATCAAAAAATGTTGATGTTAATTATTTGGCGCCAAAAATTTGGCGCCAAAAATTTTGACCCGGAAAAGGAAGTGCTTATATTTATAAGCTTATGTTTATATATATGCTTATGTATCGATGAGGTATACTTAAATGTATTACTGCAAAATGACTAAAAGATTGTCCTAAGAGGTTTTGTGAATTAAACATTGGTAATGCCGAAAAATGATCAGTGTCTCTATGCGATCAAACCGGAAGTGGCTATGGCGTGCCTAATTCTATTTCCGGTTTCGCTCTTTGTTTTGCTTCCGGTAACATTGGTATCACTTCCGGTGATATTATTAAGCGGTAATGGTCGCATGGTCTTCGTATATTAAAATGGAATATCCCAATGTTAGCACTTATTATGCTGGACATCTAAAAATATGGTGGTCTGAAATTCGTGGGATGGCTGATAATAGAAGCTCTATGATACATTCACGGATTAAAACATACTTAATAGACATGTTAAAATACATTCTAGTATTAGGACATAATTAGGTCCTTTCCCTAATCTATAGAACTTTTTTAAGGGTAGCTAGGTACCCTTTTAGTACCTAGGAGCTAACAGGAACTTTGTGTTAGCGCTGATAGATACCTTAGTATCATCATTTAGCGCTCTTAAATACCCATTCTGTACAAGGTCTAGCGGATAACCCTTTTCCAAGAATCTATCTTTTAATATGATGGACTGTCTAATATATCCATCTAACGTACTACAATTGCGCCTAATGCGCCTAAATTGTCCGTATGGCACATTCTTCTTCCAACTATAGTAATGATTGCTCCTAAAATTTAGAAAACTGTTACAATCTACCTTTTTTAAAAAAGTTTCAGACATAGTACCAGTTTCTGAAAAATATAGTGAAAGGTCTAGATATTCTATCCTTGTAGATTGAATGTTGCTAGTAAATTCAAGGCCAAACTCATTGGTATTTAGAGATGATGAGTAAAGAAGGGCCTCTTCATAAGTTCCCCTAAAGATAAAGATGAGATCATCAATGTAACGGCCATAGAACACCAGATTCGCACCCATAGGGGACCCATATACATGGGTCTCCTCAAATCTGCCCATGTAGAGGTTGGCAAAACTGGGTGCGAATCTGGTGCCCATGGCCGTACCCTTGATTTGGAGATAATATTGCCCTTGATAAATAAAATAATTGTGATGTAGTATAAAACGAATTAGATCAATAATGAACAATTGTTGTTTAAAGGGCATATAGATATCGGTTTCCAAATATGATTGAATTACTGTCAGACCCTTGTCATGGGGGATATTCGAGTATAACAAGCTCACATCGCTCGTTATCCACCAAATGTCAAAATCATTTTTAGTGATTCCCAGACCAGTCAATTTATTAAGTAGATCAGTGGAATCTTTAATGAAAGATGGTAGATTGATCACATGCTTCTGTAGAAATGAATGCACATAAGCAGAGAGATGGTCGGTGAGACTATTGATGCCAGCCACTATAGGCCTCCCAGGTAGATTGGACGTGTCCTTATGAATTTTAGGAAGATGATAATAAAAGGTCACACAAGGATTCTTAGGATATAGATATTCCTTCTGCTTTTTAGTGATAATTCCTTCATCAAAACCTTCCAATAGAAGAGAGAGGAGCTGTTTAGAAAAAATAGGAGTGGGATCATTAGATAGAACTCTGTAGTGGCTGGCATCATTAAGTATCCTATCTGCCTCCAGGATATAATCTTGGATATTCTGGATCACCGTCCCACCTCCCTTGTCCGCTTGACGGATTACGAGGTCTTTGTTGGTGCTTAAAGAGTTAAGGGCATGGCATTCTCCAGGGCTTAAATTACTCTTATATCTAGATTTCTTTGTCAGTCTTTCCAGGTCTTTTAGGACCATTGACTGATAGATGCTGATATGTGAATTTTTTGTCCTGGGCGGGTTAAAGTTAGATATAGGTTTGAAGTCTGTATGTATATATTTTTCAGTTAATTGTTGCAAAAGGGTATCAGGTTCATAAACAAGAATACCATCATTCAAACGTTCATTCGTGGTGTCTACAATGATAGGCTTATTCACAGTATTTTTGAGTCGTTTCTCTGCAAAGAACTTTTGTAGAGATAATTTCCTAGTGAAGTGATTTACATCTACAAATAACTGGAACATGTTAGAGTTATTGGAAGGACAATATGATAACCCTTTACCCAATACCCTAATCTCATCATCAGATAGCTCATGACTAGACAGGTTGAAAATGCCTTTCTTAAATTTTAATAATTTTTCTTTTTTGGCGGTTGTAGATCTTCCTCTACTTCCCAGTTTCCGTGTGCTCTTTTTTGTCGCGGTGGTCGAGGGGACATAGACCACTGTTCTATTGGATGGTTTTGGCCCACCTCTAAAAAAAGGGGTGCGACAGTGTTCCTCATCATGTGAAGTGGAGGGTTTAGGGATGGATTGTTGATCATTGCTAGTTATTGATAGGAATCTATTTTCTGACTCGTATGACTTAAGAGAAGTTCTAGATTGGTAGTTTAAATCTTGGACTCTATGAGGGTTATAATTATAGCTCTCTTTGTCTCTATGTGAATTGTAGTTGTAATTTTCTTTGTCTACATGTGTAGAGGTCGATGTATAACTTGGAGCACCATAATTGGAGTCATGGGCTCTTTGCGAGTTGTAGTTAGACCTCTCTTTTGGTATATGTTTATCCACATGTATAGAGGTTGATGGATGTCGTGAAGCTCCATGATTATTAGAATTGGTATAGCTATTTGAATGGTGATTAGATAAATTATCGTCATGGTAAGAGACATGATTGTCATGTCTATTACCATAGTTTTGTTCCATGTTGTTATTATATCTATTCCCATAATCCTGTTCCCTAGGCCTATTCCAAGTGTGAGATCTATTGTAATGCAAATCATTTGGATCAGTTCTATTGTGATGAAATCTATCATGGTTTAAATGTGTATCATGATACATTTGTTGATGTCTTCTGTCATCCCTCATGGGATTTTGATCATATGGTCTTGATCTATTAAAGTAATGTGTTTTCTCATTCTTTAGGGCGTAATAGCACTTTCTTGGGCAACTTTTTGCCCAGACTTGGGCTCTATAAATGTTTAAAATCTAGATGCAATATGTGTAGAGTAGTGAAAAGTGGAACCAACTCTTATACCTCTAATCAAAAAGGCGAACTTTTAAAAATCACTTAAAGGATGTCATGTGAATCTACGTATGTAGTTTATTTGATTAGTTGTGCCTGTGGGGTCCAATATGTGGGCCGCACGGGTTGCACCATTAGAAAACGTTGGAGTGAACATGTATATAACATTAAAAGGAAATTTCTGAAACACAGTCTATCTAGACACTGCGCATATGCGCACAAAGGCAGTTCAAAATCATTATCTATACTACCCATTGAACAGATATCTCGGAATAGTCACAATCCTATGCCGACTCTGCGTCGCAGAGAGACCTTTTGGATCCATAAATTACACACATTAGCCCCTGATGGCCTTAATGATTGTGTTGATTTAGCTGTTTTTGATTTATGAGATAAATTTCACTATTAAATATGATATTCAATGGAGTTAGGCTTATAGACATCCATATAATTAACTACCCCTGCACCCATAGTCCTCATACCTCTTTATCTTATCTAGATATTATATCTGGGTATCACATCTCTATTGTATATCATTGTTATAGTAATAGTTCCCAACCAATTTTATATTACAACTGGGCTAATATGTTTAGTTGTTATAGTATTAGTCCTAGAGCTACATTAGATTGCACACCCTACACAACCTACCCTGGGCTAATATGTATAGTTGCTATAGTATTAGTCTCCTATCCCATATAGACTGCACATCTGATATCTTAACTCTCACTCTTATCCTATATAGCATTTTAGTACTCTCTCTTGTAGTCACCATAGAAGTAGTACATCACATCAACATAACACTAAGAGTTATATAGTCTCACTAGCTTTAGATCAACACATATACACCACTTCAATGACATCATACAGCCACTTATATTGTCTCAATGTTCTTAGCTAGATAGATTAAGATCTATGGCTTATTAGTAGAAAGTAATTTCTCTCTCCATACTTGGCCCACGCCACATCACCAATTTCTCATTATAATCACACACTTTTAATCTCATGTATATGATAGTAATAGATTATTAGTATTAGGTCTCTTTTAGATACACTCAGCTTCTTTAGCACTACACAACCATTTTTGTTAGACTGCCTTTATAGATAAACGTAACACATTTATATCACTTTTACGGTTTAAACACTGTCTATTTGTGAAGATTGTGTGACTGTCTTTACAAATGAACATAAAACACACATATACATTTATTATTAATGAGCATTTCTTCTAAAAAGAAAGGAATGAATCAAACTTGATATGAATATGTTCACAGTAATCTGATACACACACTTTGATTATTTTACTGTATACCACATAGAGATTAGGCTGCCTAAGTCGATTTTATTTTCAATATATTCAGTCACCCAGATATATGTGTGGTTAGAGTTATTTGGCTTATAGCATAGGGCTTATTATCCTTATGGCTCTCTGTCATGTCCGGTCATGGGTTTATAAACTATCAACGTGTTACAAGTGACTTTGACATTTGTAACACGCCCTTTACTAATATAAATAAACATTGCCACGTATTGCCTAGTCTTGAGGACAAGCGCCAACAATTTGGGCTGGTATTACTCAGGTCCGCCCCATTACGCCCCTTTGTTTTCTATCACAATAACCACTTGAGTCCAATCTCTTGGCTAAACGTCAGAGCCAATGGGCTTTATCTAAATAGGCTAGCCGGTATTGGCTAAGAAATCTTTGATTCATACTATATAGTGTGTATACTAGCATAATTCAGATCAAGGCGATAATTTAAAACGCCGAGTTTGTCTGAATATAATTTACGATAGCTTTGTATAACTCTGACAAGTCACAGTCTAAACTCGTATCCCCCTAGGTTATTTTGACACATTACCCGCGCCAACCACAAAATTGAATTCGATCTGAATTACACGCCCCTCTAAGACATGCGCAATGAGCATGTCAACACGCTAACCGTTTAGCCACTATAACAGTGTGCTAACAGCTTCAATGTATCAAATTATTAACCCCATTTAGATCAAGTTGCAAGTAAGTATTACATTATCAAAGAACCATACAATCTACCAAGGTGGGCTAGATTATGTTTATTTAAATCGAATAATTTTTACTACTTAACACTGTGGGTATATATTTGTTAAAAAACTCATGTCATAGAGGTCAGAGCCTGTTCACATATGAAATAGTGAGTATACAATATGGTCATATATATATTAGGTGCATTCATATATCTGTACACATCCAGTTCTCAGTTTTCAGTTTAAATTGTCTCAGATCAACTGTTGTGTTTTATCGAATGCTAGCCATCAGTGACATGTAAGCTCATAGTTTTATACATTTTCTGAGATGTCTTTTGTTGAGCTCTGTAAGCAAAATGTTAATGAGATATATGTTAGCCTGAGTTTATTATTATTATATTATGTTTATTTACTTATCACTGACTCATTATATCATATATATGACAGAGGGTGTATTAAACTAATTGCAACAAAATGGGCCAATAGGGTTTCCATGGCCCCCTAGACTCCTCCTATTACCATGTGGTTTTGATTAAGACTAAATTAGATTTATAGTGTATATATAGCAAGTGTTCTCAAATGTTTTTATGAAGCCTGATGAAACAGCCTAGAGCTGAGAAATGCGTTGCCCTGTTATTATTTTAATAAAACTTTTTTAATATCCTGAACACTTGCTACCATTTTGTTTGCTTGCCTGCTATCCCTCTGATTGAGAGGGGTTATCTTATCTTGGGTATTCCTGACTACTGGTGGTCCTGACTTCCATCTGTATCTATCCAGTGGGCCTGTGTTTAAGTCTGGTGGGTGACTACATTTATCCCATCCTGCCTCTATAGCATCAAAGGAGATGCTACAACTATTGTGAGTACCATTCTATCTTATTACACTGTTCACCTTGTCAAGACAATACTAGGCCATATAGGCACCTGTGTCTCTTTATGTAGTTTTGATACAGACATCACACTATTACCGGAGGTTGGTCCCCTGGCTGACTGTAAGAGATCCCAGACTGTCTCTATAGCACTAATTGAGGTGCTGAAACAAATGTGAGTTCAATCTTTGCACATCTATCAATACATTTTGGACCAAACAATATTGGGCCATGTGGCACATCTGTCTTCTCTTGTCTTTGTAGATTGCTGCTTTGGATCCCGGCCTGGATCTCCACAGATAGCTGCCTTGATCATCACCTCATTGATTCCTCATTTTATATCAATAGAGACTTTTTTCATTATATGAGTTTATATTATATAATTCAGTGCACTGCTCAATCAATGTATACATCATATTGAGAGGTTGCCTATTTAGGTCCAATCACCTGTTTAATATTATTGTATACCAATTTATCTGTGTCTTTCTCCTAGAAGGTTGTGATATATCTCTAGATCTAATCACCTGCTTATTATTATCATTGTACACCTATTTTTATTTGTCTTTCTCCTAGGAGGTTGTGCTTTATATCTATCATATCTATATTTATTTTTACATTGTTAGATTAGATTACTGTCTTCTACACTAAGCATTCTATCTTTCTCTTATGAGGTTGTTGGATATATATTTATATCTTGCCTATATTAACAGCTATAGAGGACTGATTAAGTCACTTCTATAATTATTAGGAATATAGATCCTCCATTAGGGCGCCCCCTCCTCTGTTACAATGTAAGAATGCCTCTCTTTTTATCTAGTTTGCAGATAATTGTGAAAGGTGAAATCTCCCTTTTGGAGGGGAAGCTTTGAAGTCCAGAAGATATCCCTGGGATACAATTTCCAATGCCCAGGGATCCTGGACATCTCTTGCCCAAGCCTGGGCGAAGAGAGAAAGTCTGCCCCCTACTAGATCCGTTACCGGATCGGGGGCCAATTCTTCATGCTGTCTTAGAGGCAGCAGCAGGCTTTTTGGCCTGCTTACATTTGTTCCAAGCCAGGTTACGTCTCCAGACCGACTTGGACTGGGCAAAAGTTCCCTCTCGTTTTGTATTAGAGGAAGTTGATGCCGCGCTCGTCTTAAAGTTTCGAAAGGCACGAAAATTAGTCTGTTTGGCCCTTGACTTATTAGACCTGTCCTGAGGGAGGGCATGACCTTTTCCTCCCATGATATCAGAAATGATCTCCTTCAAACCAGGCCCGAATAGGGTCTGACCCTTGAAGGGAATATTAAGAAACTTAGACTTTGAAGTAACGTCAGCTGACCATGATTTAAGCCATAGCGCCCTACGCACCTGAATAGCAAAACCAGAATTCTTAGCCGTTAGTTTAGTCAAATGAACAATGGCATCAGAAACAAATGAATTGGCTAGCTGCAGTGCTCTAAGCTTGTCAAGTATATCGTCCAATGGGGTCTCTACCTGTAAAGCCTCTTCCAGAGACTCAAACCAGAAGGCCGCCGCAGCAGTGACTGGGGCAATGCATGCAAGAGGCTGAAGAATAAAACCTTATTGAATAAACATTTTCTTAAGGTAACCCTCTAACTTTTTATCAATTGGATCTAAGAAAGCACAACTGTCCTCGACGGAGATAGTAGTACGCTTAGCTAGGGTAGAAACTGCTCCCTCCACCTTAGGGACCGTTTGTCATAAGTCCCGTGTGGCGGCATCTATTGGAAACAATTTCTTAAAAGTAGGAGGGGGAGAGAACGGTACACCTGGTCTATCCCATTCCTTAAAACCTTTTAGGTATTGGAAAAACATCAGTGTAAACAGGCACTGCATAGTATTTATCCAATCTGCACAATTTCTCTGGCACTGCAATGGTGTCGCAGTCATTCAGAGTAGCTAAAACCTCCCTGAGCAACACGCGGAGGTGTTCAAGCTTAAATTTAAATGTTGCCATATCAGAATCAGGTTGAATCATCTTCCCTGAGTCAGACACATCACCCACAGAAAGAAGCTCTCCTTCCTCAGCTTCTGCATATTGTGAGGGGGTATCAGACATAGCTACTAAAGCGTCAGAGTGCTCTGTATTTCTTCTAACCCCAGAGCTGTCTCGCTTTCCTCGTAACCCAGGTAGTCTGGATAATACTGCTGACAGTGTATTATCCATGACTGCCGCCATGTCTTGTAAAGTAAACACCATGGGCGCGCTAGATGTACTTGGCGCCTCTTGAGCGTGAGTCCCTTGAGCGGGAGTCAAAGGTTCTGACACGTGGGGCGAGTTAGTCGGCATTACTTCCCCCTTGTCAGATTCCTCTGGTGATAAATCTTTTAAAGACAGAATATGGTCTTTATAACTTAAAGTGTAATCAGTACATTTGGTACACATTCTAAGAGGGGGTTCCACCATGGCTTCTAAACATAATGAACAAGGAGTTTCCTCTATGTCAGACATGTTTAAACAGACTAGCAATGAGACCAGCAAGCTTGGAAAACACTTTAAATCAAGTTAACAAGCAAAAAATAAAAACGGTACTGTGCCTTTAAGAGAAATAAAAAAGGTCAGAATTAGAAAAACAGTGGAAAAAAAGCAGTAAATCAAACGAAATTTTTACAGTGTATATAATAGGCTAACAGAGCATTGCATCCACTTGCAAATGGATGATTAACCCCTTAGTTTCAAAAACGGATCAAAAAAACGAAATAGAAGTTTTTTTAACAATCACAACAAACTGCAACAGCTCTGCTGTGGCCCTACCTTGCCATACAAACGACTTTGGAAAGCACCAAAACCCTTCAGAGAGGTCCTAAGCATTCAGGGAACTCTTTCAAGGAAACTGGATGTCTCAGTCTGCAAAAGCTAATGCGCATTTAGGCGCGAAATTAGGCCCCTCCCACTTCCTGTCTACACAGTGAGAGGCCTAACAAACTATCCCTAGGCAAATTTTAGCCAGCCATGTGGAAAAACTGAGCCCCAATAAAGTTTTATCACCAAAAAGCATATAAAAAACGTTTAAGCACTCCCAGCAAACGTCATATATCAGTAATTTGAAAAAAATAATAAGAGTGTTACCTCTAATAGTAAGCATGATACTAGTCGTTATTGAAGGTAAGCCTGATTACAGTGATTTAATAAATCCGGTATCAACAGCATTTTCTAGCATATACATTTCTCTAGAAAAATTTAGACTGCACATACCTCATAGCAGGATACCCTACACGCCATTCCCCAAGCTGAAGTTACCTCTCTCTTCAGTTATGTGTGAGAACAGCAATGGATCTTAGTTACAACCTGCTAAGATCATTAGAGACCACAGGCAGACTCTTCTTCTATTTTCTGCCTGAGACCAAAATAGTACAACTCTGGTACCATTTAAAAATAACAAACTTTTGAATTGAAGAAAAACAACTAAATTACACCACATCTCTCTAACTGCTTCCATGCTTGTCGAGAGCTGCAAGAGAATTACTGGGGGTGGCAGTTAGGGGAGGAGCTATATAGACAGCTCTGCTGTGGGTGATCCTCTTGCAGCTTCCTGTTGGGAAGGAGAATATCCCCCAAGTAATTGATGATCGTGGACTGGATACACCTTACAAGAGAAACAGCTATTTCTGCTGAGAAATTAAATCCAAATAATAATTAAGTTCTCTTAAAATATTTAAAAAAAACTCAAAACATAGGCAATAGTATCAAACTGACACAGCTGCCTGAAGAACTTTTCTACCAAAGACTGCTTCAGAAGAAGCAAATACATCAAAATGGTGAAATTTAGTAAATGTATGCAAAGAAGACCAAGTTGCTGCTTTGCTAATCTGATTAACTGAAGCTTCATTCTTGAAAGCCCAAGAAGTGGCAACTGATATAGTATTATGAGCTGTTATTCTCTGAGGCGGAGACTGCCCCGCCTCCAAATAAGCTTTGTGAATCAAAAGTTTCAACCAAGATGCCCAAGAAATAGCAGAGGCTTAATGACCTTTCCTGGAACCAGAGAAAATAAATTCTAAAATCCTTAGTAGCCTCAACATAGTATTTCAAAGCTCTCACCACATCCAAAGAATGTAGATATCTTTCAAGAGAATTCTAAGGATTAGGACACAAGGAAGGAACAATTTCCCGCTTAATGTTGTTAGAATTCACAACCTTAGGCAGAAATTTAACACTTTCCAGTAGTTTAAAGGGACAGTCAAGTCCAAAACAAACTCATGATTTAAATAGGGCATGTCATTTTAAACAACTTCCCAGTTTACTTTTATCACCAATTTTGCTTTGTTCTCGTGGTATTCTTAGTTGAAAGCTAAACCTAGGAGGTTCATAAGCTAATTTCTTAGTCCTTGAAGACTGCCTCTAATCTGAATACATTTTGACCACTAGAGGGCATTCGTTCATATGTTTCATATAGATAACATTGAGCTCATGCACATGAAGTGACCTAGGAGTGAGCACTGATTGGCTAAAATGCAAGTCTGTCAAAATAACTGAAATAAGGGGGCAGTCAGCAGAAGCTTAGATACAAGGTAATTACAGAGGTAAAATGTGTATTATAAGTGTGTTGGTTATGCAAAACTGGGGAATGGGTAATAAAGGGATTATCTTTCTTTTTAAACAACAAAAATTCTGGTGTTGACTGTCGCTTTAATATCCAAAGAATGCATAGGCTCAAAAGCAGAAGCCTGCAAAATCCTTAAAACCAAATTGAGACTCCAAGGAGGAGAAATAGACTTAATAAGTTTGATACGAACCAAAGCCTGAACAAAACCGTGAATATCAGGAAGTTTAGCAATCTTTCTATGAAATAAGACAGAAAGAGAATAGAATTTTTCCCTTCAAAGTATTTGCAGACAACCCCTTATCCAAATCATCCTGAAGAAACTAAAATCCTAGGAATATAATATAGGTTTTCCAAACCAGATAATAAATCTTCCTTGAAACAGTCTTACGGGCCTGTAGTATAGTTTTAATCACAGAGTCAGAGAAACCTCTATGACTAAGAACTAAGCGTTCAATTTCCATACCTTCAAATTTAGAGATTAGAGATCCTGATGAAAAAAAACAGCCCTTGAGACAGAAGGTCTGGCCTTAAAGGAAGTGGCCAAGGTTGGCAACTGGACAAGATCCGCATACCAAAATCTGTGAGGCCATGCTGGTGCTATCAGAAACACATAAGATTGTTCCATTATGATCTTGGAGATCACCCTTGGAAGAATAACTAAAGGCGGAAATATGTAAGCAGGTTGGTAAAACCAAGGAACTGCTAAAGCATCCAGCATCTCCGCCTGAGGATCCTTGGACCTGGTAAGGTATCTGGGAAGTTTCTTGTTCGGACGGGAGGCCATCAGATATATTTCTGGAAGACCCCACATCAGCACAATCTGATAAAACACATCTGGATGGAGAGAACACTCGCCCGGATGCAAAGTCTGATGACTGAGAAAATCTGCTTCCCAATTGTCTACACCTAGGATATGAATCGCAGAAATTAGAAAAGAGTTGGACTCCGCCCAGAGATACTTCTTTCATTGCTAAAGAGCTGCGAGTTCCCCCCCCAGATGATTGACATATGCCACTGTTGTGATATTGTCTGTCTGAAAACGAATGAAAAGTTCTCACTTTAATAGAGGCCAAGCCTGAAGAGCTCTGAAGATAGCACAAAGTTATAAAATATTGATTGGTAACCTCGGCTCTTGAGGTTTCCAAACCCCTTGTGCTGTCAGAGACCCCCAGACAGCTCCCCAACCTGCAAGACTTGGATCCGTTGAGATAACAGTCCAGGAAGGATGATCAAAAGAGGCCCCCTCAAACAATACGGTGATGGTCCAACCACCAAGACAGAGAGAGTCGAATGTTGGAATTTAAGAAAATATCAGTTGTGATATCTGAGTATAATCCCTGTACCATTGATTCAGCATGCAAAGATTCAGAGGTCTTATATGAAAACGAGCAAAGGGGATCGCATCCGATGCTGCACTCATAAGACCTAAAACTTCCATGCACATAGCCACTGAAGGGAATGATCGAGATTGAATGTTTAGACAAGCTAAAACTAATTTAATTTGCCTCTTGTCTGTTAAAGACAAAGTCATGGACACAATCTATCTGGGAACTTAAAAAGTGACCCTTGTCTGAGGAATCAAGAAACTATTTTGTGAAATTGATCCTCCAACCATGCATTTGAAGAAACCACACGTTATTTCATGTGAGATTCTGCTAAATGAAAAGACTGAGCTAGTGCCAAGATATCGTCCAAATAATGAAACAAAAGACAGAATAGTCCTTATAGTCAACGTCTTGAAAGTTGGGACTCTTACAAAATGATTTAAAAACTTCAGATCCAGAACTGGTCTGAAAGAATCATCTATCTTTGAGACAATGAATAGATTTGAATAGAACCCCAAACTCTGTTCCTGGAGAGGAACTGGTACAATCACCCCTGAAAGCTCTAGGTTTGACACACATTTCAGAAAAGCCTGAGCCTTTACAGGATTTGTTGGAACATGAGAAAGAAAGAATCTTAAAACAGGAGGCCTTATTCTGAATCCTATTTGATACCCTTGAAACACAATATTCTGAATCTACTGATGAACAGAACCTGTCCAAACGTCCTTAAATAATCTCCAGCTGAACTGGATTGAGGGCCGTACCTTCATGCAGTCTTGGCGGCTGGATTTGTTTTTTTTTTTATAAGGCTTGGTTTTATTCCAATTTGAAGATGGTCTCCAATTGTAACCAGGGGCCTTAGGGGAAGGAGTGTTTATGTTCTCTATTCTGACGAAAGGAACGAAAACGATTAGGAGCTTTAAATTACCCTTAGATTTTTTATCTTGAGGTAGAAAGACTCACTTCCCCCCCCCCCAGTAATAGTGGAAATAATATAATCTAATTAAGAACTAAATACATTCTTACCCTAGAAAGATAGAGCTAGTAATCTAGAATTAGACACCATGTCAGCATTCCAAGATTTAAGCCATAAAGCTCTTCTAGCTAAAATAGCTAAAGACAAAGATTTAACATAGATCTTAATGTCAAATATAGCATCACAAACAAAATGATTAGCATGTTGAAGCAGAAGAACAATGCTAGACAAATAACCCCAGAAAGAACCCCAAAAGGACTTTCAAAGTGTCTACAAACGATATTTTTCTTGAACAATTGATTGCCCTGAATCAGTGTCAACCAGCATAATTAGCCCTGTTATGTAAGCATTCAGTTCCTTACTTACGGCTAGATTTAGAGTTTTGTCGGTAACGACCCACCATAAAAATAACTCTGGTATTGAGAGTCCACATAAAGGCTGAGTTAGGCTCCAAAAAAGGAGCGTAGAGCATATTTAACGCAGCTTCAACTCTCGATACCAGAGTTGCTTACGCAAGCGGGCAGCCTCAAAAACGTGCTCGTGCACGATTCCCCCATAGGAAACAATGGGACTGTTTGAGCTGAAAAAAAACCTAACACCTGCAAAAAAGCCGCGTTCAGCTCCTAACGCAGCCCCATTGTTTGCTATGGGGAAACACTTCCTACGTCTGCACCTAACACCCTAACATGTACCCCGAGTCTAAACACCCCTAACCTTACACTTATTAACCCCTAATCTGCCGCCCCCGCTATCGCTGACCCCTGCATATTATTATTAACCCCTAATCTGCCGCTTCGTAAACCGCTGCTACTTACATTATCCCTATGTACCCCTAATCTGCTGCCCCTAACACCGCAGACCCCTATATTATATTTATTAACCCCTAATCTGCCCCCCACAACGTCGCCTCCACCTGCCTACACTTATTAACCCCTAATCTGCCGAGCGGACCGCACCGCTATTATTATAAAGTTATTAACCACTAATCCGCCTCACTAACCCTATAATAAATAGTATTAACCCCTAATCTGCCCTCCCTAACATCGCCAACACCTAACTTCAATTATTAACCCCTAATCTGCCGACTGGAGCTCACCGCTATTCTAATAAATGTATTAACCCCTAAAGCTAAGTCTAACCCTAACACTAACACCCCCCTAAGTTAAATATAATTTACATCTAACGAAATTAATTATCTCTTATTAAATAAAGTATTCCTATTTAAAGCTAAATACTTACCTGTAAAATAAATCCTAATATAGCTACAATATAAATTATATTTATATTATAGCTATTTTAGGATTAATATTTATTTTACAGGTAACTTTGTAATTATTTTAACCAGGTACAATAGCTATTAAATAGTTAAGAACTATTTAATAGTTACCTAGTTAAAATAATAACAAAATTACCTGTAAAATAAATCCTAACCTAAGTTACAATTAAACCTCTGGATCAGCCAATCGGATTGATCTTGATTCTGATTGGCTGATTCCATCAGCCAATCAGAATATGCCTACCTTAATTCCGATTGGCTGATAGAATCCTATCAGCCAATCGGAATTCGAGGGACGCCATCTTGGATGACGTCCCTTAAAGGAACCGTCATTCTTCAGTTGGACGTCGCCGGATGAAGATGGGTCCGCGGTGGAGGTCTTCAGGATGGAGCCGGTCCTCATCGGATAAAGATAGAAGATGCTGCTTGGAAGATGATGGTTGCCGGTCCGGATCTACTCTTCTTCCCGGATAGGATGAAGACTTTGGACCCTCTTCTGGACTTCTTCAGTGGATGTCTAGCCCCCGCTTGGGTTGGATGAAGATATCGGAGCCAGGACGGATCGGTGTGATACCCGGTGAGGTGAAGACAAGGTAGGATGATCTTCAGGGGCTTAGTGTTAGGTTTATTTAAGGGGGGTTTGGGTTAGATTAGGGGTATGTAGGTGGTGTGTTGTAATGTTGGGGGGGGGGGTATTGTATGTTTTTTTTTTACAGGCAAAAGAGCTGAACTTCTTGGGGCATGCCCTGCAAAGGGCCCTGTTCAGGGCTGGTAAGGTAAAAGAGCTTTGAACTTTAGTAATTTAGAATAGGGTAGGGCATTTTTTATTTTGGGGGGCTTTGTTATTTTATTAGGGGGCTTAGAGTAGGTGTAATTAGTTTAAAATTGTTGTAAGATTTTCCTTATGTTTGTAAATATTTTTTTATTTTTTGTAACTTAGTTCTTTTTTATTTTTTGTACTTTAGTTAGTTTATTTCATTGTAGTTATTTGTAGATATTGTATTTAATTAATGTATTGATAGTGTAGTGTTAGGTTTAATTGTAGATATTTTATTTAATTAATTTAATGATAGTGTAGTGTTAGGTTTAATTGTAACTTAGGTTAGGATTTATTTTACAGGTAATTTTGTTATTATTTTAACTAGGTAACTATTAAATAGTTCTTAACTATTTAATAGCTATTGTACCTGGTTAAAATAATTACAAAGTTACCTGTAAAATAAATATTAATCCTAAACAAGCTATAATATAATTATAATTTATAGTGTAGCTATATTAGGATTTATTTTACAGGTAAGTATTTAGCTTTAAATAGGAATAAATGTATTTAATAAGAGATAATTAATTTCGTTAGATTAAAATTATATTTAATTTAGGGGGGTGTTAGTGTTAGGGTTAGACTTAGCTTTAGGGGTTAATACATTTATTAGAATAGCGGTGAGCTCCAGTCGGCAGATTAGGGGTTAATGTTTGAAGTTAGGTGTCGGCGATGTTAGGGAGGGCAGATTAGGGGTTAATACTATTTATTATAGGGTTAGTGAGGCGGATTAGGGGTTAATAACTTTATAATAATAGCGGTGCGGTCCGCTTGGCAGATTAGGGGTTAATAAGTGGAGGCAGGTGGAGGCGACGTTGAGGGGGGCAGATTAGGGGTTAATAAATATAATATAGGGGTCGGCGGTGTTAGGGGCAGCAGATTAGGGGTACATAAGTATAATGTAGGTGGCGGCGCTTTGCCGTCGGCAGATTAGGGGTTAATACTATTTATTATAGGGTTAGTGAGGCGGATTAGGGGTTAATAACTTTATAATAATAGCGGTGCGGTCCGCTTGGCAGATTAGGGGTTAATAAGTGTAGGTAGCTGGCGGCGACGTTGTGGGGGGCAGGTTAGGGGTTAATAAATATAATATAGGGGTCGGCGGTGTTAGGGGCAGCAGATTAGGGGTACATAAGTATAACGTAGGTGGCGGTCGGCAGATTAGGGGTTAAAAAAATTTAATCGAGTGGCGGCGATGTGGGGGGACCTCGGTTTAGGGGTACATAGGTAGTTTATGGGTGTTAGTGTACTTTAGAGTACAGTAGTTAAGAGCTTTATGAACCGGCGTTAGCCCAGAAAGCTCTTAACTACTGACTTTTTTCTGCGGCTGGAGTTTTGTCGTTAGATTTCTAACGCTCACTTCAGACACGACTCTAAATACCGGAGTTAGAAAAATCCCATTGAAAAGATAGGATACGCAATTTACGTAAGGGGATCTGCGGTATGGAAAAGTCGCGGCTGAAAAGTGAGCGTTAGACCCTTTTTTTAATGACTCCAAATACCGGAGGTAGCCTAAAACCAGCGTTAGGAGCCTCTAACGCTGGTTTTCACGGCTAACGCCAAACTCCAAATCTAGGCCTTAGTCTGTGAACATAGCTTACCCTCCCCTCATGGGGATATTGTCAGTCTCTTCTAGCATTATCTCAGTCTTGACTAGAAATAAATGACTGAACATACCTCATTGCAGATTACCCTGCAAACCGTTCCCCCCAACTGAAGTTTTCTGGTACTCCTCAGTCCTGTGTGGGAACAGCAGTGGATTTTAGTTACAACATGCTAAAATCATTTTCCTCTCAGCAGAAATCTTCATCACTTTTCTGCTAGAGAGTAAATAGTACAAACCGGTACCATTTAAAATAAACTTTTGATTGAAGATAATAAAAACTACAATTCTAACACCACATTCACTTTACCCTCCAGTAGAGACCCTAGTGCTTAGAGCCGGCAAAGAGAATGACTGGGGGGTGGAGCTAGAGGGGGAGCTATATGGACAGCTTTGCTGTGTGCTCTCTTTGCCACTTCCTGTAGGGAATGAGAATATCCCACAAGTAAAGGATGAATCCGTGGACTGGATACACCTTGCAAGAGAAAAGACTATACGCAATTTGCATTAATTGATTTGAGGTAAGGCCAAAAAAGTGAGTGGTGCACCTAAATCTGCAAGACTCGTAATAGCAGTGGTAGTAAAAAAGCAGCGTTATGAGGCTTAACGCTGCTTTTTTACTCAAACGCAAGACTCGTAATCTGTTACTGTTTTGCATATAAATAAGAGTTTTCTAGGACTATACTTTATTTGGATAATTGGAAAAAAACAAAAACAAAAATTAAAACTGATTCTATTACACAGAAATAAAGAATAATGCAGTATATTGATATTTAATATTGTTTTAAGTAGGGATGCACCGAAATTTAGGTTGCAGAAACATTTTGGACGAAAATGGCATAATTGTTTTTTGCCTGGTTTTTAGTGTATTGCTTTCAATAAAAGTGTGGTTATTTTATTTGCTTGCAGGTTTTCAATTCAGATTCAGATTCATTAATTAAATAGTTCAACTATGTAAAAAAGTCTAAAACAAATATAAAATATATATTTAAAATAAAAAAAAAATTGGGGGGGGGGGGGGGGGGGGAGTATGCTTACCTGATTAATTTCTTTCTGTCCTGGCATGGAGAGTCCACAAATCCATTCTAATTACTAGTGGGAATTCAACTACTGGCCACCAGAAGGAGGCAAAGAATACCCCAGTCATTCAGCTGAATGAATTTGGAAAGAGAAGATGACACAGGGATAAAGAGGTGCCTGAGGTTTATACAAAAAAAAAAAAACCCACACACGTCAAATCAAATTAAGGGCAGGTCGTGGACTCTCCATGCCAGGAAAGAAATCAATTTATCAGGTAAGCATATATTTTGTTTTCTTTCCAATGACATAGAGAGTCCACAAATCCATTCTAATTACTAGTGGGAACCAATACCCAAGCTAGAGGGCACGGAATGGAAGGGCGGGAGAACAAGACAGGCGGACCTAAACAAAAGAAACCACTGCTTGAAGAACTTTCCTCCCAAAAGAAGCCTCAGCCGAGGCAAAAGTGTCAAATTTGGAAAAGGTATGCGCAATGAGGACCAAGTGGCCGCCTTGCAGATTTGTTACACAGAAGCTTAATTTTTGAAGGCCCAGGAAGAAGAGACAGCCCTAGTGGAATGAGCCGTAATTCTCTCATGAGGCTGTTGTCCAGCCGTCTCTTAAGCAAACCGGATAACACTTCTCAACAAGAGAGAAATAGTATCAGAAGTGACCTTCTGAACCTTACGTTTACCAGGGAAAGCGAATAGGGCAGTAGATTGCCGAAAATCTTTAGTTGCTTGAAGATAAAATTTTAGAGCATGCACAACATCCAGTGTATGCAACAGACATTCCTTCTGAGAAGAAAGATTAGGAAAAAAAAGAAATAATTTCCTGATTCATGTTGCGATCCAATACTACCTTAGGAAGAAATCCCAACTTAGTACAAAGGACCACCTTATCCGCATGAAAAATAAGGTAAGGGGTATCACACTGCAGAGATGAAAGCTCAAACTCTGCGAGCAGAAAAAATAGCAAGGAGAAATAAAACTTTTCAAGTTAACAACTTAATATTAGCCGAGTGCATAGGCTCAATCAGAGCCTGCTGCAAAACTCTAAGAACAAGGTTAAGACTCCATGGAGGACCAGCAGGTTTAAACACAGGCCTGATTCTGACCAAGGCCTGAACAAAAGATTGAACATCTGGCAGATCTGCCAGACATTTGTGTAAAAGGACAGTGCAGAAATCAGACCCTTAAGAGTACTGGACTGACAAACCTTCTCCAGGCCCTCCTGAAGAAAAAAGACAAAATGTGAGGGATCCTCACCAGACTCCCAAGAGAAACCCTTCAATTCGCACCAATAAAAAGGTATTTACGCCATACCTTATGGCAAGGCTTACGAGCCTGAAGCATGGTATCAATGACCTTCTCAGAAAACCCACGACTAGCCAAGACTAGGCGTTCAATCTCCAAGCAGTCAGCTTCAGAGAATTTAGATTTGGGTGGAGGAAGGGACCCTGAAGTAGAAGGGCCTTCCTCAAAGGCAACCTCCAAGGGAGAAGAGATGACACCTTCACCAGATCCGCAAACCAGATTCTGCAAGGCCAGGCAAGAGCTATTAGAATCTCCAATGCCCTCTCCTGTTTGATACAAGCAATTATTCGAGGAAGGAGAGCAAACGGAGAAAACTGGTACGCCAGATCGAAGTCCCAGGGAATTTCCAGAGCGTCGATCAGAGATGCTTGAGGATCTCTTGATCTTGACCCGTACCTTGGAAGCTTGACGTTTAGACGAGAAGCCATCAGATCCAACTCTGGAACCCCCCACCTGAGGGTTATTGTGAATACTTCCGGATGTAGAGCCCACTCCCCAGGATGAAAGGTCTGCCTGCTCAGAAAATCTGCTTCTCAGTTGTCCGCCAGTGGGATGTGGATAGCAGAGAGGAGACAATTGTTAGACTTTGCCCACTGGAAAATGTGAGTCACCTCCTTCATAGCTAAGGAACTACGAGTTCCTCCCTGGTAGTTGATATACGCCACCAAGGTGATGATGTCCGATTAGAATCTGATAAACCGGACCAAAATTAGTTGAGGCCAAGATGTTAGAGCATTGCATATTGGGAGAGAAGACTCCTCTTGAGTCCAAAGACCCTGAGCCTTTAAAGAACCCCAAACTGCTCCCCAGCCCGACAGGCTGGCGTCTGTGGTCGCAATCACCCAGGATGGTCTCAGGAAGCATGTTCCCTGAGACAGATGGTCCTGAGAGATCCACCAGAATAGAGTCTCTCGCTAGGCAGTCTAGAGATATCCTCTGAGAAAGGTCCGAGTGGTCTCCGTTCCATTGACTGAGCATACATAACTGAAAAGGTATCAGATGGAAATGAGCAAAAGGAATAAATGTCAATGGAAGCAACCATTAGACCAATTACTTCCATACACTGAGCCACTGAAGGATGGATGGATGCCTGTGAAATACATGAAGCAAAAATTTTGGATTTTCTGATATCCGTCAGGAAAATTTTCATGGACAGAGTCTCTATGATCGTCCTCAAAAAAAGCATACCTTAATGTATGGCACCAGGGAACTCTTTTCGAGATTTACTTTCCACCCATGGGTGCGAAGAATAGACAACAGAGAATCTGTGTTGGATTTTGCGAACTCAAAAGATGGCGTCTGAACCAAGATGTCGTCCAGGTATGGCGCACCCACAATTCCTTTGAAATCTGACCACCGCTTAAAGGGCCCCTAGGACCTTTGTAAAGATCTGAGGAGCCGTGGCAAGGCTGAAGGGAAGGGCCACAACCTGGAAGTGTTTGTCTAGAAAGGCAAACCGCAGGAATTGGTGATGTTCCCTGTGAAAAGAAACCTGAAGATACGCATCCTTCAGGTCTATGGTAGTCATAAACTGACCCTCCTGAACCAAGGGAAGAAGGGAACATAGTGTTTCCATTTTGAAGGACAGAACCTTGAGAAATTTGTTGACACAAGGTCCAATATGTGTTGGAAAGTTCCCTTCTTTTTGGGAACCACAAAAAGGTTTAAATACAATCATTGACCCTGTTCCGCTACAGGAACTGGGATAATCACTCCAAGAGACGATATGTCCTTTACTCAGTTTAAGAAGGCTTCTCTCTTCACCTGGTTTGCAGATAACCTTGACCGGATAAATCTGCCCCTTGGGGGACAAGACTTTAACCCTATCCTGTATCCCTGGGATACTACTTCTACAGCCCAAAGATCTGTGACATCGCAAATCCAAGTCTGCTGGAAAAATGAAAGCCTGCCCCCTACTTGATCCAAGACTGGATCGGGGTGGCCCCTTCATGCTGACTCAGAATAAAAGGGGAAGCAATACAAGAAACCTTCCTCTAAGATTGACTGGACCTCCATGAAATCCTGGATTGCTCCGTCTTGGAAGAAGAAGAGGAAGACTTTTGTCCCTTTTAGTTACGAAAGGAATGAAAATTAGAATTCTGGCGACCCTAAGGTCTAGCTTTCTTGTCTTGAGGTAGGAAAAGATCGCTTTCCACCAGTAATTTAGTAAATGATCTTGGCCATACCAGGACCAAATAAAGTCTTGCCCTTAAAGGGTAAAGACAGAAGTTTGGATTTGGATGTTACATCTGTAGACCAAGAATTTAGACACAGAGCTCTGCGAGCTAGAATTGCAAGGCGAGAAATTTTGGCTCCCAGAATCAGCTACAGAAATTTTTTTCTTGAAAACAGGGGACGGGGAAAAGGGCGGCCCCGGCTTCTCCCATTCCTGAGCTATAATATCCGACATAGGATCTGAAACTGTAAATACCTCTACAGATAGAAATTTGACATCAAACACTCTTTTAAGCTTATTAGACTTGAATCGGAGTCCTCCAAGGTAGCTAGGACCTTCTTCAAGAGCAACCGGAGGTGCTCCAGCTTAAATCTAAAATTAACCTCCTTCGGATCTGCTGTACTAGCCACTGCAGTCTCAGAATCAGAAATCTCGTTGTTGCTACTGAAGAATGATCTTCAGATAACAGAGAGACTGACTAACGCAGACTTAGTGGAGTCAGAACTCTTTGTATGAGATATGTTCTTAGATTTCCTCTCTCTTACTAGCAATATGGAAGGCTGATAAGGCTGCAGAAACTGCAGAAGTTATTTGCGCAACAAAATCTCCTGGTAAATAAACACCCCAAGAGCTTGTTGAGAGGAACTGCAGGGCACTGCATGTGAAACTACTAAATCTTGGGACGTTTGAGAAGAAAGTTGGCATGGTACGGACAACATTATCCTGGGACATATGGCTCAGAAGGGGTATCTTTGTCCCTAGACAATAACATTTTATTTAAGCATGTGGAACAAAACTGCACAGGAGGAATAATCTGAGCCTCCAAGCAATACAAACCATTATCAAAAGTTACATTTTAATTTGCATCAGTGTCCATTTTGAAAATAAAGCTTCCACCAGCAATCAGCAAGTAAAAATATGAAATAATATTTTGTGTTGCTTCAAAATAATATGCACTTAAAATCCTATTAGGGATTGAACTGGGGTCTCTGAATTACCGGATAAAGGCAATTCCCAGTAGACTAAACCAGAATATAAACTACTACACAGAAGAGTCGAAGAATATACAAATTCGTCAAAGCTACTAAGAGGGAGCAAAACTTAGCACCGCTACATCCCCAGTCTAGCTGACGAGACTTACCGCTCCGGTGACCAGGAGGTCCCACTAGTAAGAGAACTCAGACGATAGCGATCGTCTTGGGCACTATTATCAGACACCCTCTCCGATATCAAACAGCTTAGACGCAATTCCGCTCTCCAAGCTGACATTAGAGGACTGAAGCGGAAGAGCAGAGCGAATCACGTTATCGGCACTTAGAGAAAAAAAACTAACAGCGCCACAAACACAAAAAAGCTTGCAAGTTACTTTCAACCCTCGCCCTGTGCTTGTAAAATTAATAAGATACGGTATAAAATTCGGTTTCACTATAAAGTTACTGTTTAACACCATAACAGGGCTAATAAATTGATTTTGAGCCCCGTTCAGTCTCACAATCTGCCCCTCTCATAAGCCAGCCTCAATTAGGAGAAAAGGGGAAATAACATTAACCGCTTTACCGGCTACAGTGCTGCCCTTAAAATAAAAGGGATTATGTCCCAATCCAAGTCCACTGAGGAATTAACCCCTAAAGTGCCGTCCTTCAAACCCAGAAGGCAAGCGCACTTACCTGTGGATTTAGCTGCAGACAGGAACAGCTCCATAGGTATGACAGATTTAGGAAAAGAAAAACAGAGTAACCAACACTCGTTTTCTAGCAAGGGGTAGCATAAATGTTAGAAGGTAAGCAAGGACTACCTCGCCGTCTAACTGCTTAAAGCCACCATTATTCTTACTAAAGACTATTACATGGACACAGAGTGACCCCATTCCTTGCTTGCAGGGAAAAGTACCCATTAAAGGATTAAATATCTTCAGACACCCTCATCACACATCCTCCAAATGTACAAGGCAAATAGTGACTGGGGGCTTATGGGAAGTAGGAGTGATACTCCACAGTTCTGCTGGGGTGTTCTTTGCCTCCTCCTGATGGCCAGGAGTTGGATTCCCACTATTAATTAGTATGGATTTGTGGACTCTCCATGCCATAGGAAAGAAAAGCCATTTTCGGTTTACGGCCAAGTGCATCCTGAATTTTCGGGGGTCGGTCCAGAATTTCCATTTCAGTGCATCACTACTTTAAAGCAGTACTAATAAAAGTGTATTGTACATCTTAGCTTGATATTTTACACAAGACTGTCCTAGGAAATTAATTTATCCTTTGAGATTAAAGGTCTGTTAGCAATAGTGTTGAAGTATTTTAAATTATTATAAAGTGTTCTAAGATCATATTTCATTGAACCACATTATATTTGCTGATAAATGCTGGATAATTGGTGAACCATTATAAGGCTTCTAATTTGTTAACAATTGTGTTAAGTCTGCTAATCAGGCCTTAGATTTGATGGTATCCTCTTATTGAATTGTTTTAACATAGGTCCTGTTGATGGTAATTTTTGGTTCATACTCAATAGATGAAATCTACTGATTAGCCATTTGTGTTATCAATTGGTAATGTGGTTTATTCCGAATTGTTCTACTAAATCTTTACAGTGATATTTGACATTTAATTCACTGTGGGTCAAGATTTAGTTTTCCAACAACATTGTGCTCATATCCAAGGGTAACAGATGATGTAATTGAATATTAATTTAAATATTTCTATAGCTTGTTTTATATTTTAATAAATCAGTTATATAAATCTGATAATAATTGATACCCTAGTTACTGCATAATTATATTTGTTGTGTCTATAATATTTACACCTGTCAGAACTTAGTAAGAATTAATTGGGAAACATTAATATTTAACAAAAAAAAATTTATAATCCTAAGTTATTAATATTATAAACATCTCAACACTCTCCTCTGATTGCATTTCAAAGTTGTTTTTTCATCCCTAGTATACTTACTGTGATGGAGACAACTATATTTTTTGGTTTACCCGTACCGCCAAATAAATTGTGCCCTGCAAGAGAGTGAGAAAAGTGGGATTGGGGAAAAATCTATCAGCTGTATGTAAAGGGACATTTGAGAAATTCTCTCCTCCTTGAATGCAGACTATTTACTGATTCACCATAACCCTATAAAGAGTTTGAGGATTCCTGCACGGCTTATACCACCTGCTAACTGCCTTGAGGGACTTTGAAAACATAATTTATGCTTACCTGATAAATGTATTTCTCTTGTAGTGTATCCAGTCCACGGATCATCCATTACTTATGGGATATTCTCCTTCCCAACAGGAAGTTGCAAGAGGATCACCCACAGCAGAGCTGCTATATAGCTCCTCCCCTCACTGTCATTTCCAGTCATTCGACCGAAAACAAACAGAGAAAGGAGAAACCATAGGGTGCAGTAGTGACTGTAGTTTAATTAAAATTTAGACCTGCCTTAAAAGGACAGGGCGGGCCATGGACTGGATACACTACAAGAGAAATAAATTTATCAGGTAAGCATAAATTATGTTTTCTCTTGTTAAGTGTATCCAGTCCACGGATCATCCATTACTTGTGGGATACCAATACCAAAGCTAAAGTACACGGATGATGGGAGGGACAAGGCAGGAACTTAAAAACGGAAGGAACCACTGCCTGTAGAACCTTTCTCCCAAAAACAGCCTCCGAAGAAGCAAAAGTGTCAAATTTGTAAAATTTTGAAAAGGTGTGAAGCGAAGACCAAGTCGCAGCCTTGCAAATCTGTTCAACAGAGGCCTCATTTTTAAAGACCCAGGTGGAAGCCACAGCTCTAGTAGAATGAGCTGTAATCCTTTCAGGGGGCTGCTGTCTTGCAGTCTCATAGGCTAGGCGTATTATGCTCCGAAGCCAAAAGGAAAGAGAGGTTGCCGAAGCTTTTTGACCTCTCCTCTGTCCAGAATAAACGACAAACAGGGAAGAAGTTTGACGAAAATCTTTAGTAGCTTGTAATTAAAACTTCAAGGCACAGACTACGTCCAGATTATGTAAAAGACGTTCCTTCTTTGAAGAAGAATTAGGACACAATGATGGAACAACAATCTCTTGATTGATATTCTTGTTAGAAACCGCCTTAGGTAAAAACCCAGGTTTGGTACGCAGGACTACCTTATCTGCATGAAAAATCAGATAAGGAGAATCACATTGTAAGGCAGATAGCTCAGAGACTTTCCGAGCCGAGGAAATAGCCATCAAAAACAGAACTTTCCAAGATAAAAGTTTAATATCAATGGAATGAAGGGGTTCAAACGGAACTCCTTGAAGAAATTTAAGAACCAAGTTTAAGCTCCACGGGGGAGCAACAGGTTTAAACACAGGCTTAATTCTAAGCAAACCCTGGCAAAATGCCTGGACGTCTGGAACCTCTGCCAGACGCTTGTGCAAAAGAATAGACAGAGCAGAAATCTGTCCCTTTAAGGAACTAGCTGATAATCCTTTGTCCAAGCCCTCTTGGAGAAAAGACAATATTCTAGGAATCCTAACATTACTCCATGAGTTATACTTGGATTCACACCAATAAAGATATTTACTCCATATCTTGTGGTAGATTTTCCTGGTAACAGGCTTTCGTGCCTGTATTAAAGTATCAATGACTGACTCTGAGAAGCCACGCTTTGATAGAATCAAGCGTTCAATCTCCATGCAGTCAGTCTCAGAGAAATTAGATTTGGATGATTGAAAGGACCTTGTATCAGAAGGTCCTGTCTTAGAGGCAGAGTCCATGGCGGAAAGGATGACATGTCCACTAGGTCTGCATACCAAGTCCTGCGTGGCCACGCAGGTGCTATCAGAATCACTGATGCTCTCTTCTGTTTGATTTTGGCAATCAGTCGAGGGAGCAGAGGAAACGGAGGAAACACATAAGCCAGGTTGAAGAACCAAGGCGCTGCTAGAGCATCTATCAGCGTCGCATCTGGGTCCCTGGACCTGGATCCGTAACAAGGAAGCTTGGCGTTCTGGCGAGACGCCATGAGATCCAACTCCGGTTTGCCCCAACGATGAATCAACTGAGCAAACGCCTCCGGATGGAGTTCCCACTCCCCCGGATGGAAAGTCTGACGACTTCAAAAATCCGCCTCCCAGTTCTCCACGCCTGGGATATGGATTGCTGACAGGTGGCAAGAGTGGTACTCTGCCCAGCGAATTATTTTTGAGACTTCTAACATCGCTAGGGAACTCCTGGTTCCCCCTTGATGGTTGATGTAAGCCACAGTCGTGATGTTGTCCGACTGAAATCTGATGAACCTCAGTGTTGCTAACTGAGGCCAAGCCAGAAGAGCATTGAATATCGCTCTTAACTCCAGAAAATTTATTGGAAGGAGTTTCTCCTCCCTGTGCCTTCAGGGAATTCCAGACTGCACCCCAACCTAGAAGGCTGGCATCTGTTGTTACAATTGTCCAATCTGGCCTGCGAAAGGTCATACCCTTGGACAGGTGTACCCGAGACAACCACCAGAGAAGAGAATCTCTGGTCTCTTGATCCAGATTTAGCAGAGGGGACAAATCTGTGTAATCCCCATTCCACTGACTCAGCATGCATAATTGCAGCGGTCTGAGATGAAGGCGCGCAAATGGCACTATGTCCATTGCCGCTACCATTAAGCCGATTACCTCCATACACTGAGCTACCGAAGGGCGCGGAATGGAGTGAAGAACACGGCAAGCATTTAGAAGTTTTGATAACCTGGACTCCGTCAGGTAAATTTTCATTTCTACAGAATCTATAAGAGTCCCTAAGAAGGAGACTCTTGTGAGTGGGGATAGAGAACTCTTTTCCTCGTTCACTTTCCACCCGTGCGACCTCAGAAATGCCAGAACTATCTCTGTATGAGACTTGGCAACTTGAAAGCTTGACGCCTGTATCAGGATGTTGTCTAGATACGGAGCCACCGCTATGCCTCGCGGTCTTAGAACCGCCAGAAGTGAGCTCAGAACCTTTGTAAAGATTCTCGGGCTGTAGCCAACCCGAAGGGAAGAGCTACAAATTGGTAATGCCTGTCTAGAAAGGCAAACCTTAGAAACCGATGATGATCTTTGTGAATCGGTATGTGAAGGTAGGCATCCTTTAAGTCCACTGTGGTCATGTACTGACCTTCTTGGATCATGGGTAGGATGGTCCGAATAGTTTCCATTTTGAATGATGGAACTCTGAGGAATTTGTTTAAGATCTTTAGATCCAAAATTGGTCTGAAGGTTCCCTCTTTTTTGAGAACCACAAACAGATTTGAATAAAAACCCTGTCCTTGTTCCGTCCGCGGAACTGGATGGATCACTCTCATAACTAGGAGGTCTTGCACACAGCGTAGGAATGCTTCTTTCTTTATCTGATTTGCAGATAGCCTTGAAAGATGAAATCTCCCTTGTGGAGGGGAAGCTTTGAAGTCCAGAAGATATCCCTGAGATATGATCTCCAACGCCCAGGGATCCTGAACATCTCTTGCCCACGCCTGGGCGAAGAGAGAAAGTCTGCCCCCTACTAGATCCGTCGCCGGATAGGGGGCCATTCCTTCATGCTGTCTTAGAGGCAGCAGCAGGCTTTCTGGCCTGCTTGCCTTTGTTCCAGGACTGGTTAGGTTTCCAGGCCTGCTTAGATTGAGCAAAAGTTCCCTCTTGTTTTGAAGCGGAGGAAGTTGATGCTGCACCTGCCTTGAAATTTCGAAAGGTACGAAAATTAGACTGTTTGGCCTTAGCTTTGGCCTTGTCCTGAGGAAGGGTGTGACCCTTACCTCCAGTAATGTCAGCAATAATTTCCTTCAAACTAGGCCCGAATAAGGTCTGCCCCTTGAAAGGAATGTTGAGTAATTTAGACTTCGAAGTCACGTCAGCTGACTAGGATTTAAGCCATAGCGCCCTACGCGCTTGGATGGCGAATCCGGAATTCTTAGCCGTTAGTTTAGTCAAATGAACCATGGCATCAGAAACAAATGAGTTAGCTAGCTTAAGTGTTCTAAGCTTGTCAATAATTTCAGTCAATGGATCTGTATGGATGGCCTCTTCCAGGGCCTCAAACCAGAATGTCGCCGCGGCCGTGACAGGCGCAATGCATGCAAGGGGCTGTAAAATAAAACCTTGTTGAATAAACATTTTCTTAAGGTAACCCTCCAATTTTTTATCCATTGGATCTGAAAAAGCACAACTGTCCTCAACCGGGATAGTAGTACGCTTTGCTAAAGTAGAAACTGCTCCCTCCACCTTAGGGACCGTCTGCTATAAGTCCCGTGTAGTGGCGTCTAGTGGAAACATTTTTCTAAACATAGGAGGTGGGGAAAAAGGCACACCCGGTCTATCCCACTCCTTGCTAATAATTTCTGTAAGCCTTTTAGGTATAGGAAAAACATCAGTACACACCGGTACCGCATAGTATTTATCCAGCCTACACAATTTCTCTGGTACTGCAACTGTGTTACAGTCATTCAGAGCAGCTAATACCTCCCCAAGCAACACACGGAGGTTCTCAAGCTTAAATTTAAAATTAGAAATCTCTGAATCAGGTTTCCCCGAATCAGAGATATCACCCACAGACTGAAGCTCTCCGTCCTCATGATCTGCATATTGTGACGCAGTATCAGACATGGCCCTTACAGCATCTGCGCGCTCTGTATTTCTCCTAACCCCAGAGCAATCGCGCTTGCCTCTTAATTCAGGCAACCTGGATAATACCTCTGACAGGGTATTATTCATGATTGCAGCCATGTCCTGCAAGGTAATCCCTATGGGCGTCCCTGATGTAATTGGCGCCAAATTAGCGTGCATCCCCTGAGCGGGAGGCGAAGGGTCTGACACGTGGGGAGAGTTAGTCGGCATAACTTCCCCCTCGTCAGAATCTTCTGGTGATATTTCTTTTATAGTTAAAGACTGATCTTTACTGTTTAAGGTGAAATCAATACATTTAGTACACATTCTCCTATGGGGTTCCACCATGGCTTTCAAACATAATGAACAAGTAGTTTCCTCTGTGTCAGACATGTTTAAACAGACTAGCAATGAGACTAGCAAGCTTGGAAAACACTTTAAACAAATTTACAAGCAATATAAAAAATGTTACTGCACCTTTAAGAAACACAAATTTGAAATAACAGTGAAAAAAGGCAGTTACACTAACAAAATTTTTACAGTGTATGTAATAAGTTAGCAGAGCATTGCACCCACTTGCAAATGGATGATTAACCCCTTAATACCCAAAACTGAATAATAAAAGACAAAAACGTTTTTTTTCTTTTTTTTTTCAAACAGTCACAACAACTGCCACAGCTCTACTGTGGCTTTTTACCTCCCTCAAAAACGACTTTGAAGCCTTTTGAGCCCTCCAGAGATGTCCTGGATCATGCAGGAAGAAGCTGGATGTCTGTGTCTAAGTTTTATCACCAAATACATATAAAAACGATTAAACATGCCAGCAAACGTTTTATATTACATTTTTATAAGAGTATGCATCCTATTAATAAGCCTGATACCAGTAGCTATCACTGCATTTAAGGCTTTACTTACATTAGTTCGGTATCAGCAGCATTTTCTAGCAAATTCCATCCCTAGAAAAATATTAACTGCACATACCTTATTACAGGAAAACCAGGACGCCATTCCCTCTCTGAAGTTACCTCACTCCTCAGAATATGTGAGAACAGCCATGGATCTTAGTTACTTCTGCTAAGATCATAGAAAACTCAGGCAGATTCTTCTTCTAAATAATGCCCGAGATAAACAGTACACTCCGGCACCATTTAAAAATAACAAACTTTTGATTGAAGAATAAACTAAGTATAAAACACCACACTCCTCTTACGACCTCCATCTTGGTTGAGGCTTGCAAGAGAATTACTGGATATGACAGTGAGGGGAGGAGCTATATAGCAGCTCTGCTGTGGGTGATCCTCTTGCAACTTCCTGTTGGGAAGGAGAATATCCCATAAGTAATGGATGATCCGTGGACTGGATACACTTAACAAGAGAAAACCTATTTACTGGTTGACAGACATTTGTCTTGTTTTACGCAAGAATCCTCTTCATACACAGTGGACTTTTCCTTCACAAATCATTACTTTTTTTTACCTTACCTTGTCCTCTGCTGCTATCTTGTGGCTTCATTGCAAAGAGGAAAAAAGATTGAGATTTATACATACACACACACAAAATCACCTCTACCTCATCCTCCCTCCCTGCTGCTCTCAACTATTTTTTTCTGTAGCATAGAGGTCCCACCCGCCTCCCTCCTAACCCTTCCATGCCACCAAATTAGCGGCATAGCAGTCCCACCCGATCCCCCTCCAGCGATGATATGCCCACACGCGTCCCTCCTATCCCATCCATGTAAGGGCTGCGGCCTTCCTCGTTTAGACACGCGCCAGTGATCCTCACGCGCCACTGCCTCGCCCACCAGGCCAGGTGTGTTTATCTCGAGCTGCAGTCTCTACTGCGCATGACTGTAATGCAATATTATATATGGCCTTTTACAATATAGGAGAAATATATATATCTAGCTCTCTCTCTATCTATCTCAAATACACAATATAGGCTTTTATTATGGGTTATTATCACTTTTTCTAGGATACAATCTTGCTTGAAGAATCTTTTCTAACACCTAACTTTACCACTTCCTTGCTCCAACGTAGGCAAAGAGAATGACTGAGGTGGGAGGGATGGGAGGTGATATTTAACAGCTTTGCTGTGGTGCTCTTTGCCGCCTCCTGCTGGGCAGGTGTGATATTCCCAATAGTAATTAGATGATCCATGGACTTATCGTGTCATTAGAAAGTGAATTGAGTGTACAAATTTGTTTCACCATTGAGATAAATATGTCTTTATAAATTCAATAGATCTAACAATCATTGTTGATAGTGTTCAGATGTTGAAGTATAACAAATATGATTTGTCTTTTTAAATGTATAGTTGTAATGATCAAAGTTAAACCATATATTTCTCCCAAAACATCGTCCATAAAGGGTTAACATCGCAATTATGGAGCTCTATTTAATTTTAAAGGGTAAAATTGCACCTCAGTGATATTACTTGACAAAGGCTGCATTAGACAGCCAAAACGCGTTTCAGAATAACGGAGGATTACAGAGATACAGACCCCTTTCTGCTCCCTACAGCTATCCGTAAAGTTGATCACATGATACGGCTGGTTTGAATCATTGCCAGTGGCGAAGATCCCACAGAAGCACTCAAGAAACGGATAGGGTCAGAAAACAAGGGGCACCTTGTTATTAAAAACTTGCCACTTGGAATATAGTGCTACATGACTGAGGTAACTGTTTATACCTTATTATACATACATCTGAAACTGATCATCCATATTTTGGATTGGAGAGAGCAGTCTCTATATCACTTACTGTTTTTTGGATACAGGGTATTTATCCAAGTCCTTTGCAAAAACTAGTATTGGATTACAAACCTAAGAGACAGTCATTCTAAGGAAATAAATAAAAGACAGACAGTGTCCCAAGCTTTTATTCCATGGGCTGGGAATAGTAATTTTGTACCTGAATATCTATTTCTTTTTATGAGAAGTTGGCCAACCTATGTATTTATATTTCTAATGATTTTTATTATTTTTACTATCATATGGTGTTTTTAATATGCATTATTAGATATATAAAGTATTTATTATTACTAACTCACTTGTTTTGCTACATTATGATACATCAGAACATTTTACAATATACTATATTATACCATTCCATTGTTATACACTCTGTCCAGTATTGAGATTATTGCTTTTTGAGCACTTCTCCATCATATATAGGTGGGTTTGATCACTATGACATTACCAATCACTTGATACAACCATATGCATATATCCCACAATATATAAGGATGGTAGACCACTTATTTGGAAAAGGCAATTCTCCTCTTTCAAATTAGTGCTGTTGTGATTGTCTATCTAACAGATGATACCATACAGAATTGGTCCTATTTTGGGGTTTTGCAACTCTGTCAACAAAGAAACATAGCCCCTTCTTTTGAATGTGAATGTACTAGTAATTATAACCTGATAGTTACCAACAACTCCATTTTCTATTGTGGTTGTTTTCAGGCCTCATAGATTTTGTTTCTCTAAATTAACACTTGGGGTTATTATGATAAATAGGAAGAGCAGGAAATCTATGTCTATGTTATAAATAAATATAAAAAGCATTTTGCTACTGGTATATGCTATGGTTAAAGGATATTGCTGCAACAAAGCTAAAAACAATTATTAGAAGCTTACCAATTCATACATGAAGTCTGGGTCTGAGCTGGATGCCAAGAGATCAGTGCTGATTAAAGTTTGCTCTGCGAATGTGGGGCTTCGGAAGGCATCCCCGAAAGGAGGGTCCATTCCACTGACAATGGGCTGTTAGAGAGAGACATGTTATAGCTGTTATTAGTGTTTTGAAAAGAAAATGTATATATATATATATATATATATATATATATATATATATATATATATATATATATATATATATATATATATATATATATATATATATATATATATAATATTATATATTATATATATATATACACACACACACACACACACACACATTAGGGCTGCACAATTAATTGCCGCGATTTTAAAACCGCGAGAGTCGCAATTTTTTCCTAAATAAAAAAAATCCTCAAAAGTGGCTGTAAATGCATTGATTTATTTGTAATTTCTTGCAAACCAGCTCCATCTAGTGGTTGCTTTTAGCACACAATTGTAAAAACATAATTTATGCTTACCTGATAAATTCCTTTCTTCTGTAGTGTGATCAGTCCACGGGTCATCATTACTTCTGGGATATTACTCCTCCCCAACAGGAAGTGCAAGAGGATTCACCCAGCAGAGCTGCATATAGCTCCTCCCCTCTACGTCACTCCCAGTCATTCGACCAAGGACCAACGAGAAAGGAGAAGCCAAGGGTGTAGTGGTGACTGGAGTATAATTTAAAAAATATTAACCTGCCTTAAAAAAACAGGGCGGGCCGTGGACTGATCACACTACAGAAGAAAGGAATTTATCAGGTAAGCATAAATTATGTTTTCTTCTGTTAAGTGTGATCAGTCCACGGGTCATCATTACTTCTGGGATACCAATACCAAAGCAAAAGTACACGGATGACGGGAGGGATAGGCAGGCTCTTTATACAGAAGGAACCACTGCCTGAAGAACCTTTCTCCCAAAAATAGCCTCCGAGGAAGCAAAAGTGTCAAATTTGTAAAATTTGGAAAAAGTATGAAGCGAAGACCAAGTTGCAGCCTTGCAAATCTGTTCAACAGAGGCCTCATTCTTGAAGGCCCAAGTGGAAGCCACAGCTCTAGTAGAATGAGCTGTAATTCTTTCAGGAGGCTGCTGTCCAGCAGTCTCATAAGCTAAACGTATTATGCTACGAAGCCAAAAGGAAAGAGAGGTAGCAGAAGCCTTTTGACCTCTCCTCTGACCAGAGTAAACGACAAACAGAGAAGACGTTTGTCGAAATTCCTTAGTTGCTTGTAAGTAAAATTTTAGGGCACGAACTACGTCCAGATTGTGCGGAAGACGTTCCTTCTTCGAAGAAGGATTTGGACACAAAGAAGGAACAACAATCTCTTGATTGATATTCCTGTTAGTGACTACCTTAGGTAAGAACCCAGGTTTAGTACGCAGAACTACCTTATCCGAATGAAAAATCAAATAAGGAGAATCACAATGTAAGGCTGATAATTCAGAGACTCTTCGAGCCGAGGAAATAGCCATTAAAAATAGAACTTTCCAAGATAACAACTTTATATCAATGGAATGAAGGGGTTCAAACGGAACGCCCTGTAAAACGTTAAGAACAAGGTTTAAGCTCCATGGCGGAGCAACAGTTTTAAACACAGGCTTAATCCTGGCCAAAGCCTGACAAAAAGCCTGAACGTCTGGAACTTCTGACAGACGTTTGTGTAACAGAATGGACAGAGCTGAGATCTGTCCCTTTAATGAACTAGCAGATAAACCCTTTTCTAAACCTTCTTGTAGAAAAGACAATATCCTAGGAATCCTAACCTTACTCCAAGAGTAACCTTTGGATTCACACCAATATAGGTATTTACACCATATCTTATGGTAAATCCTTCTGGTAACAGGCTTCCTAGCCTGTATTAAGGTATCAATAACTGACTCAGAAAACCCACGTCTTGATAAAATCAAGCGTTCAATTTCCAAGCAGTCAGCTTCAGAGAAGTTAGGTTTTGATGTTTGAAAGGACCCTGAATCAGGAGATCCTGTTTCAGAGGTAGAGACCAAGGTGGACAGGATGACATGTCCACCAGGTCTGCATACCAAGTCCTGCGTGGCCATGCAGGTGCTATTAGAATCACTGATGCTCTCTCCTGTTTGATTCTGGCAATCAATCGAGGAAGCATCGGGAAGGGTGGAAACACGTAAGCCATCCTGAAGTCCCAAGGTGCTGTCAGGGCATCTATCAGGACTGCTCCTGGATCCCTGGATCTGGACCCGTAACGAGGAAGCTTGGCGTTCTGTCGAGACGCCATGAGATCTATCTCTGGTTTGCCCCAACGTCGAAGAATTTGGGCAAAAACCTCCGGATGAAGCTCCCACTCCCCCGGATGAAAAGTCTGACGACTTAAGAAATCCGCCTCCCAGTTCTCCACTCCCGGAATGTGGATTGCTGAAAGGTGGCAAGAGTGAGACTCTGCCCAGCGAATTATCTTTGATACTTCCATCATTGCTAGGGAGCTTCTTGTCCCTCCCTGATGGTTGATGTAAGCTACCGTCGTGATGTTGTCCGACTGAAACCTGATGAACCCCCGAGTTGTCAACTGGGGCCAAGCCAGGAGGGCATTGAGAACTGCTCTCAATTCCAGAATGTTTATTGGCAGGAGACTCTCCTCCTGACTCCATTGTCCCTGAGCTTTCAGAGAATTCCAGACGGCACCCCAACCTAGAAGGCTGGCGTCTGTTGTTACAATTGTCCAGTCTGGTCTGCTGAATGGCATCCCCCTGGACAGATGTGGCCGAGAAAGCCACCATAGAAGAGAATTTCTGGTCTCTTGATCCAGATTCAGAGAAGGGGACAAATCTGAGTAATCCCCATTCCACTGACTTAGCATGCACAGTTGCAGTGGTCTGAGGTGTAAGCGAGCAAAGGGAACTATGTCCATTGCCGCTACCATTAAGCCGATTACCTCCATGCATTGAGCCACTGACGGGTGTTGAATGGAATGAAGGGTGCAGCAAGCACTTTGAAGTCTTGTTAACCTGTCCTCTGTCAGGTAAATCTTCATTTCTACAGAATCTATAAGAGTCCCCAGGAAGGGAACTCTTGTGAGTGGAACGAGTGAACTTTTCTTTTCGTTCACCTTCCATCCATGTGACCTTAGAAAAGCCAGTACTAACTCTGTATGAGACTTGGCAGTTTGAAAGCTTGAAGCTTGTATCAGAATGTCGTCTAGGTACGGAGCTACCGAGATTCCCCGCGGTCTTAGTACCGCCAGAAAAGCACCCAGAACCTTTGTGAAGATTCTTGGAGCTGTAGCCAATCCGAATGGAAGAGCTACAAACTGGTAATGCCTGTCTAGGAAGGCAAACCTTAGATACCGGTAATGATCTTTGTGAATCGGTATGTGAAGGTAAGCATCCTTTAAATCCACTGTGGTCATGTACTGACCCTTTTGGATCATGGGTAAAATTGTCCGAATAGTCTCCATTTTGAACGATGGAACTCTTAGGAATTTGTTTAGGATCTTTAAATCCAGGATTGGTCTGAAAGTTCCCTCTTTTTTGGGAACCACAAACAGATTTGAGTAAAACCCTTGTCCCTGTTCCGACCGTGGAACTGGATGGATTACTCCCATTAACAAAAGTTCCTGTACGCAGCGTAGAAACGCCTCTTTCTTTGTTTGGTTTGTTGACAACCTTGACAGATGAAATCTCTCTCTTGGAGGAGAGAATTTTAAGTCCAGAAGGTATCCCTGAGATATTATCTCTAGCGCCCAGGGGTCCTGGACATCTCTTGCCCAAGCCTGAGCGAAGAGAGAAAGTCTGCCCCCCACTAGATCCGATCCCGGATCGGGGGCCCTCAATTCATGCTGTTTTAGGGGCAGCAGCAGGTTTCCTGGCCTGCTTGCCCTTGTTCCAAGACTGGTTAGGTCTCCAGCTTTGTCTGTAGCGAGCAACAGATCCTTCTTGTTTTGGAGCAGTGGAAGCTGATGCTGCTCCTGCTTTGAAATTCCGAAAGGAACGAAAATTAGACTGTCTAGCCTTAGGTTTGGCTCTGTCTTGAGGCAGGGCGTGGCCCTTACCTCCTGTAATGTCAGCGATAATTTCTTTCAAACCGGGCCCAAATAAGGTCTGCCCTTTGAAAGGTATATTAAGTAATTTGGACTTAGAAGTTACATCAGCTGACCAGGATTTTAGCCACAGTGCTCTGCGCGCCTGAATGGCGAATCCGGAATTCTTAGCCGTAAGTTTAGTTAAATGTACTACGGCTTCCGAAATGAATGAATTAGCTAGCTTAAGGATTCTAAGCCTGTCCGTAATGTCGTCCAGAGTAGCTGAACTGAGGTTGTCTTCCAGAGACTCAATCCAGAATGCCGCTGCAGCCGTGACCGGCGCAATGCATGCAAGGGGTTGCAATATAAAACCTTGTTGAACAAACATTTTCTTAAGGTAACCCTCTAACTTTTTATCCATTGGATCTGAAAAGGCACAGCTATCCTCCACCGGGATAGTGGTACGCTTAGCTAAAGTAGAAACTGCTCCCTCCACCTTAGGGACCGTTTGCCATAAGTCCCGTGTGGTGGTGTCTATTGGAAACATTTTTCTAAATATCGGAGGGGGTGAGAACGGCACACCGGGTCTATCCCACTCCTTAGTAATAATTTCAGTTAGTCTCTTAGGTATAGGAAAAACGTCAGTACTTGTTGGTACAGCAAAATATTTATCCAACCTACACATTTTCTCTGGTATTGAAACTGTGTTACAATCATTCAGAGCCGCTAACACCTCCCCTAGTAATACACGGAGGTTTTCCAGCTTAAATTTAAAATTTGAAATATCTGAATCCAATCTGTTTGGATCAGAACCGTCAGCCGCAGAATGAAGCTCTCCGTCCTCATGTTCTGCAAGTTGTGACGCAGTATCTGACATGGCCCTAGCATTATCAGCGCACTCTGTTCTCACCCCAGAGTGATCACGCTTGCCTCTTAGCTCTGGTAATTTAGCCAAAACCTCAGTCATAACAGTAGCCATATCTTGTAATGTTATTTGTAATGGCCGCCCAGATGTACTGGGCGCCACAATATCGCGCACCTCCCGAGCGGGAGATGCAGGTACTGTCACGTGAGGCGAGTTAGTCGGCATAACTCTCCCCTCGTTGTTTGGTGAAATTTGTTCAATTTGTACAGATTGACTTTTATTTAAAGTAGCATCAATACAGTTAGTACATAAATTTCTATTGGGCTCCACTTTGGCGTTAGCACAAATAGTACAGGTCTCATCCTCTGAATCAGACATGTTTAACACACTAGCAACTAAACTTGCAACTTGGAAATATTATTCAAGTAAAATACAATGAAAAACGTACTGTGCCTAAGAAGCACAGAAAGATATATGACAGTTGAAATCAATAAACTGAAAAGGTTACAGCATCAAACTTTGTGAAAACAAAAAACAATTTTAGCAAAGGCTTGTTCCCATTAGCAAAGAATAACTAACCCTGATGGCATAAAAAAGTTAAAGAATAAACGTTTTTTTTTTTTTTATCACAGTCAACTACAATCTCACAGCTCTGTTGTGAAGATTACTTCCCTCAAACAAGCTTTGAAGACCCCTGAGTTCTGTAAGATGAACCGGAACATGCAGGAAAAAACAATGAGCTTCTGACTGAAATTTTTGATGCGTAGCAAAAGCGCCAAAAAAAGGCCCCTCCCCCTCACACACAACAGTGAGAGAGATCAGTAAACTGTCAGAATTAGATCAAGCAACTGCCAAGTGGAAAAATAGTGCCCAAACATTTTATTCACCCAGTACCTCAGAAAATGAAAACGATTTTACATTCCAGCAAAAACGTTTAACATAAATTAAGAGTTATTAAAAAGCCTGTTGCTTGCAAATAGGCTAAAGTCTTATATACACAGTGTAATTCCAGTGAAGTACCATTCCCCAGAATACTCAAATGTAAAATATACATACATGATATTATATTGGTATGGCAGGATTTTCTCATCAATTCCATTGTCAGAAAATAAAAGCTGCTACATACCTCTTTGCAGATTAATCTGCCCGCTGTCCCCTGATCTGAAGTTTACCTCTCCTCAGATGGCCGAGAAACAGCAATATGATCTTAACTACTCCGGCTAAAATCATAGAAAAAACTCTGGTAGATTCTTCTTCAAACTCTACCAGAGAAGGAATAACACACTCCGGTGCTATTAAAAATAACAAACTTTTGATTGAAGAAATAAAACTAAATAAAATCACCATAGTCCTCTCACACATCCTATCTAGTCGTTGGGTGCAAGAGAATGACTGGGAGTGACGTAGAGGGGAGGAGCTATATGCAGCTCTGCTGGGTGAATCCTCTTGCACTTCCTGTTGGGGAGGAGTAATATCCCAGAAGTAATGATGACCCGTGGACTGATCACACTTAACAGAAGAAATGGCTGTTTTACCTTCACTTTTTACTTTCACTTTCTGTTCTCATAAGCAGCCGATCAATCTAGAAATCTAAAAAGCATAGCCCATGCAGTAATGAAGAGGAGAGAAAGCCACTTACTTATATTTCCCCCTAGGGACGTCTGCAGTCTGAAACTTAGGGTATGTAAACATTATGGAACCTCCCACAGAATCTCCTGTTCTCTGAGAAACGGCTCAAATACATAGCAGATGCAGTTAACACCACAGCTCCCAAAAAGGCTAAAACTGCAGTCCCCTCTGCTGCTGGGTTAACTTAACTGCATCTACAATGTATTTTATATCAGCAAAGCACAGCATTTCTGAAAGGAGCAGCCCCCACCCCTACTGCTATATGCCTGTAATGGATTCCTGGACAGGAGCAGGGTTCATATTCAGTCAAATTAAAATGTTTAAAAAACAGAATTTATGTTTACCTGATAAATTTCCTTTCTCCTACGGTGTATCCGGTTCACGGCTTCATCCTTACTTGTGGGATATTCTCAATCCCTACAGGAAGTGGCAAAGAGAGCACACAGCAAAGCTGTCCATATAGCTCCCCTCAGGCTCCGCCCCCCCAGTCATTCGACCGACTGTTAGGAGAAAAAGGAGAACCATAGGGTGCAGTGGTGACTGTAGTTTACAAAAAAATAAATTTAAACCTGACCAAAATGCTAGGGCGGGCCGTGGACCGGATACACCGTAGGAGAAAGAAATTTATCAGGTAAACATAAATTCTGTTTTCTCCTAAATTGGTGTATCCGGTCCACGGCTTCATCCTTACTTGTGGGAACCAATACCAAAGCTTTAGGACACGGATGAAGGGAGGGAACAAGTCAGGTAACCTAAACGGAAGGCACCACTGCTTGCAAAACCTTTCTCCCAAAAATAGCCTCCGAAGAAGCAAAAGTATCGAATTTGTAAAATTTGGCAAACGTATGCAGTGAAGACCAAGTCGCTGCCTTACAAATCTGTTCAACAGAAGCCTCATTCTTAAAAGCCCATGTGGAAGCCACAGCTCTAGTAGAGTGAGCTGTAATTCGATCAGGAGGCTGCCTTCCAGCAGTCTCATAAGCCAACCGGATGATGCTTTTTAGCCAGAAAGACAGAGGTCGCAGTCGCCTTTTGACCTCTCCTCTTGCCAGAATAGACGACAAACAAGGACGATTTTAGTTGCTTTTAGATAAAACTTTAAAGCACGAACCACATCAAGATTGTGTAACAGACGTTCCTTGTTAGAAACTGGATTAGGACACAGAGAAGGAACAACTATTTCCTGGTTGATATTCTTATTGGAAACCACTTTTGAAGAAAACCAGGTTTGGTACGTAAAACGACCTTATCTGTATGAAACACAAGATAGGGTGAATTACACTGCAAAACAGACAATTCAGAAACTCTTCTAGCAGAAGAAATAGCTACTAAAAACAAAACTTTCCAAAATGGTAACTTAATATCTATGGAATGTAGAGGTTCAAACGGAACCCCTTGAAGAACTGAAAGAACTAAATTTAGACTCCATGGAGGAGCCACAGGTCTGTAGACAGGCTCGATTCTGACTAAAGCCTGTACAAACACCTGAATATCTGGCATGGCTGCTAGACGCTTGTGTAACAAAACAGACAGAGCAGATATCTGTCCTTTTAAGGAACTAGCTGATAGACATTTCTCCAATCCTTCTTGGAGAAAAGATAGTATCCTTGGAATCCTAATCTTACTCACTCCATGAGTAACCCTTGGATTCACACCAGCAAAGATATTTCCGCTATATCTTATGGTAAATTTTCCTGGTGACAGGCTTTCTAGCCTGGATAAGAGTATCTATAACTGATTCCGAAAACCCCCGCTTAGCAATCTCCAAGCAGTCAGCTGCAGAGAAACTAGGTTTGGATGTTCGAATTGACCTTGAATTAGAAGGTCCTGTCTCAAAGGCAGCTTCCATGGTGGAACCGATGACATATTCACCAGGTCTGCATACCAAGTCCTGCGTGGCCAAGCAGGAGCTAACAGAATTACCGAAGCCTTCTCCTGTTTGATCCTGGCTACTAGCCGGGGGAGAAGGGGAAACGGTGGAAAGGCATAAGCTAGATTGAACGACCAAGGCGCAAGTAAGGCATCTACCAATGTCGCCTTGGGATCCCTGGACCCGTAACGTGGAACTTTGGAGTTCTGACGTGACGCCATCAGATCCAGATCTGGAATGCCCCATAGCTGGGTCAGCTGAGCAAAAACCTCCGGGTGGAGTTCCCACTCCCCTGGATGGAAAGTCTGACGACTCAGATAATCCGCTTCCCAGTTGTCCGCTCCTGGGATGTGAATCGCTGATAGATGGCAGGAGTGATCCTCTGCCCATTTGATGATCTTGGATACCTCCCTCATCGCCAGGGAACTCTTTGTTCCCCCTGATGATTGATGTAAGCTACAGTCGTCATGTTGTCCGACTGAAATCTGATGAATTTGGCCTCCGCTAGTTGAGGCCATGCCTGGAGCGCATTGAATATCGCTCTCAATTCCAAAATGTTTATCGGGAGAAGAGATTCTTCCCGAGACCATAGACCCCGAGCCTTCAGGGACTTCCAGACCGCGCCCCAGCCTAAGAGGCTGGCGTCGGTCGTGACAATGATCCACTCTGGTCTTCGGAAACTCATTCCCTGAGACAGGTGATCCTGAGACAACCACCAGAGGAGTGAGTCTCTGGTTTTCTTGTCCATCTGAATCTGGGGAGACAAATCTGCATAATCCCCATTCCATTGTTTGAGCATGCACAGTTGCAATGGCCTTAACTGAATTCGAGCAAAAGGAACCACGTCCATTGCCGCAACCATTAGTCCTATTACCTCCATGCACTGAGCTATGGAGGGTAGAGGAATGGATTGAAGAACTCGACAAGTGTTCAAAAGTTTTAATTTCCTGACCTCCGTCAGAAAGATTTTCATTTCTACCGAGTCTATTATTGTTCCCAGGAAGGGAACCCTTGTGAACGGGGACAGAGAAATTTTTTCTATGTTCACCCTCACCCGTGAGACCTTAGAAAGGCTAGAACAATGTCCGTATGAGCCCTTGCTTTGTGAAGGAATTTGTTTAGAATCTTTAAGTCTAGAATTGGCCTGAAAGTTCCTTCCTTTTTGGGAACTACAAACAGGTTTGAGTAAAATCCCAGTCCTTTTTCTGCTGTTGGAACTGGGTGTATTACTCCCATTTTTAAAAGGTCTTCTACGCAATGTAAGAATTCCTGTCTCTTTATCTGGTCTAAAGATAAGCGAGATATGTGGAACCTTCCCCTTGGAAGAAGGTCCTTTAATTGTGCATTACCCTTTCCTAGTGGCTGTAGAGGTAGAAGCCGGTCCATTCCTGAAATTGCGAAAGGAACGAAAATTAGACTTATTTTTAGCTTTGAAAGGTCTATCCTGTGGAAGGGCATGGCCCTTTCCCCCAGTGATATCTGAAATAATTTCTTTCAACTCTGGCCCGAATAGGGTCTTACCCTTGAAAGGAATATTAAGCAATTTTGTTTAGGACGACACATCCGCCGACCACGATTTTAGCCAAAGCGCTCTGAGCGGCCACTATTGCGAAACCAGAATTTTTCGCCGCTAATTTAGCTAACTGAAAAGCGGCATCTGTAATGAAAGAATTAGCCAACTTCAGGGCGTGAATTCTATCCATGACTTCATCATAAGAAGTCTCCTTCTGGAGCGAGTTTTCTAATTCCTCAAACCAAAAAGCAGCTGCAGTGGTTACAGGAATAATGCAAGAAATTGGTTGAAGAAGAAAACCTTGTTGAACAAAAATTTTCTTAAGTAAACCTAATTTTTTATCCATAGGATCTTTGAAAACGCAACTGTCTTCTATTGGTATAGTCGTGCGCTTAGTTAGCGTTGAAACTGCCCCCTCTACCTTAGGGACCGTCTGCCACGCGTCCCTTCTGGGGTCAACAATGGGGAACATTTTCTTAAATATAGGAGGGGGAACAAAGGGTACACCTGGCTTCTCCCACTCCTTATTCACTATATCCGCCACCCTCTTAGGTATCGGAAACGCATCAGTGTGTACTGGGACATCTAAGAATTTATCCATTTTACACAATTTTTCTGGGACCACCAAAGGGTCACAATCATCAAGCGTAGCTAGGACCTCCTTAAGTAGGGGCGCGGAGGTGTTCTAGCTTAAAATTTAAATGCTATAGAATCAGGCTCTGCCTGCTGAGAAACTTTTCCTGTGTCAGAAATTTCTTCCTCAGACAGGCCCTCCCTCACCGCCAAGTCAGATTGATGTGAGGGCACTACAGATAAATTATCCTCTGTGTCTGCTTGCTCATTTTCTGTATTTAAAACTGAGCAATCACGCTTCCTAGGAAAAGCTGGCAGTTTGGATAAAAATGCTGCGAGAGAATTATCCATTACTGCTGCTAACTGTTGCATAGTAATAGCAATTGGTGCGCTAGATGTACTGGGCATCGCTTGCGCGGGCATAGCTGGTGTTGACACAGAAGGAGAGGATAGTGAACTATCCCCACTACCTTCAGCTAAAGAATCATCTTGGGCTATATCTTTAAGCGTGATTGTACGGTCCTTAAGCTCTTTGGACGCTATGGCACACTTCACACATAAATTTAATGGGGGAACCACCTTGGCCTTTGAACATACAGAACATAGGTTATCTGAAGGGTCAGACATGTTTGACAGACAAACAGATCTTCAATGCAATAAAAATTATTTTTGACAAAACCGTTACTGTGTCTTTAAATAATAAAAGTGCACACTTTATTACTGAAACATCAAAAAACCATCAAATAAACATCCGATTTTAATGAAATTTTCACCACAGTGTCTTAATGCTTTGAAAAGATTGCACACAAATTTTCAGATCAATTAACCCCTTAATGCCCAAACCGGAGCTAATAACAGCAATTAACCGGTTAAACACACTACAGTACTATGCCACAGCTTCCACTGTGGCCTTTACCTTCCTTAGGGATTATTTTATTAGGAAATAAGCCTCTCTGGAGTCTTTTCTGATGCCTCTGGACTCCCCACGTGAAGCTGCATGAACTGCCTAAGCAAAACAACTGCGCAATTGAAGCGCGAAAATGAGGCCTCCTCCCTCTCCATTCCAGAGTGGAGGGGCCTTTCTGACTAGATTAGGTGTCCAAATAAGTGCCCAAAAGTGTTTTAAAGTCTGAAAAAACACCTTAATTAGAGTGAAAAACATGCTAAAAAGCAATCGATTAAGCCCACAAAAGTGTCAACCAGCATAGAGCCCTTAACATAAGCCATAATTTTATACAGAGTCTAAGAAAAATGGCTTACCTATCCCAGAGGGGATTGTTGACAGTCTTCTAGCATTACTAGGTCTTGTTAGAAAAATGACTGATCATACCTGAAGCAGTTAAGCCTGCAAACTGTTCCCCCCAACTGAAGTTCTCTGGTTTCAACAGTCCTGCGTGGGAACAGCAATGTATTTTAGTTACTGGTGCTAAAATCATATTCCTCTCGACAGAAATCTTCATCACTTTCTGCTGCAGAGTAAATAGTACAAGCCGGCACTATATTAAAATAACAAACTCTTGATAGAAGAATAAAAAACTACAACTAAACACCACATACTCTTTACCACCCCCGTGGAGATGCTACTAGTTAGAGCGGCAAAGAGAATGGCTGGGGGGGCAGAGCCTGAGGGGAGCTATATGGACAGTTTTGCTGTGTGCTCTCTTTGCCACTTCCTGTAGGGATTGAGAATATCCCACAAGTAAGGATGAAGCCGTGGACCGGATACACCAATGTAGGAGAAAAGAAGAATATATATATATATATATATATATATATATATATATATATATAATTGTGTGTGTATGTGGCTTACACTGCTTCATTTGTTAATCATACCACTGTCCACAGTTAGAATGACTGCCCAAGAAAACATGACAATGTTGTGTGTCATAAGACCTAATAACTGGCTAGTGGCTACTATTTAATCACATCACAGGCAGCAAATTGTATTTGAACTATTTTGTGGTTTGTATTTTTATGCTCCAAGAGTGTATTGGACATTGAGAAACATGTACATGAAGATTCTGTAGTGTTAAATAAACTTTAGAATGCAAAATGAAGGTGTTATAGTAATATATAAGAAAATGGCGATTAAATCGCAATTTATTTATTTTTAATAAAAAAAAAAAAAATTGCGATTTTTTTGTTGTTGCCCATATCGCCCAGCCCTAATACACATACAAACATATTCACCAGTAGTGAGTAAAATGACTATCAGGTAAACTTCAAAAATTAAGGAATAATAGAAGAGCCAATTAGCTTTTATCTAATTTAAGAAATTAATAGAGATTTCACAAAATAACATTAAAATAAAAATACATAAAACATTAAAATAAAAATGTTTAAAAAAAAAAAAAATACTACAAGAAAGGAAAACATCCTTCAATTTTCTTGAAATAATGCAAAATAAAATATACAACATATAAAGCAATTTCTTAAGTATGTCCCCTTTGTATTATTTTTTTGTACTCTGACAGTCACTTACAAATAGCAAAGCCGGGACATATTTGGAGATATGAAAGAAAGTGAACAAAGTCATTATCAAAAGAAATAATAAACAGGACAAAGACAATAAAAGGGTGCAAGGGCAGTCAACCATATGCAAGTACTGGGAGTGTGAATAAATTGGCTTATCCATAAGTATAAGTCCCATTTTGTCTCTTATTCTCAGGACTCAGGTATGGAAAAGAAACCCAAATCTACAAAATGTTGCTCAAAAACAGAATTTACACTTACTGATACATTTCTCTCTTTCAGGATGAGGAGAGTGCATAGGTGTCCATAACGTGATATATTATCTTCCACTAGGACGAGATCAAAAACTCTTACAAGAGATTTAATCCCTCCCACCTCCTCTCCCCAACTCAGTTTAGATATAGTTGAGAGGAGATAGAAAAGGTAGGAAAGACAGAAAGCAGGGATAAAAGGTGCAAATAATAAGTATTGCCCATCTAGTAAAAATGCAGGCGGGTCCTATGGACTCTCCTCACAAAAGAAAAAAAATCAGTAAGTATAAACTCTATTTTCTTTCGTAGGATTAAGAGAGTCCATAGGTGTCCATAACATGTCCTTCCCTGATGATTGTCGTGATGTTGTCGGTGCGATTCTTCGGGCCCTTGAATCGGCCCCTTCTCAAACAGGACAAGTTCATTTTAATCCAGTCAAAGTTCTAGGATGCTGGATAAGTAGCCTTCCATCCAGGGAGGACCATATTCCCTGCGCACTTTGAAACTCAATCAAGATAGCATTTTGTGGGTATGAAAAGTAGCCAGAGAAAGAGACTGAGCATGGACCAAGATATTGTCCAAATAAGGAGCAATAGAGATTCCCTGAGCTCTGATCACTGCTAAGAGAACCCCTAATACCTTTTTGAAGATGCGAGGGGCGGTGGCCAAAGAGGGCCACCAATTGATAATGCTTGTTGAGAAAAGCAAACCTTAGAAACTGGAAGTGATCCTTGTTAATTAGAATATGCATCTTTAAAAATATAGTTGTCATAAATTGACCCTCCTGAATTAGAGGAAAGATAGTACAGATCGTTTCTATTTTGAAAGAGGGTATCCACAAAAATTTGTTCAAAGTTTTTAAGTTCAGAATAGGACAATAAGTGCCTTCCTTCTTTGAGACAATGAAGAGGTTGGAGATATTGGATACCCTGTTGAGATATTGGAAAAGGTTAGAAAACTCCATATCATCTAAGTCTTGAACACATTGAACAAAGGCAGTTGCCTTTACAGGATCCTTTGGAACGTGAAACGGATGAAAACATTCCCTGGAAGGTCTAGTGCGAAAGCCTATGCATTAACCCTGGGATATGATATTGAAAACCCAGGTATTCTGAACTGAGCAAGACCAGGCCTTCTGAAACCGAATCATACCCTACCATAAGATCTTCTGGACAGGGGGTTTGGAGGATTCAGACTTCTGGTTGGAGGGGGACTTTTCATCTCTAGGGGAACGAAGGTAATTAAAACAATTTGTCTGAACTTCCCTTTAGATTTCTTGTCCTGGGGTAGAAAAGCCCCTATTTTCTATGACAGGTTTTGATAATATAATCAAATTCTGATCCAAAAAAGGACTGATAATAGCCTGTAAAGCTTAGAAGCCAGCACATTTTTGGTCCAGCACCCTGGGTAGTGCTTGCTGATTGGTGGCTTTTCAAATAAAGATAAGAGAACGAAGAAGAAATAATAGGAGTAAAATTAGAAAGTTGCTTAAAATTGCATGCTCTATCTGAATCATGAAAGAAAAAAAAAATGTGTTTCATATCCCTTTAACCTCTTAATGACCAGACCATTTTTCAATTTTCTTACCCTTAATGACAACGGCTATTTTTACATTTCTGCAGTGTTTGTGTTTAGCTGTAATTTTCCTCTTACTCGTTTATTGTACCCACACATATTATATACTGTTTTTCTCGCCATTAAATGGACTTTCTAAAGATACCATTATTTTCATAATATCTTATTTTTTACTATTAAAAAAAATATATAAAATATGAGGAAAAAGTTGAAAAACACACTTTTTCTAATTTTGACCCCCAAAATCCGTTACACATCTACAGCCACCAAAAAAAACACCCATTCTACAAATTTTCTATATTTTGTCCAGAGTTTAGAAATACCCAATGTTTACATGTTCTTTGCTTTTCTTGCAAGTTATAGGGCAAAAAATACAAGTAGAACTTTGCTATCTCCAAACAACTTTTTTTAAAAATTAGCGCTAGTTACATTGGAACACTGATATCTTTCAGGAATCCATGAATATCCATTGACATGTATATATTTTTATTTAGAAGACATCTCAAAGTATTGATCTAGGCCCATTTTGGTATATTTCGTGCCACCATTTCACCGCCAAATGCGATCAAATAAAAGAAATTGTTGACTTTTTCACAAACTTTAGGTTTCTCGCTGAATTTATTTACAAACAACTTATGCAATTATGGCATAAATGGTTGTAAATACTTCTCTGGGATCCCCTTTGTTCAGAAATAGCAGACAATATGGCGATTGAGAGGGCGCTAAAAAGCTGGGTATACTTAACACACCTAATTATTAAGATTATATCAAAACAAAAAATAAATCAAAAACAGTAAATTTTAAAAATCTTTACTAGTGGGAATAATCCCTACTTATGCGTACATAAATTTAAAAAACAATACGTAAGAACAATTGCAGACACATAAAGTAAGTATTTGATACGATATATATAACTATTACTTGGAATACCACCCTGATAAAAATATTTATAATAAGCGATCTTGATAAAGCCCACACACATGGGTGAAACGCGTAGAAGCTGAAGTTGCCTGTTACCAGAACCAAACCCACTAGGTACCTAGTATTTGCCCGCGCGTATTAACGCTAAGAGCGGGTGCCTTTTTCACCTCAGTGATTGCACTTACAAAGATCCAGACTGTCTGTCAAAAGCAGGGAGCTGGGAACATTGGAAGCAAAAGATAACAGCGTGCCAGGTACTCACACACAAGGAGCGACGTACCTTTGACGGTCACTTCCCCACGGAGGGAGTGGTGAATCCTGTACCAAGGAATAGAAGCTGCAGCACACTAAGCGGCTCACACGCAAGGAGCGTGTTTTGACTAAAGACCACAGACTCAGATACATTACAGCGACATTTGGACACAGTCGCTGCAACTTTCTGTGAGTTAAAGTTACATATAACCAGCAAAGATACAAAGTATCCTAATTAAGGAACATTTTATCGTTTTACCCAGCACGTTAATTTCAATCATAGAGATAAGTCTTGTATGTTATATACCATACAAACAAAAGGGATTTCATCTGCTGCAAATATATAAGGACCATAGAGACTGTCCATTATATTCAGGAACAAAATATTTGATTTTAAGGACATAGTAATTGATCAATTCTATTTTTTAAAAGCGCTTATTATAAATATTTTTATCAGGGTGGTATTCCAAGTAATAGTTATATATATCGTATCCAATACTTACTTTATGTGTCTGCAATTGTTCTTACGTATTGTTTTTTAAATTTATGTATGCATAAGTAGGGATTATTCCCACTAGTAAAGATTTTTAAAATTTACTGTTTTTGATTTATTTTTTGTTTTGATATAATCTTAATAATTAGGTGTGTTAAGTATACCCAGCTTTTTAGCGCCCTCTCAATCTCCATATTGTTTGTTCCATTTCTATCTTGAGGAGATAGTGGAGAGTGGCTTAGGTATCCTTTTTAGATTTCTAGCGCTGATAACTCCTGTGCTATCAGAAATAGCAGACATATATGGCTTTGGCGTTGCTTTTTGGTAATTAGAAGGCCGCTAAATGCCGCTGCACACCACACGTGTATTATGCCCAGCAGTGAAGGGGTTAATGAGGGAGCTTTTAGGTTTAATTTTAGCTTTAGTGTAGTGTAGTAGACAAGCCCAAATTATTGACCTAGGCCCATTTTGGTATATTTCATGCCACCATTTCACCGCCAAATACGATCGATCAAAAAAAAAAAAAATTTCACTGAAATTATTTACAAACAGCTTGTGCAATTATGGCACAAATGGTTGTAATTGCTTCTCTAGGATCCCCTTTGTTCAGAAATAGCAGACATGAATGGCTTTGGCGTTGCTTTTTGGTAATAATAAGGCCGTTAAATGCTGCTGCGCACCACACTTGTAATATGCCCAGCAGTTAAGGGGTTAATTAGGTAGCTTGTAGGGTTAATTTTTAGCTTTAGTGTAGAGATAAGCCTCCCACCTGACACATCCCACCCCCTGATTCCCCCCTGACCCCCCTCAAACAGCTCTCTTCCCTCCCCCACCTCACAATTGTCATCGCCATCATAAGTACTGGCAGAAAAAAAGTCTGCCAGTACTGAAATAAAAAGCATTTTTTTAATATATTTATTTTTTTATACAGTCTGCAGTGATAGATCCCTGCTTACCCCACAACCTCCCTGATCCCCCCATACATCTTTCTAACCCTCCCCCTCTACCTATTTGCCGCCATCTTGGGAACTGGCAGCTGTCTGCCAGTACCCAATTTGACCCCCCAAGTTTTTATTTACTTTTTTTATATGAAACATTTATTTTCTGTATTGCAGCTGGCCCCCCTTAACAATCTACATCCCTCCCAGATCCCTTACTAAACAACGGATATCCCCCTTCATCTGCATCAGTCTTTTTTTTCCACTTGAATGCATATTTTGCGTGCACGCCGCACACGTCCAGTGAGGAAATATAGTGAGGACTAAAAACATACTGAGGGCTGCTAAGGGGTAATAAGGCAATGAAAACAGAAGGATTTTAACTCTGAATTCCATCATTTCTGGTGTTAATCACATAGGTAAAGCTCTGTGTGTAAAGGCTAAGAACCCCTAACTATGTAGTACTTATAAGGAGAGTACTAGGGATAGTTCCTGGGCAGTATTTAGTGTCTGAGTCACTTATCAGGATTGCAGCACCGCTCCATTGTATTTTACCAGCTTGCTGAGATCTTTCTCCCTCACAGAATGCCGATACAGTAGAGAGTCCATCCAGTGCAAGTAAATATACTGCAGAGGATACTTGTGGATATACCAGCAACCCCTCAGGTGGAGGCTAAGAGACAGGGTCCTGGTAATGCCTGAAGGCAATTATGGCTGAGAGATTTACCCGTGAGAGTACGGACGTGCCATAATGGAGATATTTCTTTTCCCCTGCTTCACTCAGAATCTTGGGAGAAATTATCCTTTAGTCTTTCCTGAGTGAAGATGGAAGAGGGGTACTGGGTCTCAAGTCAGGTCTGAGCTCCCAATAAAATGATTAGATAGAAAAAGGAAATTTTTTCTTACCTGATAAATTTGTTTCTTTTACGATACGATGAGTCCACAGATTTCATCCTTACTTGTGGGATATCGCCTCCTGGTCAGCAGGAGGAGGCAAAGAGCACTACAGCAGAGCTGTATATATAGCTCCTCCCTTCCCTCCCACTCCAGTCATTCGGCCGAAGTTAGGAAGAGAAAGGAAAAGCCAAGGTGCAGAGGTGACTGAAGTTTACCAAAAAAAACAAAAAAAAAAACACCTGTCTTAGAAAAACAGGGTGGGCCGTGGACTCATCGTATCGTAAAAGAAACAAATTTATCAGGCAAGAATAAATTTCCTTTTCTTTTACAAGATACGATGAGTCCACGGATTTCATCCTTACTTATTTGATACAATACCAAAGCTATAGTACACGGATGAAAGGGAGGGACAAGACAGGGAACCTAAACAGAAGGCACCACTGCTTGAAGAACTTTTCTCCCAAAAACAGCCTCAGATGAGGCAAAAGTATCAAATTTGGAAAAAGTGTGAAGAGACGACCAAGTTGTAGCTTTGCAAATCTGTTCAACAGAAGCATCATTTTTGAATGCCCAAGAGGAAGCCACAGCCCTAGTGGAATGAGCCGTAATTCGTTCAGGAGGCTGATGTCCAGCAGTCTCATATGCCAAACGGATGATACTCTTCAGCCAAAAAGAAAGAGGTAGCCGTAGCTTTCTGACCCCTACGTCTCCCTGAATAAACGGCAAACAAGGAAGACGACTGACGAAAATCCTTAGTCGCCTGCAAGTAGAACTTCAAGGCATTGACCACGTCCAAATTATGTAACAGACGCTCCTTCTTAGAAGCAGGATTAGGACACAAAGAAGGAACAACAATTTCCTGATTAATATTTTTCTTAGAAACAACCTTAGGAAGAAACCCAGGTTTGCTACGTAACACCACCTTATCAGAATGAAAAATAAGATAAGAAGAATCACATTGCAAGGCTGAAAGCTCAGAAACTCTGCGAGCAGAAGAAATAGCAACCAGAAATAAAACTTTCCAAGATAATAACTTAATATCTATGTAATGCATACGTTCAAACGGAACCCCTTGAAGAACCTTAAGAACTAAATTCAAACTCCAAGGAGGAGCAATTGGTCTAAATACAGGCCCAATTCTAGTCAGAGCCTGACAAAAAGACTGAACATCTGGAACATCTGCCAGACGCTTGTGTAACAAAATAGACAAAGCAGAAATCTGTCCCTTTAAGGAACTTGCCGACAACCCTTTCTCCAATCCTTCTTGGAGAAAAGACAAAATCCTGGGAATCCTAACCCTACTCCATGAGTAGTCCTTGGATTCGCACCAATAAAGATATTTACGCCATATCTTATGGTAAATTTTCCTAGTAACAGGCTTACATGCCTGAATCAAGGTATCTATTACCGAATCAGAAAAACATCGCTTAGATAAAAATTAGCGTTCAATCTCCAAGCAGTTAGCTGTAGAGAAACTAGATTCGGACGGTGGAAGGGTCCCTGAATGAGAAGATCTTTCCTCAATGGGAACTTCCATGGTGGCCGAGATGACATGTCCACCAGATCGGCATACCAAGTCCTGCGAGGCCACGCAGGAGCAATGAGGATCACCGATGCCCTCTCCTGTTTGACTAGAGCAATCACCCGGGGCAGGAGAGCAAATGGAGGGAACACATAAGCTAGGCTGAAAGACCAAGGCACCGCCAAGGCATCTATCAGCTCAGCCTGGGGATCCCTGGACCTGGACCCGTACCTCGGAAGTTTCGCATTCTGACGAGATGCCATGAGATCCAACTCCAGTCTGCCCCATCTGAGGATCAAGTTGGAAAATACCTCCAGATGGGAGTTCCCATTCTCCCTGATGGAATGTCTGTCTGCTCAGAAAGTCCGCCTCCCAGTTGTCCACCCCTGGGATATGGATCGCCGTCAGATGGCAAGAGTGAGACTCCGCCCACTGTATTATCGTTACCTCCGTCATCGCTAAGGAACTTCTTGTTCCTCCTTGATGATTGATGTAAGCTACCGTCGTTATATTGTCCGACTGGAACCTGATGAATTGAGCAGAAGCCAACTGAGGCCAAGCCTGAAGTACATTCAATATTGCTCTCAAATCTAGAATATTTATGGGAAGAAGAGACGACTCCTGAGTCCATACACCCTGAGCCCTTAGGGAGTTCCAGACTGCTCCCCATCCTATAAGGCTGGCATCCGTTGTCACTATCACCCATGAGGGTCTGCGGAAGCAAGTCCTCTGGGATAGATGATCCAGCGACAACCACCATAGAAGAGAGAGTCCCTTGTCTCCTGATCTAGAGTTATTTGAGGAGACAAATTTGTATAATCTCCATTCCACTGACTGAGCATGCTCAGTTGCAGAGGCCTGAGATAAAAACGAGCAAACGGAACGATCTTAATTTTCTGACCTCCGTCAAAAAGATTCTCAATGATAGAGAGTCGATTAGAGTTCCCAAGAAAGGAACCCTTGTCTGTGGGACTAGAGAACTCTTTTCCAGATTTACCTTCCACCCATGAGTCCTCAGGAAGGATAGAACAATGTCGGTATGAGACTTTGCTAGTTGGTAAGACCACGCCTGGATCAGAATATCGTCCAGACAAGGCGCTACTGCAATGCCCCTGAAAATGTTTGTCCAGAAAGGCAAATCTCAGGAACTTGTGATGATCTCTGTGGATAGGAATATGAAGATATGCGTCCTTCAGGTCCACGGTAGTCATAAATTGACCCTCCTGGATCATTGGAAGAATGGTACGAATAGTTTCCATCTTGAAGGATGGAACTCTGAGAAATGTGTTTAGACTTTTGAGGTCTAAAATAGGACAGAACGTTCCCTCTTTTTTGGGAACCACAAAGAGAGTTGAATAAAACCCTTGTCCCTGTTTCTGTATTGGAACTGGACATATTACTCCCATGGAGGAGAGATCTCTTGCACAGCGTAAGAACGCCTCTCTTTTTATCTGGTCTACAGATAATCGTGAAAGAAGAAACCTTCCTCTGGGGGAAGAATTTTTTAACTCCAACTGATACCCCTGAGACACAATTTCTAGTGTCCAGGAATCCTGAACGTTTCTTATCCAAGCCTGGACAAAGAGAGAAAGTCTGCCCACTACCAGATCCGGTCCCAGATCGGGGGACGCCCCTTCATGCCGACTTGGTAGTGGCAGCCTGCTTCTTGGACTGCTTACACTTGTTCCAAGACTGGTTGGGTCTCCAAGTGGACTTGGCTTGTGAATAATCCCCTTCCTGTTTAGCGGAAGAGGAAGAGGGAACCCCCTTGAAATTTCGAAAGAAACGAAAATTACTGTCGCCCTTTCTGTTTGTACTTTTTATCCTGGGGGAGGAGATGACCCTTGCTTCCCGTAATGTCTGAAATAATTTCCTTCAAGTCAGGCCCGAACAGGGTCTTCCCCTTGTAAGGAATAGTCAAGAGCTTAGACTTGGATGACACATCCGCAGACCAAGACTTTAACCATAAAGACCAACGTGCTAAGATGGCAAAGCCCGAACTCTTAGCCGCCAATTTAGTAATCTGCAGAGAAGCATACATAATAAACAAATTAGCTAACTTAAGAGCTTTAATCCGATCCTGTATCTCTTCCAAGGGAGTCTCTGTCTTAAGAGACTTCTCTAGAGCATCAAACCAGAAAGCAGCCGCACTGGTCACAGTAACAATGTTGCAAAAGAAATCCCTGATATAAACCTTTCTAAGAAGACCCTCTAACTTCTTATCCATAGGGTCTTTAAAGGCACAACTATTCTCGATAGGAATAGTAGTTCGCTTAGCCAGGGTAGAAATAGCTCCCTCTACTTTAGGGACCATCTGCCAAGAATCCTTAATAGCGTCAGCTATAAGATACATCTTTTTAAATACAGGCGAAGGAGAAAAAGGAATACCTAATCTTCCCCATTCCTTTGCAATAATCTCTGAAGTCCTTTTAGGAACTGGAAAGTAAGAAGGAACTTCCAAATATCTGTCTAACTTACTCAGTTTTTCTGGCGGGACTATGATGGAGTCACAGTCATCCAAAGTAACTAACACCACTCTAATAAACGGAGGTGTTCAAGCTTAAACCTAAAGGAAATCACATCAGGATCAGTTAAGCGTAAAGCACTCCGTGCTTCATAGAGTCCACCCTCAGATAGTACCTCCATACTCTCCAACTCAGAGCCCCTGGAGAGTGCATCCGCAATTGCCACCATGGAATCAGTGGCATACGTGCCCACATAGGTGTCCCTTTTTGTACGCTTGCCGTGCGAAATAGGAAGATTAGATAACGAATCAGAAAGCGTAGAGGACATCACTGCAGCAATGTCTTAACGTAAATGCTGCAGACATTGGAGAAATACATGACCCTGCTTGCGCGGATGTTAAGGGCTGTGACGCTTGGGGAGAAAGTTGTGGCATACCTTGCGTCTCATCTATAGACTCCTGAGAAGCATCTGCCTTAGGCAAAGGTTTATCACAAAAAATGTTGTCCCTATAATTTAAAGCCATCTCACAATATGAAGGACAAAAAGGAATTGGAGGTTCCACTGGGGCATTCAAATACATAGAACAAGTTAGTATGGATTCAGCTGTAACAGCAGTAATGTACAACAATAATAATGTAGTTAGAAATTTGTCAGTAGTTAAAGAGAACCTTATTACAAGTACACTGTCTCTTTAAGAAATAAACTGGCAACAATTTTTCTTGCAAACAAAACTATTATAATAGCAATGTAGAAAAAATGTATTGTCACCAAGCACCTCGCCTCAACAGCTCTGCTGAGGCGCCTACCTACACCCACGGTCCCCTGACCACTCCTAGGAACAATCCGGAGCAGAGCCTATAACCGCTTGCTTTAGTCACAAACCATGCGGTCTAGGCGATACTTGCGATGCGTCTCTATCAACCGGGGACTTCCGGAGTAAGAGAAACTGTGCGCCAAGTCAAAACTCTGCCCATCGTGGGCGTCAAATTCATTAAACCCTGGGAAAATATCTTTAGGCAAAGACTTTCATGTAACCGCCTAAAAAAAAACAAGAAATTACTAGCCGCAAAACCGGAGTCACACTCCGGCAACATATCCCAGCGTCAGCCCAAAAATTAAAAGCATTTACCAGCCGCTACTGTTATAATAAAGAGTAAGGCTAAATGCTAACAGTGTCCCAAGTGTACTCTATGACACAAACACTCCTGACACCCATAGCCGTGCTAGTTAAAATTCTATGAGATATTTACCAGCCGCTCACACACACTAAGAATAGGGAAGCCCTTTACTAAGAGCCCTGTTTCCCCAAATATGCAAGGAGTACAGCCAGTTCTGAGATATGCTCCAGAAGCCCCAGAAATAAAATACTGCACTTACCTTAATGCTGAGTACCAGCATGACGAGTCTCACAGCGTAAAGAGGTCCATTTGTTCCCTCCTTCAGCTCTGTGAACACAGAAGGGCCTTAGTTAATACTCTCTAAGACCATCAACATAAGGGCAGCACAAGTATGGGAGGCGCAGTGAAGCTAAAACCCCACCAGTTCCCATTGCTTTAAAGCCACCTGTAGCTCTACTCTAGAGGCTGACAAGGAATACAGCTACACCCTATAGAAAAATAGCACTCACTGGTACCATTTTAAAAATAATAAACACTTGATTGAAGAATCTAAACTAACACCAAACTGCTGTGGTGCTCTTTGCCTCCTCCTGCTGACCAGGAGGCAATATCCCACAAGGATGAAATCTGTGGACTCATCGTATCTTGTAAAAGAAATAATAAAATCTTGCTTGCAGTGCACCTCTCTCAACCTCTCTCGTCAGAGGCCAAGAACAAACTGAGTGGGGAGAGGAGGTGGGAGGGATTAAAGCTCTTGTGGAAGGAAATATATTTCATATGTTATAAACACCTATGTACTCTCCTCATCTTATGAAAGAAATGTGGCTTATGAATGTGCTGAATTGATAAACATGGAGAATGTATGCAAGGAAGACAAAGTGGCTGGCTTCCATAAAAATTCCATTTAAGCTACATTTTACCTAAACGGAGATGATGATATAGCACGGATATGTTTTTTTTGTTTATAAACCAGTGGTAAACCAATCTGTTTGCAATCTATATCTCTATAGTATAAAATCCAAAAAGTTAGAAGCCAGTTGTAAAATTATAGGAGTCTGTGGCTCCCTGGCTACTGGGTTTGTCAAGCCCTGCTGTAAAACTACTTTGTAGACTCAAGTTCCAGTTCTGCATATCACTGCAGCCTGGCAGTTTAATACATGAAAGCCTGCTTCTTTTAGAGCTTGTAAGTATTAAATATTTTGAGATAATAAGCCTTTTCTGGATGTCTAATTTAAAATCTAGTGATTAATAAGCTATAGGTATAATTAAAAACACAATATTCTAGTTCTAACTGTGCATGCTAATTTCCTACATTTCATGACAACACATACTACTTTTCTTAACAAGCCATATACTGTATATAAGTTGCTAAGGCATATCAATTTTCACAAAAAATAAAATTGTTTAAAAAATGGACATTAATCACTAAATTTGATAAGCACAGTGCAGAGGTTATTCCCTGCCTCCCTCTAGTCCTGGATGCTGCCATCTTTAAATCTGGCTTTCACTGCAGTCCTTCAGATACTTGCAGTGAAACCTAAGTTTCACAATGGCAGCACCCATAATTATAGAGGTGTACATGAAATGTACTAAGTGATTGGAGAATGATAATTGACTACACTGTAGAGAGCATCATTTTAAGCTTGCTCTACAATATTGAGCACTGAACAGTAAAAGTAAAGTGTGAACTTGTATAAAAAAAATCTAGAGTGACTACAGTGGACACTAAAGCATTTCTCAATTATTTGTCTTAAAAGGGGATTTTTGTAGTCTATAATGCATCCATTTCCAAAATGTAATATCTTCGTGTTATAGATTATTCAAAATCTCTTTAAAAGGGGATATGAAATAGTGCTTTTTTATAAAAAAAAAAAAACAGACTAAGAAGTGGCTTATACTTAAAGGACCAGTCAATACTGTAGATTTGCATAATCAACAAATGCATGGTAAAAAGTAGGGCTGCAAATAATTATTTTCATAAATCGATTAATCGGCCGATTATTTTTTCGATTAATCGACTAATCGGATAAAAAAAAAAGAATCAATAAGTGTTTCCTATATTTTAAATAGAATACACATATTGAGTGTTACAAATATAAACTTCAGACTAAAACTGTACATTAACACAACTGTTTGTTCAAATTTTTAAGCAGCAGAGCACAGTTTTATAATTAATCAAAACAAAACCAAAAACTGTGGGAAAAGAGGTAGAACTTCCACCTTGGCAAGGGGCCTCTTAATAAAGTGACAATTGACTTTATTCTAACATAAAAAATATCTTGAATATCTATATGCAATGGTAAATAAAGAGCTATAAGGTTAGGGGAAAATATCTAGTCTGCTCTAAAAATGACAGATATATACTTCTAAAGGTTGAATCTGGTACATATCACAATTGATTAAAAAGTGCTAAGGACTATATATCAATAACAGGACAAAGCCTTACACATCTATCTATACAGTAAATATGATCAGCAATAGCAAGCAATCCGCTAATAATTGTGCAAACAGATAATAGTGCACATCATTTCAAATAACTCCCATCAATCTAGGGCTAGGTGTAAATAACAAGCTCACCACTAGTCCCAAATCACGATTTAATATAAACAATACAAATGATGACTCCTATTATATCTGGGTGCACATAAGCCAGGGGTAGTTGTAAACTTACTGTAAACATACTGTCCTGAAAAAGTGAAAAGTATACATCAATAAACATCCTTTAGGCTAAGGGTATAACCATAAAACACAATACCATGTGCAGGAGCTCAGTGGAGTGAAGCAGCTGGTGTTGTGCACAGACAAACTAATTGCAAACCAACTAATCGATTATGAGATTCGTTGACAACAATTTTCATAATCGATTATGACGATTAGTTGTTGCAGCTCTATGTGCAACCCAGAAATAAAATAAGAGTCATAATTTGGATTGTTTATATTAAATCAGGTGATTTGGAACTATGCTTAGCATGATATAGTGCCAAGCTTGTTATTTACACCTAGCCCTAGATTGATGGCATTTGTTATATGATTTATGTCACTATTACCTGTTTGCACAATTTTTAGCAGATTGCTTGCTATTGTGGATTATATGTAATCTATAGATACATGTGTAAGGGTGTATCCTTTTACCGATATATAGTCTTTAGCAGTTTTGCATTTTTTTTCCTTCAATTTTTAATTAAAGGGCCATAATACCCAAAATGTTTACACACTTGAAAGTGATGCAGCATAGCTGTAAAAAGCTGACTAGAAAATATCTCCTGAACATCTCTACAGGGAGTGCAGAATTATTAGGCAAGTTGTATTTTTGAGGATTAATTTTATTATTGAACAACAACAACCATGTTCTCAATGAACTCAAAAAACTCATTAATATCAAAGCTGAATAGTTTTGGAAGTAGTTTTTAGTTATAGCTATTTTAGGGGGATATCTGTGTGAGCAGGTGACTATTACTGTGCATAATTATTAGGCAACTTAACAAAAAACAAATATATACCCATTTCAATTATTTATTTTTACCAGTGAAACCAATATAACATCTCAACATTCACAAATATACATTTCTGACATTCAAAAACAAAACAAAAATAAATCAGTGACCAATATAGCCACCTTTCTTTGCAAGGACACTCAAAAGCCTGCCATCCATGGATTCTGTCAGTGTTTTGATCTGTTCACCATCAACATTGCGTGCAGCAGCAACCACAGCCTCCCAGACACTGTTCAGAGAGGTGTACTGTTTTCCCTCCTTCTAAATCTCACATTTGATGATGGACCACAGGTTCTCAATGGGGTTCAGATCAGGTGAACAAGAAGGCCATGTCATTAGATTTTCTTCTTTTATACCCTTTCTTGCCAGCCACGCTGTGGAGTACTTGGACGCCTGTGATGGAGCATTGTCCTACATGAAAATCATGTTTTTCTTGAAGGATGCAGACTTCTTCCTGTACCACTGCTTGAAGAAGGTGTCTTCCAGAAACTGGCAGTAGGACTGGGAGTTGAGCTTGACTCCATCCTCAACCCGAAAAGGCCCCACAAGCTCATCTTTGATGATACCAGCCCAAACCAGTAATCCACCTCCACCTTGCTGGCGTCTGAGTCGGACTGGAGCTCTCTGCCCTTTACCAATCCAGCCACGGGCCCATCAAGACTCACTCTCATTTCATCAGTCCATAAAACCTTAGAAAAATCAGTCTTGAGATATTTCTTGGCCCAGTCTTGACGTTTCAGCTTCTGTGTCTTGTTCGGTGGTGGTCGTCTTTCAGCCTTTCTTACCTTGGCCATGTCTCTGAGTATTGCACACCTTGTGCTTTTGGGCACTCCAGTGATGTTGCAGCTCTGAAATATGGCCAAACTGGTGGCAATTGGCATCTTGGCAGCTGCACGCTTGACTTTTCTCAGTTCATGGGCAGTTATTTTGCGCCTTGGTTTTTCCACATGCTTCTTGCGACCCTGTTGACTATTTTGAATGAAACGCTTGATTGTTCGATGATCACGCTTCAGAAGCTTTGCAATTTTAAGAGTGCTGCGTCCCTCTGCAAGATATCTCACTATTTTTGACTTTTCTGAGCCTGTCAAGTCCTTCTTTTGACCCATTTTGCCAAAGGAAAGGAAGTTGCCTAATAATTATGCACACCTGATATAGGGTGTTGATGTCATTAGAACACACCCCTTCTCATTACAGAGATGCACATCACCTAATATGCTTAATTGCTAGTAGGCTTTCGAGCCTATACAGCTTGGAGTAAGACAACATGCATAAAGAGGATGATGTGGTCAAAATACTCATTTGCCTAATAATTCTGCACTCCCTGTATGTAAAAAAGAAAGATATTTTACCTCAAAAGTTTCTCAGTAGCCACATCCCATTGTAAATGATTTCTACGCAGCATATTAGTATGTCTGTCCCGGGACGGCGGAAAGGGCGAGCTTACGTGCACTCTCATCTTATTTCCCTATTCAGTTTAAAGGAAGTTTGCTATGAAATCTCATGAGAGTTAAGTGAAATCTCATGAGATCACAGTAAAAGAGTTCATGACCTCAGCACTGTTGATGTTGATTGGCTGCAGCTCATTTCTTCATTTTTTTTTAACCTGCAGCTGAGTATAACTTTTTACACAGAACTTACTCTGCTGAGCTGAGGAAATTGTGAGGTAAAATATCTTCCTTTTTTACATAGAGATGCTCAGGTGATATTTTCCTGTCAGCTTTTTAAAGTTATACTGCATCAGTTTCAAGTGATTTAGCATATGAGTATTAGGTCCCTTTAATTTGAATATGTACCAAATTCAACCTCTGTAAGTATATATCTGTTATTTTAAGAGCGGACTAGATATTTTTCCCCCTAACCTTATAGTTGGTTATTTACCAGTGCATATAGATATTCAAGATATTTTTATGTTAAAATGAAGTCCAGGATTACTTTGTTGAGAGGCCCCTTGCATTGATAAACAAAGATAAATAGCCAACCTTGGTGAAATTGGCAAAACCCTACTTATGCATCCCAGGCACCTCAACACCATCTGAGCAGGCAAAATAGCTTGCAAAAAAGAGAGCCAGCCTTAGCCAGGAGCATGTGGTCATGATGACATTTTTGCATTTCAATGCAAAGTTTCTGAAAGAGTGAATAACAGAATGTTATAAACAGTGATAGTCTAACTCTTTCTACTTCTACCTCTTTTCAAACAGTTTGTGTTTTTTATTTTGCTTAATTAAAAAAAATTGTTCTGTTGCTTAAAAAATTGGACCAACAGTTGTTTTAATGTAAAGCTTTAGTTGGAAGTTTATATTTATAACACTCAGTATGTGGAATTTATTTTAAAATATAGGGATTTATTTTTTCTAACCGATTAGTCGAAGAAATAATCGGCCGATTAATCGATTATAAAAATAATCGTTAGTTGCAGCCCTACAAGACAGGAGTAGATGTAAACTTAAAAAGAAACCTATAGTGTCCTGAAAAAGTGAAAAGTAAGCGTCTGTAGACGTCCTTTAGGCTGATCGCATATCCATAAAACACAATACCATGTGCACAGACCAACTAATTGCAAACCAACTAATCGATTATGAGATTAGTTGACAACTATTTTAATAATAGATTATTATCGATTATGCCAATTAGTTGTTGCAGCTCTAATAAGGACAATGGCAAGTTTTCACAAACTCACATGTGAGTGCTTGTGTCTGTATAATACTGTCTGTGAGTGTGCACGTCTGTCTATTACTGCCAGTGAGTGCATGTCTCTGTCTATTACTGCCTGTGTGTATAGTATATTTGAAAAATAAACAGCTATTACAGTTCTTTATCAAATTATTTATGTACAAAAATCTCAGACTTTAATAGTGAATTTTGTTAAATAAAAAAAAAAAAAAATTGTTATAACTTTTCTAAATAATTGTAATAGACCCCTAAATATGTTACAAATACACCCAGTGACATATTGCAATCCTTTAGAAAATCTTACCCGATTACTTTTTTTTTTTTTCAAATTTCAACTTTAAAGTCTATTGGAAGTTTTGTAGATACATTTTAGATAAAAATGTAAAGTGATTGATATGCATTAAACAAATAAATATGCATAGCTATAAGAAAAGTATAAATATAATGACAATAAGTTTAATATATAAAGATATTTTTAGATAATATCAATATATTTGGAAAAAAACATTGTAGTAGAAAAAGGACATATTTAAAGGGATAGGAAAAGTCAAAATTAAATTATCATAATTTAGGATAAACCAAACAATTTTAAGACAATTCTATTATTCTTGTTCTCTTGGTATCTGGTGGTTGGCCACAACACACATTTGCCTCTTGTCATTTGCTCACCAGATGTGTTCAGCTAGGTCCCAGTAGTGCACTGCTGCTTTGGAGCTGACCGCTAAATGACAGTGTGACATGCAAGGTCTAGGAGGGGGACTTTAGAATCTGTGAGGGGGGCGCATTTTGAAATTTTGCCCTGGGAGCCAGATTCTCTAGAAACTGCCTTGGCTAACTTTTCACTTTAAAGTGATTGTCAAGTTAAAGCGATTACCTAAAGGGATATGAAACCCACATTTTTTTCTTTCAGGATACAGATAGGACATGTGATTTTAAACAAGTTTTCAGTTTACTTTTATAAATCTAATTTGTTTATTTGTCTTGATATCCCTTGTTGAAAAGGATACCTAGGTAGGCTAAGGGGCTGATTATTTGGCGGCTGTACATCTATGCTTAAATTTTATTGGTTCGCCCAATGGCCCCTACTTAACAAGCAGTCGACTTTCTTGCATTCGACGGCACCAATACGCTCACCTAAGTTCGTCTAACATCGCTGCCACGGACCTGAATACGCTCTCCAAAATTATCAAAAAAGGCGTCAAAAAGCTGTGCACCAAGTACGGGGCGATGAGCAGCGGACTGTTGGTAACTAACAGTCATCAATCTCGCTGCTCTTCGGCTTTTTTACAGCTTTCTTGGTACCCTGTCACTAAACACCCACACTATACTATACTGTTTTACCCCTATACCGCCGCTCCCAGACCCCGTCGCACCTAAATAAAGTTATTAACCCCTAAACCGCTGCTCCCGGAGCCCACCACGACCTACATTATACATATTAACCCCTAATCTTCCGCCCCCTATACCGCCGCCACCTACATACAGTTATTAACCCCTATCCTGCCGCTCCTGGACCCCGCTGCAACTAAAAGTGTTTAACCCCTGAACCGCCGCTACTGGAGCCCACCACCGCCACCTACATTATATTTATTAAACCCTAATATGCCCCCCTACACCGCCGCCACCTACATTATATTTATTAACCCCTAATCTGCCCCCCCTACATCGCCGCCACTATATTAAATGTATTAACCCCTAAACCTAAGTCTAACACTAACCCTAACACCCTCTAATTTAAATATAATTTAACTAAATTTAAATAAATTATTACTATTTAAAACTAAATACTTACCTATAAAATAAACCCTAAGATAGCTACAATATAACTAATAGTTACATTGTGTCTAGCTTAGGGTTTATTTTTATTTTACAGGCAACTTTCTATTTATTTTAACTAGGTACAATAGTTACTAAATAGTTATCAACTTCCTAGTTAAAATAAATACAAATATACCTGTAAATACCTGTAAAATAAAACCTAACCTAAGTTACAATTACACCTAACACTACACTATAATTACATTTCCCTAAACTAAATACAATAAAATACAATTAAAAACAATTATCTAAAGTACAAAAAAAAAAAAAAAAACTAAAATTACAGAAAATAAAATTACAATTTTTTTTAAACTAATTACACCTAATCTAATACCCCTAATAAAATAAAAAGCCCCCCAAAATAATAAAAAGCCTTACCCTATACTAAATTACGAATAGCCCTTAAAAGGGCCTTTTGCGGGGCATTGCCCCAAAGTAATCAGCTCTTTTACCTGTAAAAAGAAAAAAATACAACCCCCCCTCGATGCTCCGCGTCAAATGTTTTGAAGATGGAGCCGCTCCACGCCGGATGGATGAAGATAGAAGATGCCGTCTGGATGAAAACTTCTGCCCGTCTGGAGAACCACTTCGCCTGGCTTCGTGGAGGACTTCGGCCTGGCTGGGTGATCTTCAAGGGGTTAGTGTTAGGTTTTTTTAAGGGAGGATTGGGTGGGTTTTAGAGTAGGGTTGGGTGAGTGGGTGGTGGGTTTTAATGTTGGGGGGGTATTGTACTTTTTTTTTTTTTTTTTACAGGTAATGGAGCCAATTACTTTGGGGCAATGCCCCGCAAAAGGCCCTTTTAAGGGCTATTCGTAATTTAGTATAGGGTAGGGCTTTTTATTGTTTCAGGGGGATTAGATTAGGTGTAATTAGTTTTAAAAAAATTTAATTTTATTATTTTCTGTAATTTAGTGTTTGTTTTTTGTACTTTACATAATTGTTTTTAATTGTATTTAGTTTAGGGAATTTATTTAATTATAGTGTAGTGTTAGGTGTAATTGTAACTTAGGTTAGGTTTTATTTTACAGGTATATTTGCATTTATTTTAACTAGGAAGTTATTAAATAGTTAACTATTTAATAACTATTGTACCTAGTTAAAATAAATACAAAAGTTGTCTAAAAATAAAAATAAACCCTAGGATAGATACAATGTAACTATTAGATCTATTGTAGCTATCTTAGGGTTTCTTTTATAGGTAAGTATTTAGTTTTAAATAGGAATAATTTATTTAATTATAGTAATTTTATTTAGATATATTTAAATTATATTTACGTTAGTGGGTGTTAGGGTTAGGTTTAGGGGTTAATAAATTTAATATAGTGTTGTGGCGGCAGATTAGGGGTTAATAAATGTAGGTAGGTGGCGGTGTGAGGGGGGCAGATTAGGGGTTAATAAATATAATGTAGGTGGCGGCGGTGTAGGTGGCTGCAGATTAGGGGTTAAACACTTTATTAGAGTTGCGATGGGCTCCGGGAGCGGCAGTTTAGAGGTTAATACATGTATTAGAGTTGCGGCGGTATAGGGGGGGCAGATTAGGGGTTAATATGTATAATGTAGGTTACGGTGGGCTCCGGGAGCGGCAGTTTAGGGGTTAAACACTTTATTTAGTTGCGGCGGTGTGGGGGGGGGGGGCAGATTAGGGGTGTTTAGACTCGGGTACATGTTAGGGTGTGAGGTGTAGACATTTACCATAGGAATCAATGGGATATCGGGCCGCAGCGAACATAACCTTTTGCTGCTTTCCGACTCCCATTGATTCCTATGGCATCCGCCGCCTCCAGGGCGGCTGATTGAAAACCAGGTACGCTGGGCTGGAAAAGTGCTGAGCGTACCTGGTACAAGACAAACAAAAAAAAAAAAATTAACCCCACACCAACCTATCCCACTTCCCTCTGACATTCCCCTGGGGTTTAATCAAGCTTTTTTGGGATGCGACAGGTAAGGACAGGATAAAAACTTCCCATTTCTTAAAGAATGTAGGTAGATAATCCTCCTGGGGATGAGTCAAATTTAACTGTTCTATCATAAATTGAGTAATCGTGTTTTTAAAATGTGAAATTTTCGGTGCTGTTCTAGCTTTCCATTTTTTAAGAATAAGATTCCGGCCAATCAATATTATTGCGTTTATAAGCTTAAAATTCTTCATAATTCCATGGCATTTCACTAGAAAGAAAACTTCTCTTGATTTAGGATAATAATCTAAATGAAGAACGTTATTCATCCAAAAAAAAAAAAAAATTTGCCAAAACTGGCAAATTTTTGGGCATTCCCAAAAACAGTGCATTAAGTCCGCCTGTGTTGACCTGCATCTATGGCAGGTGAGTTGAGTTTTATACCATTTTGACAGTATACTTTATGTAAGATAACACATAAGACTATTCTTTATCTGTGATTCCGGCCAAGATGTTGGTACCCATGGTTGCGCAGTTATTTCAAAACTATCTATTATAGTCTGATCATTAATATAAGGTATTTTTATTAGACCATTTTACCACAATATCATTGACCTGTATAGAAGATGTTTTTTGATTTAATAATAGATAGAAAGGGGAGATTGCATATACACCTGCTTTATAGCTAGAAATTATATTATGTAACTCACCCAAAGTCCAGTCTGACCCATATTTTTGTACTAACTCGGATGACAAATGTCTTACCTGAAAGTAGGCATAGAATTCATGAGGGGAGAGACCATATTTATTGGTCAATTCTGCATAGGTTACAGGTTGACCGTCTGTCCCCCGTATTTGATGGATCCAGATTAGGCCTTTAGCGGCCCACTTTTTGAATATCATATTTGTACGCCCGGAACAAAAAATTGGGGTTACCACGTATAGGAAGATATTGAGAAATGTAGGGGGAATAACCTAATTCCACACACAATTTTTGCCAGGCCGTTATAACATTCTTAAACATATTCGCATAAAAAATGTTTGATGGTAACGATGTTATAGGACAATGGAGTATCGCGTTTAAGTAGAATGGAGCCACCAGTTTGGATTCCCATATAATTGAAGTAATTTGTTCTTTCTCTGTTATCCAATCTATGGTGAACCTGGCCAAAGCCACCAGGTTGTACGTTTGTATATTGGGAAGCGCAAGACCGGCAGATAACTTAGAATTCATAAGCCGATGTATCGCTATCCGAGATTTGGCCCCCTTCCATAGGAATCTAGAACAAGCTTTATTATATTTATATACATCTGCCTTCTGTAAAGAAACCCAATCCTCCAATTTTTCTTACATAATTTCAAACATTGCGTATAGTTTAGACTGTACCATTCATTCGGATTTTTAGTAAGCCTGGGACCTAGATATGTAATTTGCTCTATCTCCAGAAAGGGATGTATATGTCCATCTGCAGAACTTCTGTGTAGCCACATCAATTTGGATTTAAGTATATTAATCTTATATTCCGAGATTACCCCGAACAACCCAATTATGTCTTGTAATTTTGGCAACGTGTCATGAAAATTGGATAAAAATAGTAAAAGGTCATATGCATATAGAAGTAAGACCAATGCGTTATCCGCTACTACAATACCATCTAATTCCTGTCGAAATAAAATGGCTAGTGGTTCTAGGCATATGTTGAATAACAACGGTGAAAGAGGGCACCCTTGACGGGTCCCTCGTTGTAGTGTAAAATGTTGAGAAATCATGTTAAAAATAATGGCTGATGATGGCCTACTATATACAGCACGAATGCAATTATGGATATGTCCCACTAACCCAAATTGTTCCAGAGAGAAGAACATATGGTCCCAGCTTATCCGGTCGAAAGCCTTCTCGGCATCAACCGTTAGGATAGCTTCGTCAGATCTTGATACAGATTTATGGGTCATATGATTGTTCCATAGATATTCTAGTAATATTAGGAGTTTCCTAGTGTTCCTAGCCGGATTCCGGCCTGGCATAAATCCTGATTGATTCTCGTGAATTATATCCCCTATGTATGGCTTTAGACGATTGGCTTGAATAGCCGCTAGTAATTTGTAATCAGTATTAAGAACCGAGATAGGTCTATAAGAGCTAGGGCATTCAGGATCTTTATCTTTTTTTAAGATTAATGAAATATTTGCCAAAGCGAAAAAGGGAGAACATTCAAGATTCCCTGAGAAGTACAGATTGAATAGTTTATTTAAAATTGGAACTATCTGGGTTTGTAGGCTACGGTAGAATTCTAGAGGGAGGGCATCTGGCCCAGCAGCTTTATTAATTTTGGCCATTTTAATGGCAGATATAATGTCCTCATCTGTAATAGGGGAATTTATAATAGATATAATTTCTATCGACAATTTAGGCACTTGGATCCTATCCCAAAAATCTTTTTGGTTAGTAGTATTGTAAGGTTCTGCTTTATAGAATTCATTAAAATATTTAAAAAAAACTTTTTCAATATCTGCCTGCTTAGTATATCTTTTTGTGCCCTTTTTGATGGCAGCGATAGTATTCCTAGAGCTAGATTTAGTGATTCTGGCAAGGGTTTCTTGCGTACTTTTCTGTTTTAAGTGGATATCACGCGTTGTCTTTGCCTGCAAATATTTATCCCATTTAGCTTTAATGGGATCAGCTATATATGCTCTATATGCGTTTTTAACTTGATTAGCTAGTTGTACATTGATTTTAATAGATTTTTTCTTCTGCTCAACCATACAAGACTTTATCTCACCACGTATGACTGCTTTGGCTGCCTCCCAAAACACCTCTACTTTCCCTAAATAATTTATATTATTATTATGGAATTCTAACCATTTGTTGGCAAGCCAATTTCGAAAATTAATATTGTTGCTTAGATGTTTTGGAAAATATATGGTGTTGCTGGTGATATGTTTCATATCTGACTTACAACTCAAAGTTATCACGGCATGGTCAGATATTACAATATACTCAATATTGGCTTGCCAATTCCATTTCAACAGAGAATCAGAGATACAGAAATAGTCAATTCTAGAAAATGATTGGTGTGCTTTTGATAAACACGTGAATAACTTAAAAAAAATCCATGTTCTATCTGAATCAAGAAAACAAAATATATGCTTACCTGATAAATTTCTTTTTGCGATGTCTTGAATAGACAGGGCGGGCCGTGGACTCGGTACATCGCAAAAGAAAGAAATTTATCAGGTAAGCATAAATTTTGTTTTCTTTTGCATGATGTACCGAGTCCACGGTTTCATCCTTACTTGTGGGATACCAATACCAAAGCTTTAGGACACAGATGAAGGGAGGGACAAGACAGGAACTTAAACGGAAGGCACCACTGCTTGCAAAACCTTTCTCCCAAAAATAGCCTCCGAAGAAGCAAAAGTATCAAATTTGTAAAATTTTGAAAAAGTATGGAGAGAAGACCAAGTCGCAGCCTTACAAATCTGTTCAACAGAAGCATCATTTTTAAAGGCCCATGTGGAAGCTACCGCTCTAGTAGAATGAGCTGTAATCCTTTCCGGAGGCTGCTGTACAGCAGTCTCATAAGCCAAACGGATGATGCTTTTCAGCCAAAAGGAAAGAGAAGTAGCCGTAGCCTTTTGATCCCTACACTTTCCAGAATAGACAACAAAGAAGACGTTTGACGAAAATCTTTGGTTGCCTGCAAATAAAATTTCAAAGCACGAACCACATCCAAGTTGTGCAACAGACGTTCCTTCTTAGAAGAAAGATTAGGACACAGAGAAGGAACAACGATCTCCTGATTGATATTCCTGTTAGAAACAACCTTAGGTAGGAACCCAGGTTTGTTACGCAAAACCACCTTATCAGCATGGAAAACAAGATAAGGCGAGTCACATTGTAATGCAAATAGTTCAGAAACTCTTCTAGCTGAAGAGATAGCAACTAGGAACAAAACTTTCCAAGATAAAAGCTTAATATCTATGGAATGCATGGGTTCAAACGGAATCCCTTGAAGAACTCTGAGAACTAAATTTAGACTCCATGGCGGAGTAACAGGTTTAAACACAGGCTTAATTCTAGCTAAAGCCTGACAAAAAGCCTGAATGTCTGGGACATCTGCCAGACGCTTGTGCAACAGAATAGACAGAGCAGATATCTGTCCTTTTAGGGAACTAGCTGACAATCCTTTCTCCAATCCCTCTTGTAGAAAAGACAAAATCCTAGGAATCCTGATTTTACTCCAGGAGTAGACTTTGGATTCGCACCAGAAAAGATATTTACGCCATATCTTATGATAGATCTTCCTGGTAACAGGCTTTCGAGCCTGAATCAAGGAATCTATGACCGACTCAGAGAAAACCCGCTTTGATAGAATCAGGCGTTCAATCTCCAAGCAGTCAGTTACAGAGAAATTAGATTTAGATGCTTGAATGGACCTTGAATGAGAAGGTACTGTCTCAGTGTCAGAGTCCATGGTGGCAGAGATGACATGTCCACCACGTCTGCATACCAAGTCCTGCGTGGCCACGCAGGAGCTATCAAAATCACCGAAGATCTCTCCTATTTGATTCTGGCAATCAAACGAGGAAGGAGAGGAAATGGTGGAAACACATAAGCCACGTTGAACGACCAGAGTACTGCTAGAGCATCTATCAGTACTGCCTGAGGATCCCTTGACCTGGATCCGTAACAAGGAAGTTTGACGTTCTGACGAGACGCCATCAGATCCAATTCTGGAGTGCCCCATAGCCAAACCAGTTGGGAAAACCCCTCTGGATGGAGTTCCCACTCCCCCGGATGAAAAGTCTGACGAAATAGAAAATCTGACTCCCAGTTCTCTACCCCTGGGATATAGATCGCTGACAGATGGCAAGAGTGAGCCTCTGCCCATCGTATTATCCTTGAAACTTCTATCATCGCTAAGGAACTCTTTGTTCCCCCCCTGATGATTGATATAAGCCACAGTCGTGATGTTGTCTGACTGAAACCTGATGAATCTGGCCGAAACCAGCTGAGGCCATGCCTGGAGAGCATTGAATATCGCTCTTAATTCCAGAATATTTATCGGTAGGAGAGCCTCCTCCCGAGTCTACAAACCCTGTGCTTTCAGGGAATTCCAGACTGCACCCCAGCCCAGAAGGCTGGCGTCCGTCGTCACTATGACCCAAGCTGGCCTGCGGAAACACATTCCCTGGGACAGATGACCCTGTGACAACCACCAAAGAAGAGAATCTCTGGTCTCTTGATCCAGATTTATCTGAGGAGATAAATCCGCATAATCCCCATTCCACTGATTGAGCATGCATAGTTGCAGTGGTCTGAGATGCAAGCGAGCAAAAGGAACTATGTCCATTGCCGCTACCATTAGACCGATTACCTCCATACACTGAGCCACTGACGGCCGAGGAATGGAATGAAGAGCTCGGCAGATGGACAAAATCCTTGATTTCCTGACCTCTGTCAGAAATATTTTCATGTCCGAGTCTATCAGAGTCCCTAGAAATGAAACTCTTGTGAGAGGGGAAAGAGAACTCTTTTTACGTTCACCTTCCACCCATGAGATCTTAGAAAGGCCAACACTAAGTCCGTGTGAGACTTGGCTAGTTAGAAAGTCGACGCTTGAATTAGAATGTCGTCTAGATAAGGCGCCACTGCTATGCCCCGCGGCCTTAGAACCGCCAGAAGGGACCCTAGCACATTTGTGAAGATTTGTGGCGCCGTGGCCAACCCGAAGGGAAGAGCCACAAACTGGTAATGCTTGTCCAGAAAGGCAAACCTGAGGAATTGGTGATGATCTTTGTGGATAGGAATGTGTAGATACGCATCATTTAAGTCCACGGTGGTCATAAATTGACCCTCCTGGATCAATGGTAAAATAGTCCAAATGGTCTCCATCTTGAAAGATGGAACTCTTAGGAATTGGTTTAGGATCTTAAGATATAGGATTGGTTTGAAAGTTCCCTCATTTTTGGGAACCACAAACAGATTGGAGTAGAACCCATGCCCCTGTTCTGCTTTCAGAACTGGACAGATCACTCCCATGGTAAAAAGGTCTTTTACATAGCGTAAGAACGCCTCTCTTTTTGTCGGGTTTACAGACAATTGAAAAAGATGGAACCTCCCCCTTGGAGGAGTATCCTTGAAATCTAGAAGATACCCTTGGGTTACGATTTCTACTGCCCAGGAATCTGAGGAGAGAGAAAAAAAAAAAGAGAAAAAAAGAGAGAGAGACTGCCCCCTACTAGATCCAGTCCCGGCTATCCCTTCATGCTGTCTTAGGGGTAAGCAGCAGGCTTTTTGGCCTGTTTAACCTTGTTCCAAGCCTGATTAGGTCTCCAGGTTGGCTTGGATTGAGCAAAGCTCCCCTCTTGCTTTGCAGCAGAGGAAGAGGAAGTGGGACCACTATTGAAGTTTAGAAAGGAACGAAAATTATTTTGTTTGGTCCTTGTCTTATTTGACTTATCTTGAGGGAGGGCATGACCCTTCCCCCCAGTAATGTCTGAAATGATCTCTTTCAGTGCAGGCCCGAATAGGGTCTTACCCTTGAAAGGGATGGTCAAAAGCTTAGATTTAGATGACACATCAGCCGACCAGGCTAAAATAGCAAAAACTTGAATTCTTTGCCACTAATTTCGCAAGATGAAAAGTGGCGTCTGTAATAAAAGAATTAGCTAACTTAAGAGCCTTAATTATGTCCAGAATATCATCTAGTGGGGTCTCCATCTGAAGAGCCTCTTCTAGAGCCTCAAACCAAAAGGCAGCTGCAGTGGTTACAGGAACAATGTACTCTATAGGTTGAAGAAGAAAACCTTGATGAACAAAAATTTTCTTTAGGAGACCCTCTAACTTTTTATCCATAGGATCAATGAAAGCACAACTGTCTTCAATAGGTATAGTTCTACGCTTAGCCAGAGTAGAAATAGCTCCCTCCACCTTAGGGACCGTCTACCATGAGTCTTTTATGGTGTCAGATACGGGAAACCTTTTCTTAAAAACAGGAGGGGGAGCGAACGGAATACCTGGTCTATCCCACTCCTTAGTAATAATGTCCGAAATCCTCTTAGGGACTGGAAAAGCCATCAGTGTAAACAGGAACCTCCAAATATTTATCCATTTTACACAATTTCTCTGGAACTACAATAGGATCACAATAATCCAGAGTCGCTAAAACCTCCCTGAGCAATAAGCGGAGGTGTTCTAGATTAAATTTAAATGCCGTCATATCTGAATCTGTCTGAGGGAACATCCTTCCTGAATCAGAAATCTCACCCTCAGATGGCAAATCCCTCATCCCTACCTCAGAACATTGTGAGGGAATATCGGATACGGCTACCAAAGCATCAGAAGGCTCAGCATTTGATCTTAACCCAGAGCTACTGCGCTTCCCTTGCAACCCTGGCAGTTTAGATAAAACCTCTGTGAGGGTAGTATTAATAACTGAAGCCATATCTTGCAAGGTGAAAGAATTAGACGCACTAGAAGTACTTGGCGTCGCTTGTGCGGGCGTTACTGGTTGTGACACTTGGGGAGAACTAGATGGCAAAACTTGATTTCCTTCTAACTGAGAATCATCCAATGCTAAATTTTTATAAGTCAAAATATGATGTTTGCAATTTATAGACATATCAGTACAAGTGGGACACATTCTAAGAGGGGGTTCCACAATGGCTTCTAAACAAATTGAGCAATGAGTTTCCTCAATGTCAGACATGTTTAACAGGTTAGTAATGAGACAAGCAAGCTTGGAAAACACTTTATTTAATGGAAAAAAAACCACAATTTTCACAAAAACGGTACTGTGCCTTTAAGAGAAAAAAAAGGCATACACAAACTGCAAAACTGGTTAAAATTGCTTCACATTTTCTGAAATTTTAACAGTGTACCCACAAAGCTTTAGAAAGATTGCACCACAAGTAAATAAGCAATACACCCAAAAATGAGAAAACTGGATTGATTAATGCCCAAAAACTGGTAAAAACCCGTGTCAGCACCTTGCCACAGCTCTGCTGTGGCGCCTACCTGCCCTTAGGGGACGAACATATGAGGATAAAGCTTCGTTAGGCTCCAGAAGAGTACCAGGACCTCTGGAAATGCTGCTTGCTGGTCGTCAGTATAAACTAAATGCGCAACTGAGGCGCGAAAATAGGCCCCGCCCATCTCACTCGATGTTGCTGGGCCTACACCAAATCCATCAAACCCTGTTTGTAAACCATGTGGGTTATAAAAACCCCTAAATAAGCCAAATGAACCCTCAAACAGATGTCCCATCAGCAAATAAAAACGTTTACTCCCAGACACACAAAACGTTTGCCCAATATATCATCAGAGTGCCCATAAAATTAGCCCTTAATGCAAGCTAGTAATGCCCCTTATAAATTAGGATTACTGCTTACCCTTCACCTAATGGGGATACGGTCAGCCTTTCTGAGATAACACAGTCTCTGCAGAAAATATGACTGAACATACCTCATTGCTGTATAGCAAGAAACCGTTCCTCACACTGAAGTTTTACTGTACTCCTCAGCTTCTGTGAGAACAGCAGTGGACCTTAGTTACAAATGCTAAGATCATCATCCTCCAGGCAGATATCTTCATCTATGTCCTGCCTGAGAGTAAATAGTACAACACCGGTACAATTTAAAAATAACAAACTCTTGATTGAAGATAAAATAAAACTAACAGTTTAACACCTCTTTCACTTTACCCTTCCTGCTTAGAGCCGGCAAAGAGAATGACTGGGGGGTGGAGTCAAGGGGGGAGCTATATAGACAGCTCTGCTGTGGGTGCTCTCTTTGCCACTTCCTGTTGGGAAGGATAATATCCCACAAGTAAGGATGAAACCGTGGACTCGGTACATCATGCAAAAGAAAGAAACATTTTGGGTTTCATGTCCCTTTAATAGAAATCATTGTAATATGTATTAGTCATCATTTTAAAAGGATTTTAGCTTTTATTTATTTTAATTTCATGTTTATTTTGATTTGACAGGTTTTTTTTTTTTACTAAAAAGGAGCACTATTATCCCTTTAAGTCTAACAGAAAACGTGGCTCCATAGCAAGCATACGTAAAGAAAATCTCCACATTTTTCTAAATAAGCACCAAAAACGGGTAAATAATAAGTAAATGTTCAGCACATTAGCAATAAGCAAGTTCTGTATGATAATCATTCTTAAAAAAGAACTTCCATAAAGGGTAATTAATTGCTGGTGAACTATTTAAAGGGAGAGTATACACCAATTTCCATACAACTGCATGTAATAGACACTACTATAAAGATGAAAATGCACAGATACTGATAAAACAAATCCAATATAAAAGCTTTTTAAAATGTACTTCGAAGCTCCCAGTTTTCAGCACTGTTGATGAAGTTAGCTGAAAGCAAGAAGAGCAGGCCCTCCCCCCCTCTCCTAAATATGAAAAGACCCACTACACAAACATGAGCATGCACGAATCTGAAGACTTGGGTCTAAATTTGATACTTTGGGGCTTGGTGAGGAGTCTGAAAATCAGCACAATGTTAATAAAAAAAATAAGCAAAACTGTACATCATTACAAACACACTCTTAGATGGGTTATATAAAACTGATCTACAAAACATTTATACAAATAAAAATTCTAGTGTACAGTATTCCTTTAATGTGCATCTGAATACAAATAACATCTTCAACACAAAATATAACAATATAATTACCTGAGGCATCTCAAAACCCAAGTCCTCCAAACTCAATCCCAAGTGTATTTTCTGATTCCCTGCTGGCCTCTTTACCAGCTTTTCTTTGTTATCAGTGGCAAGAAAATTATACATGCAATGATACTTTGAAGATTCCCACAGTTAATGGACAAGAGATTGTTATAGCTGCCCCATCCAGGGCATGTTTCTGATTCTAAAATAAAGAGAAACATTAAAAAATGAAAATGGTGGTTTAAAACATTAAAGTTATGGTAAATCCAAGCTTTAAAAAAAAAATGCTAGGATTTACCGTTACTAAAAAAAATAAACTGGACTTTCAGTTTCTAAAAAACACAAAAGTGTGCTAAACTCACCCTTTCTGTGCCGCGGCTCCTCGCTAAAGTAAACGCCTCTGGGAGTCAACTTCACAGCTTTCTTTTCTCAATGGAGCGGACGTTTTGACCTCTAAACTAATAGCCGTTCTAGTTATCTGACATTGTACTGCATGCTAGCACGGTTATTGGTTTAGAGGTAGAAATGGAGCCGCTGACTTTAGCAAGGAGCTGCAGCACAAAAATGGTTTAGCACCTTTTTTTTTGTGTGTGCAAAATACAAAAAGAAATCAAACAATATAATAGCACACATGCAACAAACTAAGGCAAAAGTAAAGTGATAGTTTTACTATCAATAAAAATAAACTGGAGTTTCATTGATCACTTAATAAAAAAGGTGCTAAACTCACACTGTCTGTGACACGCCAGCTCGCCAAAGTCAGCCTCTGGCTGCCCATGGCACAGCGCTCTTCTCTCAATGAGGTGACATTTCCACCTATAAACCAATAGCTGTGCTTGTCATCTGACAGTGTTCTGTATGCTAGCACAGCTATTGAGTGAGTGAGTTTAGCACCTCTTTTTTTTTTAAATAAAGTGATCAATGAAACTCCAGTAAATTTTTAGTGATGGTAAATCCTAGCGTTTTTTTTAAAGTGAATAGTCTTTTTATTTCAAAAAGTTTATTGTGAAATATATTTTAACTTATTTGAGGGGGGTGGGGGTTAAATAGTCATGGCTAGATATGGGAAAGCCTTGAAACCCACCGCCCCCCAGAAAAAAAAAAGTGTTTTCTTCCAGAAAAATGCTCATAAAATTTGTATATGTTCTTTTACAAAGATAAATAATTTGTTTTAAGACATGGTGTTCATATATTTAAACCTCCAATATTATTTCTTAAGTCTAAATAACATGAAGACTTTTACGAAAGACTTATGTAAAGTCTAAAATCATTGCAATTAGTGTACCCTGAAGACAATCAAATCCTGGAATACAATTTATTTCAAAGAAATTTTATTAAAGTGTACACAAATTAGATGACACATTCAAAGTGTATGTAACATTTATATTATCTGAAAAAGAGAATAAAAAACAAACAGTCCTTAGATACTTGAAAACAAGTCAATTCCTTTACCTTTTCCTCTCTGTTGTTCTCTTTTCTTTACCTCTCGTTTCTCTCTTTTATTCCTCTCTCTTAGGAATATTGATCCATCAAATATATAAACAAATAAGTCCAACAAAGAAGGTTGATAAATCTTAGATGAAATAGAATAGGTCCTATACCCTGTGAATAGGTCCTATACCCTGTATAGCTTTCAGGCTAAGCATTGAACGTCCATAAATATGGCAAATGAACGAATAACCAGGTGTAGTCAAGCAAACTTGTATTTGGTGCGCTCACCAATAAACATAGGTCACAATCTTTTACAATTACTCAAAGCACAGCGTAATTGCTTTTAGTTGGAACTTAAAATGTCAGATCCATAATTTACATATAACATGAAGTATACCACACAAGGATCACAAGGATAAAAGGAGGAAAATTATAAGCCCCCTCCTCCCCCAGGGAAGGGTGAGGATAATTAAGCATAGGGAGATGATTAACATGTATATTCCCTCATTTAGCAGGGTCTCTTTAGTTATATCGGATCCATGGGTCCCAAATTGACCAATATCTATTATATAATTACCTTTTTCTATAGAGACTAGATAGTCTCATGTGTAGGACGTTGTATTGTTTGCGTCTGTTTTTTCCCCCCAACACCTTGCTATACAAATCTTAGCTGCTGAGTGAATGATCACCATGAGTGATCTTTGGGAGTAAGACAAACTATCAACTCCTTTATGTAAGAGAGTGAAATTTGGGGATTAAATAGTCTGTTATAGTCTGTAATCCTATATTCTTACATAATTGGAACATTTGCTGCCATAGTGATCTCTGTTTAGAGCAGGATCACCACGCTCCTCACAATTTCTCCAGCATTTTAGAGAGCATTCAGAGAAAAGGTTAGCTACTCTTATTACTGGGTCAAGTACCATTTTCAACAGCAGCTTAAAAAAGGTTTCTAAAAATGTGGTCCTCAAACTGTCTGTATAGTTCTCTTTCCCATGCTTTAATCTGCAATGGAATCCAACCCTAAATGATGTCCCTTAAGGTTAAGGTCTTTGGGGAGCATTGCTGATTCAACCTCAAAACCACCCAGGCTCTTCGGAGTTGTTGCTCTATGCGACAATATGGTGGCATCACAATACATAACAATTTTGGGAAATGCTATCCCTCCTTTACAAAAGGGATGTAGTAAGATTTTATAAACTACTCTTGGTCATTTCCCCCTCCAAACATAGTAAAGAAAGCAAATGGAACTTTTTTTTTTAGATATATTTGGGAAACAGATACTGCAACACACCTAAATAGGTATAGATTTTTTGGGAGAATAGACATTTTTAAAAGGTGGCAATACGACCCATCCAAGTCCCATCTAGTTAATAATGTTTCCACTTCAACTAGTAGCGGTTCATAATTATTCTAGACGTTATTAAGATCAGCTCCCACAAGGGCTCCTAGGTGTTTAATATGGTCTATCTTCAAGTCAAATTGATACAGCTTCCTCAAAGCTTGGATTGTCTCCTCAGATAAATTTAAAGGGATACTAAACCCAAATTGTTTCTTTCATGATTCAGATAGAGCATGCAATTTTAAGCAACTTTTTTTATTTACTCATTCTCAATATTTCTTCGTTCACTTAATTCACTTGCCATCTTTATTTAAAAAGCAGGAATGTAAAGCTTAGGAGCTTTAGGTTCAGGACTCTGGATAGTGTAATGGTCACATTATCCGCAAATAAGGAAATATTTTCTGTGGATTCTCCCATTGTTACATCTTTAATCAGGGGGACATTCTAAATGCATATTCCAGGGCTTCCATGGCCAAGGCAAATATTAAAGGGGAAAGGGGACATCCTTGCCTAGTTCCATTAGTTATATTGAACTCTTGATTGAAAGCCTATACCATTGTCCTTAGCAAAAGGTTGCGAGTATAAAGCTTGGATATATTTAAATAAATTAAGTTGTAAAAGAAACCGAACACCTGTAAAACTTTACAAAGGTATCACCATTTCACCCTATCAAACACTTTTTCAGCATCTAGCAACAGTGCTACCATGGACATCTTCAGGTGTCTTGCTTCTGAGAAGATGATTAAAGAGTTTGCATGTATTGTTCATGGTCAGACCATGATGCGGTCTCTGTGGTTGTTCCTTTATTACCAAAGGTGAAACCCACCTGATCCACATGGATAATGGAAGGTAGTAGCTGTACTAGCCTATTTGCTATAAGTTTGGAGTACAATTTAATATCAAGATTAATGAGGGATATAGGTCTGTAGTTGCTACAATACTAGGAACTCTTCCCTGGCTTAGGTATCGTTAAAATTGTGGCCTCTACAACGATTTGTGAAATAACCCTGAATTAGCTACTTTGTTAAACACCATCTGAAGGAGGGAGATATTAGATCCTATAGTTTTGAAAAAAGTCCCACTGAACCCATCAGGTCAAGGGGCCTTATTGGGTTTGATTTGTTTGATGGCATGTAAAATTATTTCCTTTTTGGACAATAATTCTATTAATGATTCCTGCATTGCTATAGAGAGTTTTGGGAGCCATAGATCCCTTAAATAAGAAACTACTTCCTCCAGGGCATGAGAGTCATCTATTTCACAAGACTGAATATTGTATAGTTTTTCATATAACTCGGCAAAAGCATTACCAATTACCTCTGGTTCTAAAATCTTGCTCCCCTCAACTTCCAGACCCAGAATTCTGGAATGTGCAGCTCTACCTCTAATTTCAAGGCAAGAATCGAATTAGCATTGTTGCCCTTGTGATACATAAGTTTTTTTCAAATCACTCTTGTTTGTATTTTTGTATGAAGTATTTTATTGTCTGCTGTTAAATTAAATAAGCAATAGCCCAATGAGACTTTATCTTTAGTATGCAGCTCACATGCCAATAATCCCAAAATGACCTCCTTTATCTTTTCTGAGTTTGGCTATCTTAGCAATGCAGAAGCACCTAACATAAGCTTTCAATGCCGCCCACACATATTGGGCAGATATCTAACCATTAAGATTCAAATTGATAAAATTTAGTGAGTCTCAGTCAGGGATTCGGAGAAACCAGATTCCTATCATAAATATTGTGGGTACCTCCATGAATGTCTAGAGCAGTGCTTTCCAAGCTGTGTGTCGTGACACAGTGTGTCGGCAGCAGTGTGTAGGTGAGTCTCTGCTTCAATACAATTTTTTTTTTAAATTAACATTTTAAAAAAAAAAATTGGGCTTCCGACTTTCTGCCTGCCTGCTACACATATTACATGGTTGACACGTGATTGATACCTAGTGGGTCACAGATCATCTTAACCGAATGGCCCAGCGAGAACTGAAACTATTCCTATTGGCGGCTTTGATAGGAAAAATTGGCTCCTGACTGCACGTGCAGTTTCCTCAATCGGCTTGTGACTGCATGTGTAGTCAGTGAGTGGGACAGCAGTGTGTTTGCAAGGCAGGCAGTAGTCAGTCGGACACGCAGAGCTCTGAGGGCGGCAGCCTAAAAGATGAGCTGAAGTCAGAAGTCAAAGTGTGTTTTTTTTTTGCAGATAGCTCCCAGTAGTGCATTGCTGTGATAGACGAAAGTAAGGAAAAAAAGTTCAAAAGAGGGTAGCCTCTGGTGCGGCGTGCTCCGCAGTGAAATTTATAACCTGCAGTGATTAAATTTGCAGCTCGCATATGCACAGTGCTCTCATACCAAATCTAGAGCACTGGTTTCTGAGGAATAAGGTCCCGTCCGGTTTCCTTCCCAAACAGGTTCCAATCACTATTAGCCCACCGCTATATTTAGGTAAGTCCCAAGAGGTGTGTGACAGGAAAACTGTACAGTGTTCAAGGCTAAGCATGCACGTACCTCCAATCCATGTGACCCCCACCAGGAATCGTCCTGTGTGTGCCGATTACCGCCGTGTGGCTAGTATCTCCGTCCGTGGCTGGGTAATGTGCAGCTCCCAAGCAACCTCCGTAGTCGGTGCGGTATGTAGCTCCTCCTCTCCAGGTGTCTCTGGCAACAAGCTAGCTTTGCGGTTAGGATATTGCGCTCACCCCACACCTGTGCTCACTCAAAAGCGGCCATACATAGCAAGTAAAAAGGATTGCGAGGAGCACAGGTATAAGTGTGAAACAAAAAGTGTTTATTAAACATGCGCAAATGAGTGAATAAACACACAAAGCGGTACGTATATAACGAACCAAAAGACAAACAAACAGCGTGGGGGGGGGGGGGGGAGGCTTAAACCACCCCGGGGTTAAGACTAAACAGAGAAATCAACTGTATATTACAGACTGCAAATAGACAGGTATACGCGTTTCAGCAGATTGCCTTACTCATTACCTGATTAAAACAAATGTGCGTGCTCCTTAAAAAGAGAAGCAGTCCATTCCCATTGGCTATAGGGGACCCACCCTTTTACTATAAACACCAATGGGAGCAAATTTCAAAATAGTGCACAGAGATTCCAATTGAACTCACAGTATTAAATAATGGCTCCTAATGCACAAATGATATATATAAAAAGTTAAGCATCAAAAATTATATATATATATAGTGTTGATAGTGGAGATATCTATATTTATCTACAACCAAAATGCATACAAATGAAATATTATTATTGTTGTCGCTGCTACAAATTACTACTTATAACATTCTTGCTATAGCTTGGATTCCTTGACAAGTGCTCAGATCATCGATTCCCTGCAGCTCAAAATAGGACTTCTGCATCCATACATTCTGAAACATAACATAATAATAAATTGAAATAAATAAGTCATGCTATGGAAATAATTATTTCAGCAAAGAAAGCAGAATCAGTAAATAAGTACTATACATAAACAAAATATACATGCACCATACGATTATAAATAAATATGTACACTGCTTGAATTAGAACTTGTCACTACTAATATTTGTGTAGATCTACTTATGTGATATAGGTCATCAGCTGTAAGATTTGTTTTCTTCAGTATGTGGGTCTCACCACCAGAGAGGCTAGGGTCCGAATCAAGGAACACCTTGCCGACAATAGGGCTGGGACACTTACTACACCACTTATACAGCATTTTTCAGGCGTACATTCTAAGGATACTAAATCCTTCTCTTGGACCATCATAGAGAGAGTTCCCCTACTTAGGGGAGGACAGGACAGGAACCGCAGGCTGGGGGAGAGGGAGGTATTTTGGATTTTTAAACTGAGGACAAGGGTCCCAGAGGGTCTAAACTCTGAATATGATTTGATCAATTTTGGTGACCCTCTGTTCCTCCACTTTGTGAGGAGTTACCACTCTCCTCTGGCCTGGGTTCCTCCTATCCATCCCCTCCCCACTACAATAGCTCAGGATTAAACATATAGTTCTTTGGTCAGGTGATCATACATTAATAATAATAATTATCTGTGTGCAGTAGTAATAATCAGTGACCCTGCAGTTATATAATTTAGCTCTTATATCTCCCTATTCATTGGACCCTCAAGGTCAGATTACCCCTCTTAACTAAACAAATATTAGTAGTGACAAGTTCTAATTCAAGCAGTGTACATGTTTATTTATTTATAATCGTATGGTGCATGTATATTTTGTTTATGTATAGTACTTATTTACTGATTCTGCTTTCTTTGCTGAAATAATTATTTCCATAGCATGACTTATTTATTTCAATTTATTATCATGTTATGTTTCAGAATGTATGGATGCAGAAGTCCTATTTTGAGCTGCAGGGAATCGATGATCTGAGCACTTGTCAAGGAATCCAAGCTATAGCAAGAATGTTATAAGTAGTAATTTGTAGCAGCGACAACAATAATAATATTTCGTTTGTATGCATTTTGGTTGTAGATAAATATCGATATCTCCACTATCAACACTATATATAATTTTTGATGCATAACTTTTTATATATATCATTTGTGCATTAGGAGCCATTATTTAATACTGTGAGTTCAATTGGAATCTCTGTGCCCCCCCCCCACACACACACACTGTTTGTCTTTTGGTTCGTTATATACGTACCGCTTTGTGCGTTTATTCACTCATTTGCGCATGTTTAATAAACACTTTCAGTTTCACACTTATACCTGTGCTCCTCGCAATCCTTTTTAGTGCATTGCTGTGCCTGCTCTTGATATATGGATAGGAAGTGGAAGCTTAAAAATGCTCGATGATGAAATGCAAGTGTCTTCCGCCAAATATTCAGAAACTGTGTTCATCCCATCAACCTCATACGGACCATTAAAATAGTAAGTAGCTATTGGTGTTATTAAACTTTTTTTTTTTTTTAATTCTTGCACATACATACTGTTACTTGTAAATACATTTTGTTATTATATATGTGTCTGTATCTCTTAAAACAAGTTAGTTTAACCTCCTGTTTGATAGTACAACTGAATTACTGTGTCGCAAAATGATGTAGGTCTAAAAAGTTTGTCGCCAACATGAAAAGTTGGGAAAGCTCTGGTCTAGAGGAATGATGGTGAGTTCTTGCCACAACCACAGAGACCGCATCATGGTCTGACCATGTACAGGTATGTATGTGGGCCTCTAAAATATCATTCCGTAAGCTTGAGAGGAAGTAATCTAACCTAGAATATGTACGGTGGGGGGGGGGGGGGATTGAGAAGAAAGTATACTCCCACTCGTCAGGGTGACATGTATGCCGTATGGCATACAAATTGCACTGCATTATAGCGTCTCTGAATTTAGAAGCTAAAGAGATAGTATATTATTTAGCCGTCTATCATAGGTTGGGTGGAATCTGATAAACCAGACCAAAGATAATTGAGGCCAAGTTGTCAAGGTATTGAAAATTGCTCTTAACTCCAAGATGTTTATGGGAAGAGAAGACTCTTCCCGAGACCACAGGCCCTGAGCTTTCAGAGAACCCCAAACAGCTCCCCAGCCTGTCAGGCTGGCGTCCGTAGTCACAATCACCCAGGAAGGTCTCAGAAAGCAAGTGCCACGAGACAGATTTTCCTGTGACATCCACCACGAGAGAGAATCTCTTATTAGGGGGTCCAGATTTATCCTCTGCAATAAATCTGAATGGTCTCTGTTCCATTGACGGATCATGTAAAGCTGCAGTGATTGCAGATGGAACCGAGCAAAAGGAATCATGTCCATGGAAGCCACCTTCAAACTAATCACCTCCATGCATTGAGCCACTGATGGACGAAAAGCAGACTGGAGGGAAAGGCAAGAAGTTTGGATTTTCTGACGTCTATCAGGAAAATCTTCATGAACAGAGAATCTATGATTGTCCCTAGGAAACACACTCTTGTAGTAAGAACTAGAGAACTCTTTTTCAGATTCACCTTCCACCCGTGGGAAAGTAGAAAAAAAGACAACATCTCTGTATGAGATTTTGCTAGTTGGAGAGGATGCCTGAACCAAGATGTCGTCTAGAAAAGGCACCACAGCAATTCCCTGGGATCTGATAACTGCCAATAGAGCTCCCAGAACCTTTGAATATTCTGGGAGCTGTGGCAAGACCAAACGGAAGTGCAATAAACTGGAAATGCTTGTCCAGAAAGACAAAACCTTAGAAACTGGCAATGATCCCTTAGAATTGGAACGTGTAAATATGGGTCCTTCAGGTCTATGGTCGTCATGAACTGACCTTCCTGAACCAATGGAACGAAGCGTTTCCATCTTGAAGGACAGAACCCTGAGGAATTTGTTGAGGCACTTTAGATCTAGGATGGGATGAAAAGTTCCCTCCTTTTTGGGAGCTACAAATAGATTTGAATAGAATCCTAGACCTTGTTCCTCTAGAGGGACTGGTACAATAACTCCCAGGGAGGATAGGTCCTTTACATAATGTAAGAAGGCCTCCCTCTTTACCTGGTTTGAGGAGTCTTGACAGGAGAAATCTGCCCCTTGGAGGACAAGACTTGAATCCTATTTTGTAACCCTGGGTTACTATGTCCACAGCCCATGGATCTGGGACATCGCATATCCAAGGCTGTTGGAAAAGAGAAAGTCTGTCCCCCACCTGATTAAAAAAATCGGATCGGGGGCAGACCCTCAGCGGAAGGCTTTATGTTTTGTTTTCCCTTGTTCCAGGGCTGGCTGGATTTCCAAGTGGACCTGGATTGGAAGAGGAAAACTTCTGTCCTTTAAAGTTGTGAAAGGAACGAAAATTAGAAGTCTGTGGACCCTTAGGTCTATTCTTCTTGTCCTGAGGTAGGAAAGATCCCTTTCCACCCGTAATCTCTGAAATGATCTCCGCCAGACCGGGCCAAAACAAAGTCTTACCCTTATAAAGGTAAAGTCAAAAGCTTAGCTGACCAAGATTTTAACCACAGAGCTCTGCGAGCAAGAACAGTGAAGCTAGACATCTTAGCTCCCAGTCTAATTACCTGCATGTTTGCATTACAGATAAAGGTATTAGCCAGTTTAAGAGCTTTGATCCTGTCTTGGATCTCCTCTACCGTAATCTCTTCTGAAATCAGATCAGACAAGGCATCGCACCAATAAGATGCTGCTCCCGCAACCGTGGCGATACTAGCCGCAGGTTTCCACTGTAATCTTTGATGGATGTACATCTTTTTTTAAGTAAGCTTCTAGCTTCTTATCCATTGGATCCTTAAAATAACAACTATCCTCTATAGGAATGGTAGTTCTTTTAGCTAGAGTAGAGATAGCTCCCTCTACTTTAGGCCCAGTGCGCCATGAATCCCGAATCAGCAACAGGAAACATCTTTTTAAAAACAGGGGAAAGGGAAAAATGGAACCACAGGTTTATCCCATTGCTGTGCAATAATTTCAGACATCTTGCTGGAACAGGAAAAACATCCTCAAACTTTGGAGAATCATAAACTCTAATAAGTTTAGAGGACTTCTTAGGGTTGACAGCAACCGAAGGATCAGAATCATCCAAAGTAGCTAGAACCTCCTTCAGAAGTAACCGAAGATGTTCAAGCTTGAAACAGAAATTAACTTCTTCAGATTCAGAAGATTTTTGCCCCATATTGTCAGATTCTGAAATCTCACCTCCAGAGGCTACTGAAGTATCCTCCTTATCAGACATATGGGAAAGGTTCAGATGGGTTCCTGAAGAAAGGAAGAAATACAGGAGGTGCCTCTAAGTGCAATATCACCAAGCAGGCCGTTCTCCAGAGCAAGAGAGAGGTTGGAGAACAGTTAGCATGGCTGAAGGCCTGTAAAGAGACACACTGTTCTTTACCCTCATACCCCCTCTAAACTATTGGGAATTTGCCAACAAGCAATAGGAGCCGCTGCTGGAGGCGTGGCTTCATACTTAGGCAGTGAAAAAATTGTACCACTTGTCCATCTGCTCAGAAGTCTCGGTCTGCCACAATTGCACTACAGTGTGCTTCACCAAATACGAGTGTATACATCAACATACGTACTGTTGATTTTACCCTGCTTGGTGATATCGCACTTAGAGGAGCATCTGTATTTCTTCAGGAACCCATCTGATCCAGACGAGTTTTCCCAGAGAGCAGCCAAAGCTTTGTTTGTCCTTCGATCATAAAGAGACTTATCCTATAGAGACTATTGTTTGTATTATGATCTATGTGTAACCCTTAATAATATTTTGGTATTTAAGTTCCAATGTTGATACCTCATTTGTGAATTATCTGGCAATATTGGGTTTGACATACTACATTTAAGCTTCACTATAGGTGTGGCTTATACCTGCTCTACCACTTTATAGCGCCCCCTACCAGCATTAAAGTGACTAGTTCACCACTTCTTTACACTGTTGATATATGGGAAAGGTTGACCAGCGCAGATTTAGAAGGATCAGAAACCTTACTAGTAGACAAATAACTAGATTTCCTCTTGCGTTTACCCTGAGGAGGAAAGGCAGACAATGCCGCAGACGTTCTCTCCGCGACAAAATCCCCTGGTACATAAACACCCCCAGGAGGTTGTGATGAAACAGAAGGCACTGGGTTACAACAACTAAGGCTTGGGACGTTTGAGGAGAAAGCTGAGGCATGTTATGAAAGCATCATCCTGAGAGACACTTGGCTCAGAAGAGAGTGAATTGTCTTAAAGTTTTAAAGTCTTTGCTAAGCAAGTGGAACAAAACTGCATAGGAAGGACAAGTTGTGCCTCTAAAAAAAGCAAGCACTTATTCATATTAATAGGTTGATCCTGTTCTGTGTCCATTGATAAAGAATCAGGTCCCACAAAAAGGCGACAGAAAAAAAGTGTGTGTGTGTGTATATATATATATATATATATATATATATATATATATATATATATATATATATATATATATATATAATATATATATATATATATATATATATATCTATATCTATCTTTAGGTCAGTATAATCAAAGTTAATAAACTTTATGAGGGAGTAACTTGTCTTTATCCCAATATTTTATACACCAGAGACATAAAATAATCGTCCCACAAAAAAAGAAACCGCAAACCCTGAGGCTCCTACCGTGACCGTATAGATTTTCACACAAAAAAAAACGTATAGAAATCCCACTAGAAACATTTAAAGTCCTTCTACTCTTAGGTGAACTCTGATCCAAACAAAGCCGACACTGACAGACTAAGATCCGCTCTGTAAAACCAGAAGTGTGGACATCACATGCGCAGCCTGAAAAGAAGTGTGCAACATTAGAAAAGCGTGCAAAATAAAGATGGCTGCTGAACAGAAATTTCAAAACTAAAATCTCAACTACTGTTATAGCCCAAGTTACAAATAAAGGAAAAGTAATAATTCCTTATTCTACTCTCCCTCAGCCAAGTGATCTCATGCCCCTTAGAGGGCATTAACCCCTTCAGTGTTAAATAGTATGTTTCAGTTTAATGAAATATATTGTCCCAAAATCGATCCACTTGAGGGTTAACCTAAAAAATTAAGTCCTTCAGTACCTAGAAGGCAAAGAGCACTTACCTGGCTCCAGCTGCCAGGCAGACAACAGCTACTAAGGTGTGACCTGTAATCCTCCCTGTCAGGGACCTGTAGTAAAAAGAAAGTATAGAGTAACCAACCCTGGCTTTCTACAAAAAGGTAGAAAAAGTGTTAGAAGGTGGCGAGGTGGTCTTTGCTTTACTTCTAACTGCTAAAAGCCACCACTACCCTTACTAAAGAGATTTACATGGACACAGCTATACTGTAATCCTTGCTTGCAGGGAAAAGTACCCATAAAAAAAAAAAATTAATATCTTCACAGAAGCAAAGAGAATGACTGGGGATTATGCTCTTTGCCATACGGAACCATGTGTATGTATAGAGTTATAAAATAAGGAGATATGATTTTTCTACGTGCTCAGCTCATTTTAATGGGTTGTGGTGTTAAAGAACAAAAACAGCTATTTCATATACAAAAAAATAAACCAAAATGAACTATTTCTTATGCATTTTGTACTCTGCAACTTGTATAAAAGTCAAAATAGCCGTTGCTGAGTTTGTGTGGCTTTCCCTCTTTACTCAACTAGATAACCAATTACAATAAAAAAAAAGTTCCATAAAACGAAGCCATGTATATATGAAAACTTAATCCATTTTATTCCAGTTTAAAAAGAGCATGCAGGAACATACAGGACCTGTTTCGGTCGTATTGACCGTAATCAGACTAGCACCTGTTAATTGGTGCACCCTTTTATGCAAAGTACTCCATTTCCTGATTGGCTAAAAACAATGGGCCAAGAAAACTTAACCCTATAAAAATTTTATACACATTTTTAAGTGGATATTTGAATACTTAGAGGAAAAATGGACTAATATTCTGGATATAGCCCGGATGAAGATTGCTATATTAGCTAATTTGATACAATTATATTTCTGCTATGTTAAATAACAGAAAGAACGGAAAGAATGCTATTGAAATTAGCATTGTATAGTTCAAAAGTAGCAATGGTGATATCATACAGAAAAACAGAATTTATGCTTACCTGATAAATTACTTTCTCCAACGGTGTGTCCGGTCCACGGCGTCATCCTTACTTGTGGGAAATCTCTTCCCCAACAGGAAATGGCAAAGAGTCCCAGCAAAGCTGGCCATATAGTCCCTCCTAGGCTCCGCCCACCCCAGTCATTCGACCGACGGACAGGAGGAAATATATATAGGAGAAACCATATGGTACCGTGGTGACTGTAGTTAGAGAAAATAATTCATCAGACCTGATTAAAAAACCAGGGCGAGCCGTGGACCGGACACACCGTTGGAGAAAGTAATTTTTCAGGTAAGCATAAATTCTGTTTTCTCCAACATTGGTGTGTCCGGTCCACGGCGTCATCCTTACTTGTGGGAACCAATACCAAAGCTTTAGGACACGGATGAAGGGAGGGAGCAAATCAGGTTACCTAAACGGAAGGCACCACAGCTTGCAAAACCTTTCTCCCAAAAATAGCCTCCGAAGAAGCAAAAGTATCAATTTTGTAAAATTTGGCAAAAGTGTGCAGTGAAGACCAAGTCGCTGCCTTACATATCTGGTCAACAGAAGCCTCGTTCTTGAAGGCCCATGTGGAAGCCACAGCCCTAGTGGAGTGAGCTGTGATTCTTTCAGGAGGCTGCCGTCCGGCAGTCTCATAAGCCAATCGGATGATGCTTTTAAGCCAAAAGGAAAGAGAGGTAGAAGTCGCTTTTTGACCTCTCCTTTTACCAGAATAGACAACAAACAAAGAAGATGTTTGTCTAAAATCTTTTGTAGCCTCTAAATAGAATTTTAGAGCACGGACTACGTCCAAATTGTGTAACAAACGTTCCTTCTTTGAAACTGGATTCGGACATAAAGAAGGTACAACTATATCCTGGTTAATATTTTTGTTAGAAACAACCTTTGGAAGAAAACCAGGCTTAGTATGCAAAACCACCTAATCTGCATGGAACACCAGATAGGGCGGAGAACACTGCAGAGCAGATAACTCTGAAACTCTTCTAGCAGAAGAAATAGCAACCAAAAACAAAACTTTCCAAGATAGTAACTTAATATCTATGGAATGTAAAGGTTCAAACGGAACCCCTTGAAGAACTGAAAGAACTAGATTTAGACTCCAGGGAGGAGTCAAAGGTCTTTAAACAGGCTTGATCCTAACCAGAGCCTGAACAAATGCTTGAACATCTGGCACAGCTGCCAGTCTTTTGTGTAGTAAGACAGATAAAGCAGAGATCTGTCCCTTTAGAGAACTTGCAGATAATCCTTTCTCCAAACCTTCTTGTAGAAAGGAGAGAATCTTAGGAATTTTTATCTTATTCCATGGGAATCCTTTGGATTCACACCAACAGATATATCTTTTCCATATTTTATGGTAAATCTTTCTAGTTACCGGTTTTCTGGCCTGAACCAGAGTATCTATCACAGAATCTGAAAACCCCCGCTTCGATAGAATCAAGCGTTCAATCTCCAAGGCGTCAGCTGGAGGGAGACCAGATTTGGATGTTCGAATGGACCCCTGAACAAGAAGGTCCTGTCTCAAAGGTAGCTTCCATGGTGGAACCGATGACATATTCACCAGGTCTGCATACCAAGTCCTGCATGGCCACGCAGGAGCTATCAAGATCACCGAGGCCCTCTCCTGATTGATCCTGGCTACCAGCCTGGGAATGAGAGGAAACGGTGGAAATACATAAGCTAGGTTGAAGGTCCAAGGTGCTACTAGTGCATCTACTAGAGTCGCCTTGGGATCCCTGGATCTGGACCCGTAGCAAGGAACCTTGAAGTTCTGACGAGACGCCATCAGATCCATGTCTGGAATGCCCCATAATTGAGTTATTTGGGCAAAGATCTCCGGATGGAGTTCCCACTCCCCCGGATGGAATGTCTGACGACTCAGAAAATCCGCCTCCCAGTTTTCCACACCTGGGATGTGGATCGCAGACAGGTGGCAGGAGTGATCCTCCGCCCATTGAATTATTTTGGTCACTTCTTTCATCGCCAGGGAACTCCTTGTTCCCCCTGATGATTGATATACGCAACGGTCGTCATGTTGTCTGATTGGAACCTTATGAATCTGGCCTTTGCTAGTTGAGGCCAAGCCCTGAGAGCATTGAATATCGCTCTCAGTTCCAGAATGTTTATCGGGAGAAGAGACTCTTCCCGAGACCATAGACCCTGAGCTTTCAGGGATTCCCAGACCGCGCCCCAGCCCACTAGACTGGCGTCGGTCGTGACAATGACCCACTCTGGTCTGCGGAAGCTCATTCCCTGGGACAGATGGTCCAGGGTCAGCCACCAACGGAGTGAATCTCTGGTCTTCTGATCTACTTGAATCATTGGAGACAAATCTGTATAGTCCCCATTCCACTGTTTGAGCATGCACAGTTGTAATGGTCTTAGATGAATTCGTGCAAAAGGAACTATGTCCATTGCTGCAACCATCAACCCTACTACTTCCATGCACTGCGCTATGGAAGGACGAAGAACAGAATGAAGAACTTGACAAGAGCTTAGAAGTTTTGACTTTCTGACCTCTGTCAGAAAAATCCTCATTTCTAAGGAAACTATTATTGTTCCCAAGAAGGGAACTCTTGTCGACGGAGACAGAGAACTTTTTTCTATGTTCACCTTCCATCCGTGTGATCTGAGAAAGGCCAGAACGATGTTTGTATGAGCCTTTGCTTTTGACAGGGACGACGCTTGTATTAGAATATCGTCCAAGTAAGGTACTACTGCAATGCCCCTCTGTCTTAGAACCACTAGAAGGGACCCTAGTACCTTTGTGAAAATCCTTGGAGCAGTGGCTAACCCGAATGGGAGGGCCACAAACTGGTAATGCTTGTCCAGAAAAGCGAACCTTAGGAACTGGTGATGTTCTTTGTGGATAGGAATATGTAGGTACGCATCCTTTAGATCCACGGTAGTCATAAATTGACTTTCCTGGATAGTGGGTTGAATCGTTCGAATGGTTTCCATCTTGAACGATGGTACCCTGAGAAATTTGTTTAGGATCTTCAAATCCAAAATTGGTCTGAAAGTTCCCTCTTTTTTTGGGAACTACGAACAGATTGGAATAAAATCCCATTCCTTGTTCCTTTATTGGAACTGGGTGTATCACTCCCATCTTTAACAGGTCTTCTACACAATGTAAGAACGCCTGTCTCTTTATTTGGTTTGAGGATAAGTGAGACATGTGGAACCTTCCCCTTGGGGGTAGTTCCCTGAATTCCAGGATATAACCCTGAGAAACTATTTCTAGCGCCCAGGGATCCTGAACATCTCTTGCCCAAGCCTGAGCAAAGAGAGAGAGTCTGCCCCCCACTAGATCCGGTCCCGGATCGGGGGCTACTCCTTCATGCTGTTTTGTTAGCAGCGGCAGGCTTCTTGGCCTGCTTACCCTTGTTCCAGCCTTGCATCGGTTTCCAGGCTGGTTTGGGTTGTGAGGCATTACCCTCTTGCTTAGAGGATGCAGAATTAGAGGCCGGTCCGTTCCTGAAATTGCGAAAGGAACGAAAAACATAATTTATGCTTACCTGATAAATTTATTTCTCTTGTAGTGTAGTCAGTCCACGGGTCATCAATTACTTATGGAATATATCTCTTCCTAACAGGAAGCTGCAAGAGGATCACCCAAGCAGAGCTGCTACATAGCTCCTCCCCTCACATGTCATATTCAGTCATTCGACCAAAACCAGACGAGAAAGGAGAAACCATAGGGTGCAGTGGTGACTGGAGTTTAATTAAAATTTAGGCCTGCCTTAAAGACAGGGCGGGCCGTGGACTGACTACACTACAAGAGAAATAAATCAGGTAAGCATAAATTATGTTTTCTCTTGTTAAGTGTAGTCAGTCCACGGGTCATCCATTACTTATGGAATACCAATACCAAAGCTAAAGTACACGGATGAAGGAGGGGACAAGGCAGGAACATTAAACAGAAGGAACCACTGCCTGAAGTACCTTTCTCCCAAAAATAGCCTCTGAAGAAGCAAAAGTGTCAAATTTGTAAAATTTTGAAAAGGTGTGAAGCGAAGACCAAGTCGCAGCCTTGCAAATCTGTTCAACAGAGGCCTCATTTTTAAAGGCCCAGGTGAAGCCACAGCTCTAGTAGAATGAGCTGTAATCCTTTCAGGAGGCTGCTGTCCAGCAGTCTCATAGGCTAAACGTATTATGCTACGAAGCCAAAAAGAGAGAGAGGTAGCCGAAGCCTTTTGACCCTCTTCTCTTTCCAGAGTAAACGACAAACAGGGAAGAAGTTTGACGGAAAATCTTTAGTTGCCTGCAAATAGAACTTCAGGGCACGGACTACGTCCAAATTATGCAAAAGTCGTTCCTTCTTTGAAGAAGGGTTAGGACACAGTGATGGAACAACAATCTCTTGATTGATATTCCTGTTAGTAACTACCTTAGGTAAGAACCCAGGTTTAGTACGCAGAACTACCTTGTCTGAATGAAAAATCAGATAAGGAGAATCACAATGTAAGGCAGATAACTCAGAGACTCTTCGAGCCGAGGAAATAGCCATCAAAAACAAAACCTTCCAGGATAACAGCTTGATATCACTGGAATGAAGGGGTTCAAATGGAACGCCTTGAAGAACATTAAGAACTAAGTTTAAGCTCCACGGCGGAGCAACAGTCTTAAACACAGGCTTAATCCTAGTTAAAGCCTGAACGTCTGGAACTTCAGCCAGACGTTTGTGTAGAAGAATAGACAGAGCAGAAATCTGTCCCTTTAACGAACTAGCAGATAAGCCCATTTCTAAACCCTCTTGTAGAAAGGACAATATCCTAGGAATCCTAACCTTACTCCATGAGTAACTCTTGGATTCGCACCAATATAAATATTTACGCCATATCTTATGGTAAATTTTTCTGGTAACAGGCTTCCTAGCCTGTATTAAGGTATCAATAACCGACTCCGAGAAGCCACGCTTTGATAGAATCAAGCGTTCAATCTCCATGCAGTCAGCCTCAGAGAAATTAGATTTGGATGTTTGAAAGGACCCCTGAATTAGAAGGTCCTGTCTCAGAGGTAGAGACCACGGTGGACAGGACGACATGTCCACTAGGTCTGCATACCAGGTCCTGCGTGGCCACGCAGGCGCTATCAGAATCACCGAAGCTCTCTCCTGTTTGATCTTGGCAATCAAACGAGGAAGCATCGGGAATGGTGGAAACACATAAGCCATGTTGAAGACCCAAGGGGCTGTCAGAGCATCTATCAGCACCGCTCCCGGGTCCCTGGATCCGTAACAAGGAAGCTTGGCGTTCTGGCGAGACGCCATGAGATCCAGATCTGGTTTGCCCCAACGAAGAATCAGTTGAGCAAAGACCTCCGGATGAAGTTCCCACTCCCCCGGATGAAAAGTCTGGCGACTTAGAAAATCCGCCTCCCAGTTCTCTACGCCTGGGATGTAAATCGCTGACAGGTGGCAAGAGTGAGACTCTGCCCAGCGAATTATCTTTGAGACTTCCAACATCGCTAGGGAACTTCTGGTTCCCCCTTGATGGTTGATGTAAGCCACAGTCGTGATGGTGTCCGACTGAAATCTGATGAACCTCAGAGTTGCTAACTGAGGCCAAGCTAGGAGAGCATTGAATATTGCTCTTAATTCCAGAATATTTATTGGGAGGAGTTTCTCCTCCTGAGTCCATAATCCCTGAGGTTTCAGGGAGTTCCAGACTGCGCCCCAGCCTAGAAGGCTGGTGTCTGTTGTTACAATCGTCCAATCTGGCCTGCGAAAGGTCATCCCCTTGGACAGATGTGGCCGAGAGAGCCACCATAGAAGAGAATCTCTGGTCTCTTGATCCAGACTTAGTAGGGGGGACAAATCTGAGTAATCCCCGTTCCACTGACTTAGCATGCACAATTGCAGCGGTCTGAGATGCAGGCGCGCAAATGGTACTATGTCCATTGCCGCTACCATTAAGCCGATTACTTCCATGCACTGAGCTACTGACGGGTGTGGAATGGAATGAAGGACACGGCAAGCATTTAGAAGTTTTGATAACCTGGCCTCTGTCAGGTAAATTTTTATCTCTACAGAATCTATAAGAGTCCCTAGAAAGGGAACTCTTGTAAGTGGTAATAGAGAACTCTTTTCCACGTTCACCTTCCACCCATGCGATCTCAGAAATGCCAGAACTATCTCTGTATGAGACTTGGCAGTTTGAAAACTTGACGCTTGTATCAGAATGTCGTCTAGGTACGGAGTCACCACTATGCCTCGCGGTCTTAGCACCGCCAGAAGTGAGCCCAGAACTTTTGTAAAGATTCTTGGAGCCGTAGCTAATCCGAAGGGAAGAGCTACAAACTGGTAATGCCTGTCTAGGAAAGCAAATCTTAGGTACCGATAATGATCCTTGTGAATCGGTATGTGAAGGTAGGCATCCTTTAAATCCACTGTGGTCATGTACTGACCCTCTTGGATCATGGGAAGGATGGTTCGAATAGTTTCCATTTTGAATGATGGAACTCTTAGAAATTTGTTTAGGATTTTTAAGTCCAAGATTGGTCTGAAGGTTCCCTCTTTCTTGGGAACCACAAATAGATTTGAATAGAATCCCTGCCCGTGTTCCGTCCGCGGAACTGGGTTGATCACCCCCATTAGTAAAAGGTCTTGTACACAGCGTAGAAACGCCTCTTTCTTTATTTGGTTTGCTGATAACCTTGAAAGATGAAATCTCCCTTGTGGAGGAGAAGCTTTGAAGTCCAGAAGATATCCCTGAGATATGATCTCCAACGCCCAGGGATCCTGGACATCTCTTGCCCAAGCCTGGGCGAAGAGAGAAAGTCTGCCCCCCACTAGATCCGTTTCCGGATAGGGGGCCCTCTCTTCATGCTGTCTTGGGGGCAGCAGCAGGTTTCTTGGCCTGCTTGCCCTTGTTCCAGGACTGGTTAACTTTCCAGCCCTGCCTGTAACGAGCAACAGCTCCTTCCTGTTTTGGAGCGGAGGAAGTTGATGCTGCTCCAGCCTTGAAGTTACGAAAGGCACGAAAATTAGACTCTTTGGCCTTTGATTTGGCCCTGTCCTGAAGTAGAGCATGGCCCATACCTCCCGTAATGTCAGCTATAATTTCTTTCAAGCCGGGCCCGAATAAGGTCTGCCCTTTGAAAGGAATATTAAGCAATTTAGATTTAGAAGTCACGTCAGCTGACCAGGATTTAAGCCATAGTGCTCTGCGCGCTTGGATGGCGAATCCGGAGTTCTTAGCCGTAAGTTTGGTTAAATGTACGACGGCATCAGAAACAAATGCGTTAGCTAGCTTAAGTGCTTTAAGCTTGTTCATAATTTCATCCAATGGAGCTGTGCGAATGGCCTCTTCCAGAGACTCAAACCAGAATGCCGCTGCAGCAGTGACAGGCGCAATGCATGCAAGGGGCTGTAAGATAAAACCTTGTTGAACAAACATTTTCTTAAGGTAACCCTCTAATTTCTTATCCATTGGATCTGAAAAGGCACAACTATCCTCCACCGGGATAGTGGTACGCTTAGCTAAAGTAGAAACTGCTCCCTCCACCTTAGGGACCGTCTGCCATAAGTCTCGAGTGGTGGCGTCTATAGGAAACATTTTCTTAAATATGGGAGGAGGGGAAAAGGGCACACCAGGTCTATCCCACTCCTTGCTAATAATCTCTGTAAGCCTTTTAGGTATAGGAAACACGTCAGTACACACCGGTACCGCATAGTATCTATCCAACCTACATAATTTTTCTGGAATTGCAACCGTGTTACAATCATTCAGAGCCGCTAATACCTCCCCTAGCAATATGCGGAGGTTCTCAAGCTTAAATTTAAAATTAGAAATCTCTGAATCCAGTCTCCCTGGATCAGATCCGTCACCCACAGAATGAAGCTCTCCATCTTCACGTTCTGCAAACTGTGACGCAGTATCTGACATGGCTCTCACCTCATCCGCGCGCTCTGTCCTTAACCCAGAGCTATCGCGCTTGCCTCTTAATTCTGGCAATTTAGATAATACTTCTGTCATAACAGTAGCCATGTCTTGCAAAGTGATTTGTAAGGGCCTCCCTGATGTACTTGGCGCCACAAAATCACGCACCTCCTGAGCGGGAGGCGAAGGTACTGACACGTGAGGAGAGTTAGTCGGCATAACTTCCCCCTCGTCTGGTGATAATTTCTTTACATGTAAAGATTGACTTTTATTTAAAGTAGCATCAATGCAATTAGTACATAAATTTCTATTGGGCTCCACATTGGCCTTTAAACATAGTGAACAAAGAGATTCATCTGTGTCAGACATGTTTAAACAGACTAGCAATGAGACTAGCAAGCTTGGAAATACTTTTCTAAATAAATTTACAAGCAATATAAAAAAACGCTACTGTGCCTTTAAGAAGCACAAAAAGCTGTCACAGTTGAAATAACAATGAACCAAAATAGTTATAGCAACCAATTTTTCACAGTAAATGTATTAAGTTAGCAAAGGATTGCACCCACCAGCAAATGGATGATTAACCCCTTAATACCCAAAAACGGATTAACAATTTAATAATTAACGTTTTTCTCACAGTCAAAACACACTGTCACAGATCTGCTGTGACTGATTACCTCCCTCAAAATGAATTTTGAAGACCCCTGAGCACTCTAGAGACGATCTGGATCATGGAGGATGAAGTAGACAGATTGTGACTGAATTTTTACTGCGCAAAAAAGCGCTAAAATAGGCCCCCTCCCACTCGTATTACAACAGTGGGGAAGCTCAGAAAACTGTTTCTATGCAGAAAACAAAGATGGCCATGTGGTAAAAATCATGCCCCAATAAGTTTTATCACCAAGTACCTCACAAAAAACGATTAACATGCCAGTAAACGTTTTAAACATACATTTGAAAAGTTATGAATTGTTATTAATAAGCCTGCTACCAGTCGCTTTTACTGCAGTTAAGGCTCATACATTATTTCAGTATTAACAGTATTTTCAGAGTCAATTCCATTCCTTAGAAAAATACATTCAGTGTACACACACTCATCAGCCTAATACCAGTCGCTATCACTGCATTTAAGGCTGAACTTACTTTACATTAGTATCAGCAGTATTTTCTCAGTCAATTCCATTCCTCAGAAAAATAATTACTGCACATACCTCATTTGCAGGGGGGCCCTGCATGCTATTCCCCTTCTCTGAAGTTACCTCACTCCTCAGATGAGAACAGCCAGTGGATCTTAGTTACGTCTGCTAAGATCATAGAAAACGCAGGCAGATTCTTCTTCTAATGCTGCCTGAGAATAAACAGCACACTCCGGTGCCATTTAAAATAACAAACTTTTGATTGTAGAAATAAACTAAGTTAAAAAAACACCACAGACCTCTCACAGCGACCTATCTAGTTAGGCTGCAAGAGAATGACTGAATATAACATGTGAGGGGAGGAGCTATGTAGCAGCTCTGCTGGGTGATCCTCTTGCAGCTTCCTGTTAGGAAGAGATATATTCCATAAGTAATGGATGACCCGTGGACTGACTACACTTAACAAGAGAAATTAGACTTATTTTTGGCCTTGAAAGGCCTATCTTGTGGAAGGGCGTGGCCCTTTCCCCCAGTGATGTCTGAAATAATCTCTTTCAATTCTGGTCCAAATAGAGTTTTACCTTTGAAAGGGATGTTAAGCAATTTTGTCTTGGATGACACATCCGCTGACCAAGACTTTAGCCAAAGCGCTCTGCGCGCCACGATAGCAAACCCTGATTTTTTCACCGCTAATCTAGCTAATTGCAAAGCGGCATCTAAAATAAAAGAGTTAGCCAACTTAAGTGCGTGAACTCTGTCCATAACCTCCTCATATGGAGTCTCTCTACTAAGCGAGTTTTCTAGTTCCTCGAACCAGAACCACGCTGCTGTAGTGACAGGAACAATGCACGAAATGGGTTGTAGAAGGTAACCTTGCTGTACAAAAATCTTTTTAAGCAAACCCTCCAATTTTTTATCCATAGGATCTTTGAAAGCACAACTATCTTCGATAGGAATAGTAGTGCGTTTGTTTAGAGTAGAAACTGCCCCCTCGACCTTAGGGACTGTCTGCCATAAGTCCTTTCTGGGGTCGACCATAGGAAATAATTTCTTAAATATAGGGGGGGGGGGGGACAAAAGGTATGCCGGGCTTTTCCCACTCCTTATTTACTATGTCCGCCACCCGCTTGGGTATAGGAAAAGCGTCGGGGTGCACCGGAACCTCTAGGAACTTGTCCATCTTGCATAATTTCTCTGGAATGACCAAGTTGTCACAATCATCCAGAGTAGATAACACCTCCTTAAGCAGTGCGTGGAGATGTTCTAATTTAAATTTAAATGTCGCAACATCAGGTTCAGCTTGTTGAGAAATTTTTCCTGAATCTGAAATTTCTCCATCTGACAAAACCTCCCTCATGGCCCCTTCAGATTGGTGTGAGGGTATGACAGAACAATTATCATCAGCGCCCTCCTGCTCTTCAGTGTTTAAAACAGAGCAATCTCACTTTCTCTGATAAGTAGGCATTTTGGATAAAATATTTGCTATGGATTTATCCATTACAGCCGTTAATTGTTGCATGGTAATAAGCATTGGCGCACTAGATGTACTAGGGGCCTCCTGTGTGGGCAAAACTGGTGTAGACACAGTAGGAGATGATGTAGTATCATGTTTACTCCCCTCATCTGAGGAATCATCTTGGGCAATTTCATTATCTGTGGCAGTACTGTCCTTACTTTGTTTGGACGCTATGGCACAATTATCACATAAATTTAAATGGGGAGACACATTGGCTTTCATACATATAGAACATAGCTTATCCGAAGGCACAGACATGTTAAACAGGCTTAAACTTGTCAACAAAGCACAAAAAACGTTTTAAAACAAAACCGTTACTGTCTCTTTAAATTTTAAACAGAAAACACTTTATTACTGAATATGTGAAAAAGTATGAAGGAATTGTTCAAAAATTACCAAAATTTCACCACAGTGTCTTAAAGCATTAAGAGTATTGCACACCAAATTTCAGAACCGGAGCAGTTTATAAATTTAACCCCTATACAGTCCCAGCTATAGCCTTTGCTGAGACCCAACCAAGCCCAGAGGGGAATACGATACCAATTGACGCCTTCTAGAAGCTTTTCCAGCAAATTTCAGATCCTCACACATGCATCTGCATGCCCTGCTCTTAAAAAAACAACTGCGCAGTAATGGCGCGAAAATGAGGCTCAGTCTACAACTAGGAAGGCCCCCTGACTGGAAAAGGTGTCTAACATAGTGCCTGCCGTTTAATAAACGTTCCCCAAGTTTATAAATGCAAATTGTCAGCATAAATATGAATAAAATGCCCAAATAAAGCAATCGATTTAGCCCATAAAAATGTCTACCAGTTTTTTAGCCCATATTAAGCCCTTTATTCTGTTTGTTTGACTAAGAAAATGGCTTACCGGTCCCCATGAGGGGAAATGACAGCCTTCCAGCATTACATGGTCTTGTTAGAAATATGGCTAGTCATACCTTAAGCAGAAAAGTCTGCTAACTGTTTCCCCCAACTGAAGTTACTTCATCTCAACAGTCCTATGTGGAAACGGCAATCGATTTTAGTTACTGTCTGCTAAAATCATCTTCCTCTCACAAACAGAAATCTTCATCCTTTTCTGTTTCAGAGTAAATAGTACATACCAGCACTATTTTAAAATAACAAACACTTGATAGAAGAATAAAAACTACATTTAAACACCAAAAAATTCTTAACCATCTCCGTGGAGATGTTGCCTGTGCAACGGCAAAGAGAATGACTGGGGTGGGCGGAGCCTAGGAGGGACTATATGGCCAGCTTTGCTGGGACTCTTTGCCATTTCCTGTTGGGGAAGAGATATCCCACAAGTAAGGATGACGCCGTGGACCGGAAACACCAATGTTGGAGAAAAAAAAAGGATTGGTTAATCATAATGTTTCAAAAAGAATTAGACTAGCAACATATTTTCCTTTTTATGTTGCCACAAACAAGAAAATTAATCAAAGATTACATTACAAATGTCCTATATCAACATATATATTTAATATTATTGATTCTCTATCTATGCAGAGGGCTAAGGACACCAATTACTATATATATATATATATATATATATATATATATATATATATATATATATATATATATATATATATATATATATATATATATATATATATATTCTACCCGTGTCTGTTTATCAACAACTACAGACCAGAGACTTGAACTAAAGCATATTCGAAACATACATTAAGATGATATGCAGAAGGTATTATCCCCTTGGTCATAGGGAGTAGCCCCATCATCTGTTAACCATATATGATGTTCAAAATACAATACCAAATATTTAAGCACAACTATTATACACGAGCCAGTAAATGGCCAATACTGAGGAGCTCTGAGATGGTGGCTATTCTTACTTCTGCCAATAAATAATTATGTCAAACTGAGTTAAAGTCATGTGGCAGTAAACTCTTAATTTTAAAGATTCAGTAGGTTTCCTGTTTGCATAATATAGGCAACTTGTCACCACCCCTTGCTGTTGTCCTGACCGGTTCTATAGCCTGCCATCTGAATGTATTTACATTTTGGTGGTGCAGATCTATAAAATGTTTTGAGAGTTCAGAACATGCCCGCTCATTTGAGATGTAAGACAAGTGCTCTCTAATGCGTTTACCTACCACTCTCGTAGTCCTACCTGTATACTGTTTTTTGCACTCAACTATGTAAACAACAAATGTGCTCTTGAATTTCCAACAAAAGGTTGTGTTAATTGTCTCTCCTGTGATATGGGATCTAAATGTGTTTGATACATTTACAGGTATACCCTGCTCATACAGCGGGTTAGGGACCGGAGCCCCGCTGTAAAGTGAAAACCGCCTTAAAGTGAAACAAGGCAGTTTTAGCTTTCTTTTTACTTGCCAGTGTGTTTAAAAACATGTTTGAACGAACATATATTAGGGGTGCAATAGTGCTACGTTTAGTTTAACACTCGCAGAGCACAGTATTCAATTATTATTCAATAAATACTGTACAAATAAAATAGTGACAATAACTGTAGTAAAATTTGCCAGACTATAGCACTGAGACACAGATTGCACTGTAATGCTGTAGACAGAGTGAACTAAGCATAATAAAATGGTGCCAGTCACTTTTCCCGCAATTTAACGATGATTATAGCACTGTTTTAAAATCCTTGGAGGCTGAACTTCAGCTCCACAAAGTGCTGTATTAGCGAAGCGCTGTAAAGTGAGGTATACCTGTATATAGTTACATGATGTACATGCCTTTCTTCCACATGTGTATAAAATTTGTATTGAGTGTGTATAGGGTGAAGTTTTATTGGCCCATTGTTTTTAGCCAATCAGGAAATGGGAGTACCACTTAACAGGTCAGATTATGCTTTGCTTAAGAGCTTAACATTTAAAAAGAGGGTGCACCTAAAATTTAAATTGATTAATTAGAAGTAATTATAATGAGAGCTCAAACCCAAAAATAAGACAAGTGTTCCTCCAAACAATTGTCAGTGAAGAAATAGTTAAAACCGGTAAGGGGAGCTGTTGTATGTATATAAAATTGTCTAATGATGGAAAAATGTGATAGATATATAGAATTAGAATAAACTACTGAATTTGTAGATTAGGATTGAGTAACTATGTGGAGTGAATATTAAATAATTGTGCTTAAAAGGGACACTGAACCCAAATTTTTTCTTTTGTAATTCAGAAAGAGCATGCAATTTTAAGCAACTTTCTAATTTACTCCTATTATCAATTTTTCTTCGTTCTCTTGCTATCATTATTTGAAAAAAAAAGGCATCTAAGCTTTTTTTTGGTTTCAGTACTCTGGACAGCACTTTTTTATTGGTGGATGAATTTATCCACCAATCATCAAGGACAACCCAGGTTGTTCACCAAAAATGGGCCGGCATCTAAACTTTCATTCTTGCATTTCAAATAAAGATAACAAGAGAATGAAGAAAATTTGATACTAGAAGTAAATTAGAAAGATGCTTAAAATTTCATGCTCTATCTGAATCACAAAAGAAAAATTTTGGGTACAGTGTCCCTTTAATGTAAAACAATGCTATAGGATAAATTGTTAGTTATAGATGTTGATAGTTTGATTTCATAACGAAACAATGAAAGAGTATAACCCAATGTAATACAATATTTAAAATAGTACGATTTTAATATAATATTTAAAATAAAAAAAAACAAGATAAATTATTTAAAACATATAAAGTGACAACGTTGTCTAAAGTTAAATGCAATGATAAATAATATGAGCTCAAATAATGATTATAGTTAAAATTAAAAAGAGATCTCTCTTTTTAAAAATTTCTTTGTTTTAAAGGATCTCAGAAGCGCTAAAATTTATATATCACACTGCAGTGGATTTATTGCTTAATGTCTGTATTGGCAAGATGTAAAGATCGGCTTTTAATTAACAAAATGGTGTCACTTATTAGCCGTCTTATTAGGTAGATCTAAAGGCCATTTAGCTTGTATAAGCAGATGATGTCCCAAGTTAAAACAGTGGATAAACAGTACCTTTGAATGTTGTGTCACACACTTCTGCTCTTTAGCAAGTTTCAAACCTTGCTAGAAATGGACAGGATTCTGTAGCTGCCCTCCTGGTTTTGTGTATTGTGACAGGCTGAAGTTAAAGCTGATTGACCGGTGGTGGTATTGAAGCAGTTTCGCCTCTCCACTTAGTATTTGTAGCAATCCTTTTAAGGCTTTGAAGTAAAGGGATGATCAGGAGGGGTATATACACAATACCAACAATGTAGGGGTGCTATTAGTAATAGCTGTGGATCTGATGTTAAGATGTTGTCTGTTTGAGGCTTTGAAGTAAAGGAATGATCCGGAAGGGTATATACACAATACCAGCGATGTGGGGGTGCTATTAGTAATAGCTGTGGATCTGATGTTCAGATGTTGTCCGTTCAACCTTCATAAGGTGACGAAATCCCAGTAGCATAATTCAGTGTAGAATTCACTCTTTTCCAGATCTGTTGATTTGGAGTTCCAAAATGGGGTAATCCGTGTGAACTTGTTTGATTCACAGACACAGTTTGTAACTGAAAGCCGTTGCTGTCTTAATAAACAGCTTGCAAAACCGGTAGTATTGCGACTGGTATACAAATGTTCAATTAGCTCTAGTAGAGCTTTCAAAAAACGGTTTTCACCGGTTTAAGTGATTAATACTGTGTAATCCAAACACAGTGAGGAGTTTAAGTGTGGGCACTATCTACGCGTTTCGGGCCGTAGTTGATAGTTTGAAAGCTCTACTAGAGCTAATTGAAAATTTGTATACCAGTCGCAATACTACCGGTTTTGCAAGCTGTTAATTAAGACAGCAACGGCTTTCAGTTACAAACTGTGTCTGTGAATCAAACAAGTTCACACAGATTACCCCATTTTGGAACTCCAAATCAACAGATCTGGGAAAGAGCGAATTCTACACTGAATTACGCTATTGGGATTTCGTCACCTTATTAAGGTTGAATGGACAACATCTTAACATCAGATCCACAGCTATTACTAATAGCACCCCCACATCGTTGGTATTGTATATACACCCCTCCGGATCATCCCTTTACTTCAAAGCCTTAAAAGGATTGCTACAAATACTAAGTGGAGAGGCGAAACTGCTTCAATACCACCACCGGTCAATCAGCTTTAACTTCAGCCTGTCACAATACGCAAAACCAGGAGGGCAGCTACAGAATCCTGTCCATTTCTAGCAAGGTTTGAAACTTGCTAAAGAGCAGAAGTGTGTGACACAACATTCAAAGGTACTGTTTATCCACTGTTTTAACTTAGGACATTATCTGCTTATACAAGCTAAATGGCCTTAAGATCTACCTAATAAGAGACACCATTTTGTTCAATAAAAGCCAATCTTTACATCTTGCCAATACAGGACATTAAGCAATAAATCCACTGCAGTGTGATATATTAATTTTAGCGCTTCTGAGATCCTTTAAAACAAAGACATTTTTAAAAAGAAAGATCTCTTTTTAATTTTAACTATAATCATTATTTGAGCTCATATTATTTATCATCGCATTTAACTTTAGACAACATTGTCACTTTATATGTTTTAAATAATTTATCTTGTTTTTTATTTTAAATATTATATTAAAATCATACTATTTTAAATATTGTATTACATTGGGTTATACTCTTTCATTGTTTCGTTCTGAAATCAAACTGTATCAACATCTATAACTAACAATTTATCCTATAGCATTGTTTTACATTAAGCACAATTACTGATGAGCTTAACCCCATGTTCCTGCGTGTTCTTTTTAAACTGGAATAAAATGGATTACGTTTTCATATATACATAGCTTTGTTTCATGGAACTTTTTATTGTATTTAATTAGTGGATGGTGGTGTATTTAATTAGTGAATGGTGGGGTATTTAATTAGTGGATGGTGGGGCATCCACTCCACTTACTATGAAGCCTTTTTGCCTGTTGGCAATCTTATTATTTCCAAAATTGGCCACACAGTCATCTATTGGTTTAGCAGCAGCTCTTCTCCGCCCTCGATTGGTGAGAGTCAGAAGCATAGGACGTGCAGGGATTTCGTAGTCTCAGTACACACAGAACGCCTGAACAAAGCTGCCTCTGACAACTACAGGAGCTGAAGCCAGTCCTTTATCCGACTGGCTGGTAAGAGCCCCGTGGTTCCCAACACGTCAGGGATGCACAGGAAAAGGGGAAGCCATGTAAGAAATCCCTTCCCCTCAGATACATCGTTATATTCTAGACAAGGCTTTTGATCTACTCTCATATAGCCTTTGAATGGCACATGAAAGACCACTCCCTATTGAATTGTGCATACAATTGGAAATCAAAATTAGTTATATATGCTCCATTATATGTGTTTTTATCACGCCAATATAAACTAATATTGCACTCCAATAACCATTATTAATGCACTTTGTTATAGATAATTTTTGCACCTTGTAGAGCCCTTTTTTGTAACATTGCTTCTACAACTGGTAGAGAATAGATTTGTAATGCTGTTCTCCACAGTAGTTATGGAGAACTTTAATGCAGGAACTTGCAGAAGAGCTTTCAGTCTGCCCCAGGAGAATATAAATGATAAATTTGTAACTAGAAGCATTAATGAGACTGATTTGCCAATTGACACACATATATATATACACACATACATACACAGCACGATTTTTAAACTGAAACCGCGATTAATTGCTGTGATTTAAAAACCGAGAGGTCGCGATTTTTTGCTAAAAAAAAAATAAAAAAAAATGTACTGCATTATTCTCCATTATTCTGCTCCATCTAGTTGTTGTTTTTAGCACACATTTGTAAAATGTCTGTTTCACTTTCTGTTTGTGATCTCAGCATCTGATCAAGCAGTTGAAAATTTAAAAGCAGAGCCCATGCAGGAGATGTGAAGAGGTACTTATATTTCCCCCTAGGAACCTCTGCAGTCTGAAACTTAGGGTATGTAATCATTATGGAACCATGCAGAAAACTGAAGAGGGAAAAGCCACTTATATTTCCCACTAGGAAAGTCTGCAGTCTGAAACTTAGGGTATGTAATCATTATGGAACCTCCCACACAATCTCCTGCTCTCTGAGAAATGGCTCAAATACATAGCAGAATCAGTTAACCCCACGGCTGCCAAAAAGGCTAAAAATGCATTCCCCTCTGCTGCTGGGTTAACGTAACTGCATCTACAATGTATTTGATATCAGCAAGGCACAGCATTTCTGAAAGGAGCAGCCCCCCACCCCTACTGCTATATATGCCTGTATTGGATTCCTGCACAGGAGCAGGGCTCATTTTTAGTCAAATGTGTGTGTGTGTGTGTGTGTGTGTGTGTATGTGGTTTACACTGCTTCATATGTTAATCATACCACTGTCCACAGTTAGAATGACTGTCCAAGAAAACTTGACAATGTTGTGTGTCATAAGACCAAATAACTGGCTAGTGGCTACTATTTAATCACACCACAGGCAGCAAATTTTATTTTAACTATTTTTTGTTTTGTATTTTTATGCTCCAAGAGTGTATTGGGCATTGAGAAACATGTACATTAAGATTCTGTAGTATTAAATAAACTTTTTAATGCAAAATGAAGGTGTTATAGTAATTTATAAGAAAATCGCGATTAAATCACAATTGCGTTTTTTTCCCCAAAAGCCCTAAAAATATATAAATATAACAATGCTAACAATGGTATTGAGCAGGTTGGTCGTTCCTGTGAGTGCACTTCTCTCTGTGTGTATTTAGCCTCCCTATGGGGAAAAAGGGGCAACCAGACGTGGACTCCTTGCTCAGTATGCTTAGAGGAATACTGCTACACCTCACTGACGGGGCCCAATGAAGGCCGAAACAATCGTCTGGGGTTGCCGTGTTCCTTTTTCAGAGAGGAATTGCCTGGTATTTCGGCGCTGGACTGACCGTAATAGGCGGGATCAGTCTGATATACTACAGGAAAGTTCTACTCTGTGAAAAGCATGACTGGGCTAAAAGAAGTTGCACCCAGGATAGAATATATATATATATATATATATATATATATATATATACATATATATATATATATATATACACATATATATACATATATATATATATATATATATATATATATACATATATATACACATATATATACACATATATACACACATATATATATATATATATATATATATATATATATACATATACACACACACACACTCAGCTTGCTTCCTCGCCTGCAATATTTGGAAACAGGAACCGACAGCAAGTATTCATTGTGGAAACACGTCTCATGTCATGAGAGTATTGGTCCGCTGCTGCACTATCGGTCATCCATGAAGTATGAGCGGCGAGAAAATATAGAAATAAAATGCAATGCAAGTACTGTGTCTCCTACACTGAAAACAGTGTTTCACCATCTACAGCTGTGCTTGAGCGTGTTCTATACACTAAGTACTCGAAGTGATACAAATGGTGATGTTTCGCTCTGTGATTTAACTAAGGATCGCTACATGCAACATTGTTTCTCTTTCTTTCCAAATTTGCAATTGTCAATTGGATACAAATAAGAGACTTGTTGCAATTCGGCTGTTTGGCAGCGACGTGAGCGTGTTTTTTACACTAAGTGCTCACTAGGTCTGCTCTTGGTTCACGGACTTAAAAGGAACATATGCTCTCTACTTTGAATACTGCTGAAATTGTTGTTATTCATTATATATGTTAGAACATGTTTTTTTGCACTTGGGATGGGTGAGCGGAGTCAGTTTGATGACCTACATTAAGATTAAATAAACGCTTTTTCTCCAATGAGGATTTAAGTGTGCAACCTTGTCATTCTTTGATACCCACGTATAATTGTGGTTGTCTTCTCTCTTTTTCTTTTGTTAAATAAATATATATATATATATATATATATATATATATTATTTTTTTATTTTATTTTTTACATACACACACATACTTTTTAAAAAAAAAATTAGATCATTCATTTTTGTATCACATAATCACCTATTGTGTTTACTATCTTTTATTTTTCATCATCATAAAAAGTATTACACCGTCCCTACTTTATAGTGCCACCCGGCTGGCAAAACTTTCTGTAGATAAACACTGCAATAAAAAAGTTTAATATTAGCTAATTTCATCTTAATACAGGATAAAAATTTAGCCAGGTGGTCATTAAATTCAGCTGGTTGGTGCACCAATCCAAAAGGTCCATGGAGAACACTGTGTGCCATTCATGTCTTTTAAAGCCAACTTGCCACATTGGGGTGAAGATAAGATTCAGCCTTAGAGGAAGAGCCCAAATAATACATTTGTGCAGAAAATGTCCACACAGAAAAATAGTTTCATCCATCCTTAAAAACCGTAACGTATACGACTTCTATATGCTGCTATAAAAATCTATCTCTGGCTTCTTAAAGGGACACTAAACCCAAATGTAATGATTCAGATAGAGCCTGCGATTTTAAGCAACTTTCTAATTTACTCTTATATTTTTTTTTTCTTTGTTCTCTTTCTATCTTTATTTAAAAAACAGGAATGTAAAGTTTAAGAGCTTGCTTATTGGTTTACTAACTGTATCCAACAATAAGCAAGCGCTATCCATGGTGCTGAACCTAAAATGGGCCGGCTCCTAAGCTTTAAATTCTTACTTTTTAAATAAAGATAGCAAGAGAACAAATAAAAATTGATAGCAGCAGTAAATTAGAAAGTTGTTTAAAATTACATGCTCTGAATAATGAAAGAAAACATTTGCTAAACATTTTGTTTAGTGTCCCTTTAACATTAATATATACACTTTCTAATTTTATTCTCATAGGAATGCATTTGCTCTGCTAAGATACTCTATAGTTTTGGATGCCCTATGACTTAACATTTATCTCCTAGGCAGATATGTTATCTAATAACTTGAAGGGTATGCAAAAGGGCTGTATTTATGTTGGACTACTAAGGCATTTAAACATGCATTTTGGAACACCTTAGCACTATCCAACAATTGGTTTATACTGCATTTTAGATACAAGGTAATTACAGAGGTAAACTGTGTATAGTTATAACTATGTTGATTATGCAAAACAGGGGAATGGGTAATAAAGGGATTATTTATCTTTTTAAACAAAAAAAAAATCTGGTGTTGACTGTGACTTACGTTAACAAATTTAATGCACTTTAACAATCCAACCAGTATCTTTATTTTATTGAAAAGTTTATTTTAAGACAATTTGTATTCATATTCCTATGATATTAAACTAGGACGTACAATCCTGAGGTCGTGAGAAATGTGAACAATCTGGACAAGAAGCCTGCTTACTTTAAACTCGAATAGAAAACTGGTTTCTGTGCAAGTAGTTAAGTCTCGCTGAGCATTACTATTTCCTGCTATGGTATGATACACTAGTGTTCTTTTAAAGGGACAGCAAAATCAAGATTAAACAAATTGATTAGATGGTGCATTAAATTAACAACTACAGTTTACTTATGTTATCAAATGATCCTTATTCTCTTGGTATCCTTTGTTAAAAAAAAAAAAAAAGAGTAATCCTTTGCACGTTCAGGAGCGTGCATGTGTCTTTAGTCATCTGGCAGCAGTGTTTATAGCAATGCTATACATAGTTACAAAAACTGCTGCTATAGACTGCATCACACAAGTGCACATGCCTAAGCTCATATCGGCCTACCAAGATTTAGTCTTCAACAGAGAGTACCAAAAAGAACATTTTATGATATAAGTAAACTGGAAACTTGTTTAAAATTGCATGGTCTATCTGAAACATGAAAGTTTAATTTTGACTTTACTCTCCCTTTAATGTTGATGTGGGATCAACTTTTTTTCCTCTGTAACAATAGTTTAGTATGGACATAGCATTCAGTTACTGGCAAAGCCTCGCCTCCCCTTTACTGCCAGCTTCAGTTCTACTTTTATATTATACCTATTTGGAGATAGGTATTTCAGGATGGTGATGCTGAAAATGAAGAAAAAATAAAAATAAAAAAAATTTAAATGTTGACCCCTCTCAATACAGCCTGAATGCTACCATAGGCATCCAGCTACTCCCAGACATCCTTCAGGACAGCAGTGGGCAGTTAGTTATTCATCATACAGCCCCTGCCCCCATTAAAGGGACAGTCAAGTCAAAATTATACCTTCAAGAAAGGATATGCAATTTTAAACAACTTTTAGCATCAAATTTGATTTGTATTCTTTGCTGAAAGCTAAACCTAGGAAGGCTCATAAACAGAAAGCCGTCTCTTATTTCACTGCATTTTGACAGCTTTTCACAGCTGCTAGTTAATTTGTGCCATATAAATAAAATTGTGCTCACTCCTGTGGAGTTATTTATGAGTCAGGGGGAACTGATATAAGGGGGGAGTTTGCAGAGGCTTCTATACACAGTAATCACAGAGGTAAAATTATATATATAGAATAGCTTTGGTTATGGGTATAAAAAAAAAAAAAAAAAAAAAAAAAAAAATTTGATTATCTTTGCCAACAATAAAAATGTCCAAGTAGCCTTTCCCTTTAAGATTAACCAGAAGAATATAGAATATGGAATTGTTCTCACTGAAAGAAAAATTGTAAAGTTGTGGATGCATGGGTAATATTTAAATCAAGCTCTAGCAAGTTTTATAGAGATTTTGCAAGTAGAACAAAGCACAAAAGACTTATCAGTGTTTTGAATAATAAATCTCTAATGTTTTGAAGACACAGATGTGGAGATAACATTATAAATAGTCTGTTCAAGGCAAAATAAAGAGATCAATTCAAATGGGGAAAGAGTTCACTAAGAGTTGGAACCGAAGATCTAGACATCCTCAAATCAAGCTCTAATAAAAGCACCTTGATTTATGTAAAAAAAAAAAAAAACCATCGTGGATCTGCTATTTCATATGTAACATATTATAAAAGTATAGCACAGTAAGGAATCTGAAATTTTATATTTAATTATCAAGAGTATTTCATTTTCTACTGCACTATGAACACAGAAGACTACTGCAACCTAACCCCAAATCATTTGATATCATATGACCAAAATCTAGGAGCCAGATCAAAAATCTAACAGCCAAGTATTTTTGAGCAGACTATTTTTTGTATACCAAGTGAAAATCCACTCTCACTGGATTTAAAAGGCAAATAGCAGTTTATTTTTAAAATAAACTGCTGTTTGCCTTTTAAAATCCAGTGAGTATGGGTTTTCTCTTTGCTTAGTGAATACAGGCACATACACATTCACAGCTGATCCAATCTCACCAAGCTAAATTTTAGGAGTGGCTGGTGGTATCATCTTGGGACACTTATCCAGGGCCTAACATTTAAATTAACAATCTCAAAGTGTTTACTGACCCTTTATATTGGAATAATTAAGTTATTTCATAACCTTGTAGATGTGAGGTAATTGTTAAACTACAAATGTTATGTCCCAAAAAAAAGGAATGTAGAAGCATAAATCATCAATCCACACTTCTCTCTCCAGACAGCCTGTATGAGTCAAATGTCACTAAGGGCTTGATTTATCCTTCGCATCCATATGACTGCAGGTACTCACAAGAGAACCTGCAGTCACGATTTATCAAGAAGCGGTCATCAGACCGCTGCTTACCTAACCTCTTAGGTGGAGAATTTCAATCTCCCCGCTCTCATCCGACCGGGGAGATAGACAGCTCCTGCCTACGCGTGATTGGCTGTGCGCGGGCAGGATTGCACACAAGTGCAAAATAGCGCTTGTGTACAATGTTGAATTCCACCAGCGGATTGCTGACCACCAGAGGCAAGCTGGGGCAAATATGTCCGCCCCTGTTCGATAAATCTAGCACTACGCAGCTACATGCAACTAATAGGATGTCCCTGCAGAGGTTGAGACAGTAAAAATATTTAGGAGCCAGTCAGTGGTATTGATAGAGAGAATAACCCCAAAAAAAGTTAAGAGCCAGTGTCTCCCTGGGATTGTCGAGCCCTGTGTTTATGGCTATAAAGTAAGCGTTAATTCTAAATGTCTGATATACTTTGAAGCACTGAAATCAGGGCAGGGCACAATAGAAAAACCATAGAGTCTATTAAATCAACTCAAAACAGTTTCAGAACAGACACCCAGTGTTAGACATGACGTAGTGTGTACCATACAAACAGTTTATTAAAGACTGTTATAGCAATAACGATCTCCTGGTAGCAAACACGAGCCTTATTTTGTTTTGTTGTGGATGCTTGGGCTCATAGATCCTTGTTTCCCTGAGCAAATACAAATTTGCAGGTTTCCAAAGAAATGGAAGAACTGCAACTGTAAAAATAGGCATGTTACAGTTTTTGGTGCATTTTTTGCTTCCCTACATTCACATGAGCATGACTATCTTGCCAAAATTACAATTTTATATATTTAAGATTGTCTCTTATTATAGATATTTTATTCTAAAGCGACAAAAAAAAAAAAAACAACACATTTTATCTTCTAAAGTTAAATTGCCAATATGTTACTAAAACATATCTACAGAATCCTACTGGTGTTTGATGTTGCATGAAACCATAATGTAATTTAGGAAAGAACTTTTTTTGCATTTTGTTTATTATTTCTACAAAAGTTGTTTTTCCCGCAGACCGATCATATAAAATGTTTAATTCTGCGAAAGCAATAAAAATTATAGGTAAATGTATGTAATAGAAAAAATAGCTTCAGTCCATGTGTAAGAAACTGTCAAGTATTATAAGAGGTAAAAATGTATATTTTAGAAAAAAACGGTTTACATGCCAGTGCTCAAAAAAAATAAAAAAATAAAAAATAAAGAGGCAATGACATTTTATCCGCAAATTGCAGAATGTGAAAAATAATATTTTACTTTCGCACAATGCTGGAATGGATGTTTTGCAGGATTACTTTCATGGCCCTTTAACTTTTATTGTAAAAAAAAAAATAAAAAAAATAAATAAAAAAGTGACTAAAAGAGCAAACATATTGGCAGATAATTCATCTGTGTCTCACGGTCCACAGAGATTAAAGGGACAGTATACTGAAAAATAATTTTTCGCTTAATGTATTTACAATTGCTTTTTTTACCAACTGCAGAGAAAAAAAATGTATGACAAATAGCTTTTTATGTTTTTTTGTGTATATTAAAGCTCTGATTTTGTGTTTTGAAGCCACAACCTAATAAAATGGGTTGAGCTTGTAGATATAATCAGATCTCATTTCTGTATCACATTGTATACATATACCTGCTTCTTTATCATATATCTGTCCATAAAACAATCACCAGTACTTGGAGAGAACAATGGAAAATCAACATTGTATTACCTTATCTTTGCTATATCCTACTGGGAGTATAATTTCTTCTGCTGGCTGTGTTTACAAAGCTTATATATAGCTGGGACCTGCGGCCACAAACTTTCAGAATAGGTGGGGATACCACATGCTAAATCAACTATTTCAAATGCCAATATAAGGGTAAAGGAGCTACTTGTAAACACTTTAATGCACTCCAGCAGTTAAAGTGGATCATTGGGAACAAATTAAAGGGGAGAAATTTTTTGAGTAAACTGTCCCTTTAACTAGAAGCAAAAGTAAAAATTACTTCCTTGTAAATATAGTTCCTTTTACCCAAGGTCACTGTAGATACTTAAGATTTTAGAACAATTATACTACATAAAATAATTTATTTGTATAAATAATTAGAGAAAACGAGTTTAATATTAAGGAAAACGTATACATTTGGAGATATGTATAAACATGCAGGGAAACGATTTGTTTGATTACATAAATCACAGGGGAAATGCACACGCTAATGCAAATATACAGGATTGTAAGTTTGTTCGCACAGCACAGCTGTATTCAAAACTTGATATTTTACATAAGAACAAAACACCTGTGCTCATCCTCACACCCCTTTCTGATCTATATTGTCAATATGGCCTCACCTCCAAAACAGAGATGCAGCCTAACCCAATGCCTCATTCTATCGCGCTTCCTATTGGTGAAGGGATTATAGCTCCCTCTGACATTGGACAGTGTATACTGTCACTCTGATTAATCACCCGCCTCTTTTCGCCTTACAAAGTTGCTCTGACGGGACACATAAATAATGCTTTGTTCAACTGCCTCTTCTCTCTCCGGGAGAAGAAAAGATTGGTTTTGTTTTCTAGAACATGCTGTCTCTTCTATCACAGAGGCTGCGCCAAAGTCTATGATAATGATGGTTATGTAAAATACCAAATAGCTCCCCTCCCCTCTCTGCACACGCCCCTAGACATGGAGAGCAGCACAAGAGAGCCCTCTACCCAGCAACACACCCCCTACACAGCCATAACATCTATTGTAAACAACTACAGATGGAAAAGAACAGAGTCATTTAAAAAAAAAAAAAAAAAAATAGAAGAAAAAAAAAAAAAAAAGTATGGAAAAAGAAAGGGTGGCATGAAATACCTAGCGCGGCGCTTGTGGACGGGTAATATGGAAACAGGGAAATGAAAAAAAAAATTAACCCCTTTATAACAAGTTGAAGTAGAACAAGAGCACGTGACCGCATCAAAATTACGCAATATATGTGAAAGTAAACACACAGTGGATAACTTATGAGTGACCATATAATTACATGTAATTCACATAAAACATTTCAAATCTATTTCAATGTTACTTGTATAATTCGTGTCAGGTGATATTCCCTGCGCTGGTTAGAAATGGAATTTTCCAGAAGTTTCTTTACAAAACATTGACAACAATCAATACCGCTTCCTCTTTCGGAAAAAAACATATGTAAATGAAAGGCTATCAATAGAGCCTTTACCCTATCAATGTGCTGCATGAGTCATTTGAGTTAGGCGTTCAATGAATGGACAAAGCACATAAGAAGAGATGTGTATTATCTCCTGACCAGTGCCACCAACACACCCACTCCTGCAGCATGGAGCCGATCGCTCGCACTGAGGCACCACGCCCCCTATAAAGCTGCTTGCTGCACATGCAACTGGAGCCCCTGCACTACATGCATATCCTGGCACCGTAGAGCAAACAACAAGCTCATGAAACACATTAGAGCATGGATTTAAATGACAGAGTGAGGCAGCGCTTTCAGCTTACAAACAGAAATGAGCAGCTACACACCCCCAATGCACCTATATAGCGTTATATTCACACTATAGATACGAAAAGCATGCTATTACTGTCAGCTGTACTTGTGAAACTGGAGGTTTAATAACCCATTTTGCTGTGTTTTTCTAAGCACATAAACAACTTTCCCCTGTTGTTCCAGCCCTATTTGCACATTATATACATAATCGTCCTAGTTGCCCCGTTCAGTGTGACTCTTAATGAACAGTTCTGCATCCTCATCCCTATTTGACTACCCACTCTGCACCCCAGTCATTGTGCAATCGCCCACACCCCCTCCTTGGCACTCCCTCACCTGTCCAACTAGAAAGGTTCGCTCCTTTAACGTCAAACAACACAGGTTCTGCTCTTCTTTAAGGGTTTCACCCTCCCTGATGCTGCTGCTGATGCCCCAGAACAGACTCCATGCTTTTTGGTTTGTTTTGTTTATTTCCTTCCTGACGGGTTCCCGGAAAGCGCGTGACTCCCTAACCATGTGACCCATAGATAGCCCAATCAGAACTGCCTGGCACCCGGGATTAGCAAATCGGAGAGCGGAATGCAGGGGAGGTAATAAAAAGGAGGGTGGGAGAGAAGTGAGGTTTATTTCTAAGCAGGATGGCTCTGCAGAAATGGAAATAAATGTGCCTTTGAGAGTAGGATGGTAAAATGTACATCTAGTTTTGTGATGTGCACGTTTGTACAAATGTTAGACTAACAAACTGGTTAAATATGAATTAGATGGATAATCCAGTGTATCACAAATTGCTAACCTGCACGCTAACTCTTGGCAAATAGCGTTGTAATGCACTGCTTTGCATCCCTCTCATGGATAAAACGCGGACGATCTATTGCTCATGTGATACATTTAACACCGTTCAGTGATGTGACACATTAGGGAGAGTGTATAGAGTACACATAGATCATATAATATCTGAATACAATTTAGTTGCTTTCTGATTTGTTAGGATGACTGTGGGGGAATCCCAATGTGGGAGGATTCACAGGGCTGTTTATTATATAAATGCATTTCATTCACTGCTGTACTATATATGCTGTATGGCAACCAGTCCATCGTATAGTAGTCTATTGCCCTTGTCTTTCGCCACTGAATTTACTTCCCATATTTCTTAACATTCATAGGATTAAAGACAAGGAAATATAAACATATTAATTAGCAAACGTTGTGGGTGAGGTTTAATCTATTCAGTGGGCGATGGTTAAGGATGTGCACGATTTAAAGTCAGTAGATGGTGAACAACTCCGCTGCAAACTGGGTTCCAAGCTTCCTGTTTCTAACAGTAAAGTGACAGGTTACCCAGTACCCCAATTATTTTACATGATTAGCAACCGATTAAGAAATATATTATAATTCCCCCCCCCTCCCTCCCTCCCTTTCAGCCAAAATGTTATCGCTAATGAATTAAACTAGAGAAGAGGTTGGGAAAACTGCTGGCAAAAGACTGCTGTGATTCCTCCCCATGTGACAGCTCTGTACACGTGGACTGCATGAAACCTGTCATTATTAACCGCAGCAGGCGAATCTGGGATATTGTTATGTCTGCTGAACTCTGGTTATCAAACGTTTCTAGCTGTTGATTGAATTCACACATGTGGTTGCAATTTAAGAATGGAGTGTGGTAGGAACACTGTGTTTTTAGCTATTAAGACAATATGACCAAATTAGGGTTTTTATACAAGGCTACAGCAAAAAGAAAAAATGAAGAAAAAAAACCATAAATCCTCAATTTTTTATGTTTACATGCTGGTAAGTATATACTAGTCCTAAAGCCCGTTCACACAAGCCATTTTTTGCAGTACAGCGGTCCCACCCCTTGCTCTCTCTCCCCTCTCTTTTGCTCTCTCACCCCCTCTCTTTTGTGCTCTCCCCCTCTCTTTTGCACTCTTTCCCCCTCTCTTTTGCGCTCTCTCTCGCTCCACCTCTCTTTTGCTCTCTCTCTCCCCCCCTCTCTTTTGCTCTCTCTCTCCCCCCCTCTCTTTTGCTCCATCTCTCTTCCCCTCTCTCTCTCTTCCCCTCTCTTTTGTTTTCTCTCCCCCATCTCTTTTGCGCTCTCTCCTCCCTCTCTTTTACGCTCTCTCTCTCCCCCCTCTCTTTTGCATTCTCTCTTTTGCACACTCTCTCTCCCCCTCTTTTGTGCTCTCTCATCTCTCTTTTGCGCTCTCCCCCCCCTCTCTTACTGTCTCTCTCCCCCCTCTCTTTTGCTGTCTCTCCCCCCCCCCTCTCTTTTGCGCTCTCTCTCCCCCCTCTCTTTTGCTGTCTCTCTCCCCCCCTCTCTTTTGCTGTCTCTCTCCCCCCCTCTCTTTTGCTGTCTCTCTCCCCCCTCTCTTTTGCGCACTCTCCCCCCCTCTCTTTTGCGCACTCTCCCCCCTCTCTTTTGCGCACTCTCCCCCCTCTCTTTTGCGCACTCTCCCCCCTCTCTTTTGCTGTCTCTCTCCCCCCCTCTCTTTTGCTGTCTGTCACCCCCCTCTCTTTTGCTGTCTCTCTCTCCCCTCTCTTTTGCTGTCTCTATCCCCCCCTCTCTTTTGCTGTCTCTATCCCCCCCTCTCTTTTGCTGTCTCTATCCCCCCCTCTCTTTTGCTGTATCTCCCCCATCTCTTTTGCTGTCTCTCTCTCCCCTCTCTTTTGCTGTCTCTCTCCCCCTCTCTCTTTTGCTGTCTCTCTCCCCCTCTCTCTTTTGCTGTCTCTCTCCCCCTCTCTCCCCCTCTCTCTTTTGCTGTCTCTCTCCCCCTCTCTCTTTTGCTGTCTCTCTCCCACTCTCTCTTTTGCTGTCTCTCTCCCTCCTCTCTTTCGCTGTCTCTCTCCCTCTCTGTATCCACCCTCTTCTGCTCTCTATCCCCCCTCTTTAGAGCTCTCTGTCTCTCGGCATCTGGCCCCGCCCATGTCACGTCCACCCGCGTCACGTCCTGCCTACTCCATGCCCGGCCACGCCCACATCACACCCGCCCAGCCACGTCCACTCCGCACCTGCCCGGCCACGCCCACTCCACACCAGGTCAGTTGAAAGGCCAGGTGTGTTTGTCCTTGCGCAGTCTCTACTGCGCATGACAGCTTCGGACAAACACACTTGGCCTTTTATTATATAGGATATATATCAAATCAAAATAACGTTTTATATCAGGTTTATTTTTATGTATACATCAAATTATCTTTTATATTTAATTTGCCATTTATTTTGATCCATGGTCTATATAATTTTGTAAGGTATGAAATTTTCAGTCAACTTTGTATATATGCAAAATAACCACAATGGGATTGATTTATCAAAGGCTTTGGCCAGCCTTTAACCCCCCCCCCCCCCACCCCACAACTGCAGCTTATCAGAAGAGAACCTGCAGACCGTATTTATGAAGCAGCAGTCATCAGGCTGCTGCTTCCCTAACCTTACACCACCTCTTAGGTGGCGAATTTCAATCTTATCCGAACGGGGAGATTAACAGCTCCTGCCCGCGCGTGATTGGCTGTGCGCAGGCAGGGTGCCGGATTGCAGGCGATCGCAAAATAGCGCTCGTGGGCAATGCCAGTGGAATTTCGCCCACCAGAGGCAAACTGCGGCTGACAGGGGTGCGTATGTGCGTCACTGCCGCTGCTTGATAAATCGACCCCAATGAGTTTAAAGGGGCATGAAAGCCAACATTTTTCTTTCATTATTCTGATACAATTTTTAGTTCCAATTTACTACTATTATCAAACTTGCTCCATTCTTATGTTATTCTTTCTTGAAGAGATTTCTAGATCGGTAGCGTGCACATGCCTCTAGCCCTACATGGCAGAAAACAGTGCTGCCATTTTGGGCTTGATTTATCATTCATATTCTCCTATATTTTCTCCTAAAAGTTCTCATGAGAAATAATTCCCGTATTTATCATTTAAAAATGTGCCTAAAATTGGGCAAGTTCGACTGTAAAATTCTCCTACTCTGTTCTTACTCTCCAAAAAAAGGGTTACATTAGATCTTTTTAGTCGTATTTCATATAGTTCTCCTCATTAATTCTCCTAGTTACAAATTTATCTTTTTTTTATATTATTATTAGTTACCAACAATCCTGTTGTAAATTGGCAGCTGCTTACATATAAGTTGGAGACGCAGCTCCTATAAACAAAATTAGAGACACAGCTCCTATAAACAACTAAAAAAAAAAAAAAAGACCATTGTTGCTAATTTTTCCATCTGCTTAAATATCACATCATGGCAACGAAATCAGCTTTGACAAATTGTAACCATCTTCGGCAAAACAAACCCCAGAAAAAAAGAAAAGGAGAGTTCCCTTGTACCCTTAGCTTCAAACTCTTCCTCAAGACCTATTGCCCTCCGTCATTATATATCAACAGCATCTACACAGACATCCCAAGTCTCCCGGAATCTCCGGACTTCTCCCGCATTGAAATAGCGGCTCCCTGACGCCCGCAAACCAATTAGACTATCCCGGAATTAAAGTTCAACCTACGGCAACTAACCAATACAATTTTTTGGATAATTTATTATACAATTCATTCTTCAGCTAGTAGTAGAGCGTGCATAATGGTTTGTTTTGTGTGATGACATCACACAAAATAAACCGTTATGCACGCTCTGTTACTAGCCAGTCACTGGTTTGTTTTGGTCTGTGTGATAGCTTGTTGGCCCTTTCCGTTCAGCAGTTTTGTGATTGGCTGAATAACTACAGTCCATCCTCTGTCACCGCATTTGAGCTCAGTTTCAGGAAAGATCTGGCTGCTTCGTTTGCGTTTTATGCTCCAGTGTAAATGCCGGTATAGTCAGATAACACAGAGGATTAATTGAAGTCAAGTTGTCGATAAGAGGTCAGGTGGAGCTACCTATGCCTATAAAGGTTGTGACACACTGCAAGCGGAGCGGTGCGCAGCGTGTAGATGCGGCTGTGCGTGCTCAGTGTGTCCTGCCTTTTCATCTCTGAGCACCCTGCTGCGTCAGGTTGCGTAGCTGAGCGCTCAGAGATGAAATAATTGAACTTCAGAAGCGATGCGACTTGGTGCGAAGCAGCTGCATCACCTAGCGCCGCATCGCTTGCAGTGTGTCACAGCCTTAACAGAGGGGAGGGTGTAACACAACAGCTTGTGAAGTAGTGTATGACTGAGACTCCCATTAAGCACCAGTGTTATAGAGCAGAGTATGGTTGCCCCTACTGTAGAACTGACCTTACAGCAATAATACTGCTCCAGTTATGCACCACTGTCATGTAGTTGGGTTAAGCTGCCTTTACAATGATTACACTGTTGTGTGTAGTAGAGTAGAGCTGTCCTCTCACTTTGTAAATTGCCAGTATTTTTTTCATTTTTTGGGGGGGGGGGGTCCAGGTGGGGGGGTACCTCCCTGAAATGAGTTTTTGCAGGTTGGGATGTCTGTCTACAAGACCCTCACACAACCAATACTGAGGAAGAGCCTCTTCCATAATAAGTGTTAAAAAAAAAAACAGAATTTATGCTTACCTGATAAATTACTTTCTCCAACGGTGTGTCCGGTCCACGGCGTCATCCTTACTTGTGGGATATTCTCTTCCCCAACAGGAAATGGCAAAGAGTCCCAGCAAAGCTGGTCACATGATCCCTCCTAGGCTCCGCCCACCCCAGTCATTCGACCGACGGACAGGAGGAAATATATATAGGAGAAATCATATGATACCGTGGTGACTGTAGTTAGAGAAAATAATTCATCAGACCTGATTAAAAAAACCAGGGCGGGCCGTGGACCGGACACACCGTTGGAGAAAGTAATTTATCAGGTAAGCATAAATTCTGTTTTCTCCAACATAGGTGTGTCCGGTCCACGGCGTCATCCTTACTTGTGGGAACCAATACCAAAGCTTTAGGACACGGATGAAGGGAGGGAGCAAATCAGGTCACCTAAACGGAAGGCACCACAGCTTGCAAAACCTTTCTCCCAAAAATAGCCTCCGAAGAAGCAAAAGTATCAAATTTGTAAAATTTGGCAAAAGTGTGCAGTGAAGACCAAGTCGCTGCCTTACATATCTGGTCAACAGAAGCCTCGTTCTTGAAGGCCCATGTGGAAGCCACAGCCCTAGTGGAGTGAGCTGTGATTCTTTCAGGAGGCTGCCGTCCGGCAGTCTCATAAGCCAATCGGATGATGCTTTTAAGCCAAAAGGAAAGAGAGGTAGAAGTTGCTTTTTGACCTCTCCTTTTACCAGAATAAACAACAAACAAGGAAGATGTTTGTCTGAAATCTTTAGTAGCCTCTAAATAGAATTTTAGAGCACGGACTACGTCCAAATTGTGTAACAAACGTTCCTTCTTTGAAACTGGATTCAGACACAAAGAAGGTACAACTATCTCCTGGTTAATATTTTTGTTGGAAACAACTTTCGGAAGAAAACCAGGCTTAGTACGCAAAACCACCTTATCTGCATGGAACACCAGATAGGGCGGAGAACACTGCAGAGCAGATAACTCTGAAACTCTTCTAGCAGAAGAAATTGCAACCAAAAACAAAACTTTCCAAGATAATAACTTAATATCTACGGAATGTAAGGGTTCAAACGGAACCCCTTGAAGAACTGAAAGAACTAGATTTAGACTCCAGGGAGGAGTCAAAGGTCTGTAAACAGGCTTGATTCTAACCAGAGCCTGCACAAATGCTTGAACATCTGGCACAGCTGCCAGCCTTTTGTGAAGTAAAACAGATAAAGCAGAGATCTGTCCCTTCAGAGAACTTGCAGATAATCCTTTCTCCAAACCTTCTTGTAGAAAGGATAGAATCTTAGGAATTTTTATCCTGTTCGATGGGAATCCTTTAGATTCACACCAACAGATATATTTTTTCCATATTTTATGGTAAATTTTTCTAGTTACAGGCTTTCTAGCCTGAATCAGAGTATCTATTACAGAATCTGAAAACCCACGCTTTGATAAAATCAAGCGTTCAATCTCCAAGCCGTCAGTTGGAGGGAAACCAGATTCGGATGTTCAAATGGACCTTGAACAAGAAGGTCCTGTCTCAAAGGTAGCTTCCATGGTGGAGCCGATGACATATTCACCAGGTCTGCATACCAAGTCCTGCGTGGCCACGCAGGAGCTATCAAGATCACCGAAGCCCTCTCCTGATTGATCCTGGCTACCAGCCTGGGAATGAGAGGAAACGGTGGGAATACATAAGCTAGGTTGAAGGTCCAAGGTGCTACTAGTGCATCTACTAGAGTCGCCTTGGGATCCCTGGATCTGGACCCGTAGCAAGGAACCTTGAAGTTCTGACGAGACGCCATCAGATCCATGTCTGGAATGCCCCATAATTGAGTTATTTGGGCAAAGATTTCCGGATGGAGTTCCCACTCCCCCGGATGGAATGTCTGACGACTCAGAAAATCCGCTTCCCAATTTTCCACTCCTGGGATGTGGATTGCAGACAAGTGGCAGGAGTGATCCTCCGCCCATTGAATTATTTTGGTCACTTCTTCCATCGCCAGGGAACTCCTTGTTCCCCCCTGATGATTGATATATGCAACAGTCGTCATGTTGTCTGATTGAAACCTTATGAATTTGGCCTTTGCTAGTTGAGGCCAAGCTTTGAGAGCATTGAATATCGCTCTCAGTTCCAGAATGTTTATCGGGAGAAGAGATTCTTCCCGAGACCATAGACCCTGAGCTTTCAGGGGTTCCCAGACCGCGCCCCAGCCCACCAGACTGGCGTCGGTCGTGACAATGACCCACTCTGGTCTGCGGAAGCTCATTCCCTGTGACAGATTGTCCAGGGTCAGCCACCAACGGAGTGAATCTCTGGTCTTTTGATCTACTTGAATCGTCGGAGACAAGTCTGTATAATCCCCATTCCACTGTCTGAGCATGCACAGTTGTAATGGTCTTAGATGGATTCGTGCAAAAGGAACTATGTCCATTGCTGCAACCATCAATCCTATTACTTCCATGCACTGCGCTATGGAAGGACGAAGAACAGAATGAAGTACTTGACAAGAGCTTAGAATTTTTGATTTTCTGACCTCTGTCAGAAAAATCCTCATTTCTAAGGAATCTATTATTGTTCCCAAGAAGGGAACTCTTGTTGACGGGGACAGAGAACTTTTTTCTTTGTTCACCTTCCATCCGTGAGATCTGAGAAAGGCTAGGACGATGTCCGTATGAGTTTTTGCTTTTGACAGAGACGACGCTTGAATCAGGATGTCGTCCAAGTAAGGTACTACTGCAATGCCCCTTGGTCTTAGAACCGCTAGAAGGGACCCTAGTACCTTTGTGAAAATCCTTGGAGCAGTGGCTAATCCGAATGGAAGTGCTACAAACTGGTAATGCTTGTCCAGAAAAGCGAACCTTAGGAACTGATGATGTTCCTTGTGGATAGGAATATGTAGGTACGCATCCTTTAAATCCACGGTAGTCATAAATTGATTTTCCTGGATAGTAGGTAGGATCGTTCGAATAGTTTCCATTTTGAACGATGGAACCTTGAGAAATTTGTTTAGGATCTTGAGATCCAAAATTGGTCTGAATGTTCCCTCTTTTTTGGGAACTATGAACAGGTTGGAATAAAAACCCATCCCTTGTTCTCTTATTGGAACTGGATGAATCACTCCCATCTTTAACAGGTCTTCTACACAATGTAAGAATGCCTGTCTTTTTATTTGGTTTGAAGATAATTGAGACCTGTGGAACCTTCCCCTTGGGGGTAGTTCCTTGAATTCCAGGAGATAACCTTGAGAAACTATTTCTAGCGCCCAAGGATCCTGAACATCTCTTGCCCAAGCCTGAGCAAAGAGAGAAAGTCTGCCCCCCACCAGATCCGGTCCCGGATCGGGGGCCATCCCTTCATGCTGTTTTGGTAGCAGTGGTAGGCTTCTTGGCCTGTTTACCCTTGTTCCAGCCTTGCATTGGTCTCCAGGCTGGTTTGGGTTGTGAAGTATTACCCTCTTGCTTAGAGGATGTAGAATTAGAGGCTGGTCCGTTTCTGCAAAAGGGACGAAAATTAGGCTTATTTTTAGCCTTAAAAGACCTATCCTGTGGGAGGGCGTGGCCCTTTCCCCCAGTGATGTCTGAAATAATCTCTTTCAAATCAGGTCCAAATAATGTTTTACCCTTGAAAGGGATGTTAAGCAATTTTGTCTTGGAAGACACATCCGCTGACCAAGACTTTAGCCAAAGCGCTCTGCGCGCCACGATAGCAAACCCTGAATTTTTCGCCGCTAATCTAGCTAATTGCAAAGCGGCATCTAAAATAAAAGAGTTAGCCAATTTAAGTGCTTGAACTCTGTCCATAACCTCCTCATACGAAGATTCTTTATTGAGCGACTTTTCTAGTTCCTCGAACCAGAAACACGCTGCCGTAGTGACAGGAACAATGCATGAAATTGGTTGTAGAAGGTAACCTTGCTGAACAAAAATCTTTTTAAGCAAACCCTCTAATTTTTTATCCATAGGATCTTTGAAAGCACAACTATCTTCGATAGGAATAGTAGTGCGTTTGTTTAGAGTAGAAACCGCCCCCTCGACCTTGGGGACTGTCTGCCATAAGTCCTTTCTGGGGTCGACTATAGGAAATAATTTCTTAAATATAGGGGGGGGGGGGACAAAAGGTATGCCGGGCCTTTCCCACTCTTTATTTACTATGTCCGCCACCCGCTTGGGTATAGGAAAAGCGTCGGGGGGCACCGGAACCTCTAGGAACTTGTCCATCTTACATAATTTCTCTGGAATTACCAAATTGTCACAATCATCCAGAGTAGATAATACCTCCTTAAGCAGTGCGCGGAGATGTTCTAATTTAAATTTAAATGTCACAACATCAGGTTCAGCTTGTTGAGAAATTTTTCCTGAATCTGAAATTTCTCCCTCAGACAAAACCTCCCTCATGGCCCCTTCAGATTGGTGTGAGGGTATGTCAGAACAGTTATCATCAGCGTCCTCTTGCTCTACAGTGTTTAAAACAGAGCAATCGCGCTTTCTCTGATAAGTAGGCATTTTGGATAAAATGTTTGCTATAGAGTTATCCATTACAGCCGTTAATTGTTGTATGGTAATAAGAATTGGCGCACTAGATGTACTAGGGGCCTCTTGTGTGGGCAAAACTGGTGTAGACACAGAAGGGGATGATGTAGTATCATGTTTACTCCCCTCATTTGAGGAATCATCTTGGGCAATATCATTATCTGTGGCATTGCTGTCCCTACTTTGTTTGGACACTATGGCACAATTATCACATAAATTTAAATGGGGAGACACCTTGGCTTTCATACATATAGAACATAGCTTATCTGATGGTACAGACATGTTAAACAGGCTTAAACTTGTCAACAAAGCACAAAAAACGTTTTAAAATAAAACCGTTACTGTCACTTTAAATTTCAAACTGAAAACACTTTATTACTGAATATGTGAAAAAGTATGAAGGAATTGTTCAAAATTCACCAAAATTTCACCACAGTGTCTTAAAGCATTAAAAGTATTGCACACCAAATTTCAGAGCTTTAACCCTTAAATTAACGGAACCGGAGCCGTTTTTACATTTAATCCCTATACAGTCCCAGCTATATGCTTTGCTGAGACCCAACCAAGCCCAGAGGGGAATACGATACCAAATGATGCCTTCTATAAGCTTTTTCAGTGATTCTTAGCTCCTCACACATGCATCTGCATGCCTTGTTCTCCAAAAACAACTGCGCATTAGTGGCGCGAAAATGAGGCTCTGTCTATAACTAGAAAAGGCCCCCATCTGAAAAAGGTGTCCAACACAGTGCCTGCCGTTTTTCTAAACAATCCCCAAGATTATAATAACCATTAATAGTTAGAATCTGCAAAATATGCCTAGCAAAGCAATCGTTTTAGCCCAGAAAAATGTCTACCAGTTTTTTAAGCCCTTATGAAGCCCTTTATTCTTTTATTTAACTAAGAAAATGGCTTACCGGTCCCCATAAGGGGAAATGACAGCCTTCCAGCATTACATAGTCTTGTTAGAAATATGGCCAGTCATACCTTAAGCAGAAAAGTCTGCCAACTGCTTCCCCCAACTGAAGTTACTTCATCTCAACAGTCCTGTGTGGAAACAGCAATCGATTTTAGTAACTTCTGCTAAAATCATCTTCCTCTTACAAACAGAAATCTTCATCTTTTTTCTGTTTCAGAGTAAATAGTACATACCAGCACTATTTTAAAATAACAAACACTTGATTGAAGAATAAAAACTACATTTAAACACCAAAAAACTCTTAACCATCTCTGTGGAGATGTTGCCTGTGCAACGGCAAAGAGAATGACTGGGGTGGGCGGAGCCTAGGAGGGATCATGTGACCAGCTTTGCTGGGACTCTTTGCCATTTCCTGTTGGGGAAGAGAATATCCCACAAGTAAGGATGACGCCGTGGACCGGACACACCTATGTTGGAGAAATAATGTATTTTTCAAAGGAGATATGAATTGAATCTGTATTGGCAAAGGCCAAGATATAATTACTCTCTTCCATTTGTCAAAAAAAAGCTCTAAAATGTTTTTCAGAAGTTGCTTAAATCTTGCAGTTCAATAGGCATCTGTAATTTCATAATGTTAACAAATTCAACCAAGCTTGGGGCATCAGGGGATTTTCACTTTTTAAATATTAAATTAGGTGCGGCCAATATGGCCATATTTATCAGGAGTTGGTCTCCTGATTGTGAACTATCGTTATATAGAAAGAAAATATAGAAAGATACTATAGAGAATTCACTCTGCAATAATTTATTAAGCCAGAAATGAACTTTTCCCCAATATTTCCGTATTTTAGGACATGACCATAAGAAAGGAATCATGTCCGCTTTCTCCATGTTGCATTTAAAACAATTACCTTGTCTCTTTTCTTGTACCCATTTACTGATTCTGTCTGGAGTTAAAGGGACATGAAACCCAAAACATTTATATCATGATTCAGATAGATAATACAATTTTAAACAGCTTTCTAATTTACTTCTATTATTTAATTAGTTTCATTCTCTTGGTATCATTTGTTGAAGGAGCAGCAATGCACTAATGGTTTCTAACTAGTGATGTCACAAACTGTTCGCCGGAGAACAGTTCCCTGCGAACATAGCTTGTTCGCGTTCGCCGCTGCGGGCGAACATATGCGATGTTCGATCCGCCCCTATGTGTCATCATTGAGGAAACTTTGACCTTGTATCTCACAGCCTTCTGACACATTTGAGCCAATCAGCAGCAGACACTCCCTCACAGACCATCCCAGCTCCTTGGCAGCAGCCATTTTAGATTCATTACAATCTTGCTTTCTTAGTGAGAGGAGCTTTAGTGTTGCTGCTGCTGACATTATAGGGAAATAGATAGCTAGGCTAGTGTATTTAGTGTCCACTACAGTCCTGAAGAACTCATCTAATCTCTGCTGTAAGGACAGCACCCCAAAAAGCCCTTTTTAGGGCTATAATTTCAGTCTTTTTTTGTTTTGTTTTTTATTTGTAATTTTATTTGCATTTGCCTGGCTTTCAGCCTGTGTGTGAGGCTCACAGCATATACTGTGATTAGTGCCACCACTGATATCTGCTTAACATTAGTGTAAATTTAACCAACAAAACTTGTAAATCATTTTGCTAGTGTAATCTAATTTCATTTTCTATCAGGCCTGTGTGTTTCTGACTTACACAGCATACTGTGGTTAATTGCTGCCCTACCTAGCAGCCACAACTCATATCTGCTTAACATTATTTTAAATTTAAAAAAACAACTTTTAAATCATTTTGCTAGTGTAATCTAATTTAATTTTCTATCAGGCCTGTGTGTTTCTGGCTTACACAGCATACTGTGGTTAATTGCTGCCCTAGCAGCCACGACTTATATCTGCTTAACATTATTTTAAATTTAAAAAAAAACTTGTAAATCATTTTGCTAGTGTAATCTAATTTCATTTTCTATCAGGCCTGTGTGTTTCTGGATTACACAGCATACTGTGGTTAATTGCTGTCCTAGCAGCAGCCAGCCACCACTCATATCTGCTTAACATTATTTTAAATTTTAAAAAAAACTTTTAAATCATTTTGCTAGTGTAATCTAATTTCATTTTCTATCAGGCCTGTGTGTTTCTGGCTTACACAGCATACTGTGGTTAATTGCTGCCCTAGCAGCCACGACTCATATCTGCTTAACATTATTTTAAATTTAAAAAAAAAACTTTTAAATCATTTTGCTAGTGTAATCTAATTTCATTTTCTATCAGGCCTGTCTGTTTCTGGATTACACAGCATACTGTGGTTAATTGCTGTCCTAGCAGCAGCCAGCCACCACTCATATCTGCTTAACATTATTTTAAATTTAAAAAAAAAACTTTTAAATCATTTTGCTAGTGTAATCTAATTTCATTTTCTATTAGGCCTGTGTGTTTCTGGCTTACACAGCATACTGTGGTTAACTGCTGCCCTAGCAGCCACGACTCATATCTGTTTAACATTATTTAAAATTTTAAAAAAAAACTTTTAAATTATTTTGCTAGTGTAATCTAATTTCATTTTCCATCAGGCCTGTGTGTTTCTGGCCCACATCATATAGTGTGATTAATAGCTCTTTTTTCCACCACTTATATCTGGTGTAACATTAGTGTAAATTTAAAAAAATTTTATGCAGGCCATATAGACCTCCACCGAAAGGGGGAGTAAGAGGGATTAGACTGCTAAGAAAAGTACTACTTAACACAACCTAGTTACCATGGGTCCCAGACCGCGTGTCTTGTTGTTATACTTTGTCAGGGTAATCATGCAGGCCATATAGACCTCCCCCGATAGGGGGAGTTACAGGGATTAAAGTGCTAAGAATAGTACTAATTAACACAACCTAGTTACCATGGGTCCCAGACCGCATGTTTTATTATTGTACTTTTTCAGGGTAATTATATATCTATCAAATCTATCTATTTATCTTCTATCGATTCTATCTAACTATCAATCTATGTATATCTATCTATCAAATCTATCTATCTCGTGTCCGGACTGTTTTGAGACAGCCACTTGTGTTTTTGACAAATTTGAAGTAGGAGGACAGACCAATCATCTTCTTCCATCTCCCTGTTCCAAAAATGCAGGCCATATAGACCTCCCCCGATAGAGGGAGTAACAGGTAGTAGTAAACTGCTAAGAATAGTACTACTTAACACACCACGGGTCCCAGACCGCATGTCTTATTGTTATACTCTGTCAGGGAAATTATATATCTTTCAAATCTATCTATTTATCTATCTAACTATCAATCGTATCTATCAAATGTATATTGCATCTATTGATCGATGTAATTCGTATCTATAAAATGTATATTGCATCTTTTGATCAATGTAATTCGTATCTATCAAATGTATATTGCATCTTTTGATCGATAACATTCGTATCTATCAAATGGATATTGCATCTATTGATCTATGTAATTCGTATCTATCAAATGTATATTGCATCTATTTATCTATGTAATTTGTATCGATCATATGTATATTGCATCTATTGAGCTATGTAATTTATGTATCTATCTATCTATCAAATCTATCTATCTCGTGGTTGTGCAAATGGACTGTTTGCGGTTGTTTGCGGTGCGTTACACTTGGAGTTTGGTCTGTCACTGTGAAGCGGGCGTAACCCTTACACTACCTGATCGATACGACATCATAACTGATGTTTTAAAGCACGTTATTGCAAACAATTTATTAATGTTAGGGTATTTAGGCCCTTTATGGGTTAAAAGCAGACTCTGCATAAACTATGTAATTTTCCATGGGAGTTTTGACATGGATCCCCCTCCAGCATGCCACAGTCCAGGTGTTAGTAACCTTGAAACAACTTTTCCATCACTATTGTGGCCAGAAAGAGTCCTTGTGGGTTTTAAAGTTCGCCTGCCTATTGAAGTCAATGGCGGTTCGCGCGGTTCGCCAACAATAGCGGAAGTTCGAGTCCGCCGTTCGCAAACCGAAATTTTTAAGTTCGCGACATCACTATTTCTAACTGAAAACATGGGTGAGCCAATCACAATCGATATGTATATATATATGCAGCCTCCAATCAACAGCTAGAACCTAGGTTCTCTGCTGCTCCTGAGCTTGCCTAGATAAACCTTTCAGCAAAGGATAACAAGAGAAGGAAGCAAATTAAATAATAGAAGTCAATTGGAAAGTTGTTTAAAATTGTATTCTCTATCTGAATCATGAAAGAAAAAAATTGGGTTTCATGTCCCTTTAAATAATAATTATTAATCACTTTTAAATGTGTCTCTCCAGTTAACTAGTCCCGTTGCTGCTTCTGCAAGCTTTATACTCTTTAAAATCTCTTCAGATTGAATTAACATGAAGTATTTAAAAAAATGTATCTTTTACTTTATTTATATGTTTTTGTCCTAATGTTATAAGTAAGCTTTTGTACTAATACGAGATTGATCATATACCAGCCTTACCCATATGGATTTCTTGTTGGTCTCAGTCAAATCCAAATGATTGCAAGAAATAACTTCATACTTGCAGTTATGCAAAAAAAAATTGTTTGCTGGAAGCGAGAATTTCTCCAACATAGGTGTGTCCGGTCCACGGCGTCATCCTTACTTGTGGGATATTCTCTTCCCCAACAGGAAATGGCAAAGAGCCCAGCAAAGCTGGTCACATGATCCCTCCTAGGCTCCGCCTACCCCAGTCATTCTCTTTGCCGTTGTACAGGCAACATCTCCACGGAGATGGCTTAGAGTTTTTTAGTGTTTAACTGTAGTTTTTATTATTCAATCAAGAGTTTGTTATTTTAAAATAGTGCTGGTATGTACTATTTACTCAGAAACAGAAAAGAGATGAAGATTTCTGTTTGTATGAGGAAAATGATTTTAGCACCGTAACTAAAATCCATGGCTGTTCCACACAGGACTGTTGAGAGCAATTAACTTCAGTTGGGGGAACAGTGTGCAGTCTCTTACTGCTTGAGGTATGACACATTCTAACAAGACGATGTAATGCTGGAAGCTGTCATTTTTCCCTATGGGATCCGGTAAGCCATGTTTATTACGATGGTAAATAAGGGCTTCATAAGGGCTTATTAATGATTGTAGACTTTTCTGGGCTAAATCGATTCATTTTTAAAACATATTTAGCCTTGAGGAATCATTTTATCTGGGTATATTGATATTATAATATCGGCAGGCACTGTATTAGACACCTTATTTCTCTGGGGCTTTCCCAAAGCATAAGCAGAGCCTCATTTTCGCGCCGGTGTGGCGCACTTGTTTTTGAGAGGCATGGCATGCAGTCGCATGTGAGAGGAGCTCTGATACTTAGAAAAGGCTTTCTGAAGGCGTCATTTGGTATCGTATTCCCCTTTGGGTTTGGTTGGGTCTCAGCAAAGCAGATACCAGGGACTGTAAAGGGGTTAAAGTGTTAAAACGGCTCCGGTTCCGTTATTTTAAGGGTTAAAGCTTCCAAATTTGGTGTGCAATACTTTTAAGGCTTTAAGACACTGTGGTGAAAATTTGGTGAATTTTGTACAATTCCTTCATGTTTTTTCGCAATTGCAGTAATAAAGTGTGTTCAGTTTAAAATTTAAAGTGACAGTAACGGTTTTATTTTAAAACGTTTTTTGTACTTTATTATCAAGTTTATGCCTGTTTAACATGTCTGAACTACCAGATAGACTGTGTTCTGAATGTGGGGAAGCCAGAATTCCTGTTCATTTAAATAAATGTGATTTATGTGATAATGACAATGATGCCCAAGATGATTCCTCAAGTGAGGGGAGTAAGCATGGTACTGCATCATTCCCTCCTTCGTCTACACGAGTCTTGCCCACTCAGGAGGCCCCTAGTACATCTAGCGCGCCAATACTCCTTACTATGCAACAATTAACGGCTGTAATGGATAATTCTGTCAAAAACATTTTAGCCAAAATGAACCCTTGTCAGCGTAAGCGTGGCTGCTCTGTTTTAGTTACTGAAGAGCATGACGACGCTGATATTAATATCTCTGAAGGGCCCCTAACCCAATCTGAGGGGGCCAGGGAGGTTTTGTCTGAGGGAGAAATTACTGATTCAGGGAACATTTCTCAACAGGCTGAACCTGATGTAATTGCATTTAAATTTAAGTTGGAACATCTCCGCATTCTGCTTAAGGAGGTATTATCCACTCTGGATGATTGTGAAAAGTTGGTCATCCCAGAGAAACTATGTAAAATGGACAAGTTCCTAGAGGTGCCGGAGCTCCCAGAAGCTTTTCCTATACCCAAGCGGGTGGCGGACATTGTTAATAAAGAATGGGAAAGGCCCGGTATTCCTTTCGTCCCTCCCCCCATATTTAAAAAATTGTTTCCTATGGTCGACCCCAGAAAGGACTTATGGCAGACAGTCCCCAAGGTCGAGGGAGCGGTTTCTACTTTAAACAAACGCACCACTATACCCATAGAGGATAGTTGTGCTTTCAAAGATCCTATGGATAAAAAATTAGAAGGTTTGCTTAAAAAGATGTTTGTTCAGCAGGGTTACCTTCTACAACCAATTTCATGCATTGTCCCTGTCACTACAGCCGCATGTTTCTGGTTTGATGAGCTGATAAAGGCGCTCGATAGTGATTCTCCTCCTTATGAGGAGATTATGGACAGAATCAATGCTCTCAAATTGGCTAATTCTTTCACCCTAGACGCCACTTTGCAATTGGCTAGGTTAGCGGCTAAGAATTCTGGGTTTGCTATTGTGGCGCGCAGAGCGCTTTGGTTGAAATCTTGGTCGGCTGATGCGTCTTCCAAGAACAAGCTACTAAACATTCCTTTCAAGGGGAAAACGCTGTTTGGCCCTGACTTGAAAGAGATTATCTCGGATATCACTGGGGGTAAGGGCCACGCCCTTCCTCAGGATCGGCCTTTCAAGGCGAAAAATAGACCTAATTTTCGTCCCTTTCGTAAAAACGGACCAGCCCAAAGTGCTACGTCCTCTAAGCAAGAGGGTAATACTTCTCAAGCCAAGCCAGCTTGGAGACCAATGCAAGGCTGGAACAAGGGAAAGCAGGCCAAGAAGCCTGCCACTGCTACCAAGACAGCATGAAATATTGGCCCCCGATCCGGGACCGGATCTGGTGGGGGGCAGACTCTCTCTCTTCGCTCAGGCTTGGGCAAGAGATGTTCTGGATCCTTGGGCGCTAGAAATAGTCTCCCAGGGTTATCTCCTGGAATTCAAGGGACTTCCCCCAAGGGGGAGGTTCCACAGGTCTCAGTTGTCTTCAGACCACATAAAAAGACAGGCGTTCTTACATTGTGTAGAAGACCTGTTAAAAATGGGAGTGATTCATCCTGTTCCAATAAGAGAACAAGGGATGGGGTTCTACTCCAATCTGTTCATAGTTCCCAAAAAAGAGGGAACGTTCAGACCAATCTTAGATCTCAAGATCTTAAACAAGTTTCTCAAGGTTCCATCCTTCAAGATGGAAACCATTCGAACTATTCTTCCTTCCATCCAGGAGGGTCAATTCATGACCACGGTGGATTTAAAGGATGCGTATCTACATATTCCTATCCACAAGGAACATCATCGGTTCCTAAGGTTTGCATTCCTGGACAAACATTACCAGTTCGTGGCGCTTCCTTTCGGATTAGCCACTGCTCCAAGGATTTTCACAAAGGTACTAGGGTCCCTTCTAGCGGTGCTAAGACCAAGGGGCATTGCAGTAGTACCTTACCTGGACGACATTCTGATTCAAGCGTCGTCCCTTCCTCAAGCAAAGGCTCACACGGACATTGTCCTGGCCTTTCTCAGATCTCACGGCTGGAAAGTGAACGTGGAAAAGAGTTCTCTATCCCCGTCAACAAGGGTTCCCTTCTTGGGAACAATTATAGACTCCTTAGAAATGAGGATCTTTCTAACAGAGGCCAGAAAAACAAAACTTCTAGACTCTTGTCGGATACTTCATTCCGTTCCTCTTCCTTCCATAGCTCAGTGCATGGAAGTGATAGGGTTGATGGTAGCGGCGATGGACATAGTTCCTTTTGCGCGCATTCATCTAAGACCATTACAACTGTGCATGCTCAGTCAGTGGAATGGGGACTATACAGACTTGTCTCCGAAGATACAAGTAAATCAGAGGACCAGAGACTCACTCCGTTGGTGGCTGTCCCTGGACAATCTGTCTCAAGGGATGACGTTCCGCAGACCAGAGTGGGTCATTGTCACGACCGACGCCAGTCTGATGGGCTGGGGCGCGGTCTGGGGATCCCTGAAAGCTCAGGGTCTTTGGTCTCGGGAAGAATCTCTTCTACCGATAAATATTCTGGAACTGAGAGCGATATTCAATGCTCTCAAGGCCTGGCCTCGGCTAGCGAGGACCAAGTTCATACGGTTTCAATCAGACAACATGACAACTGTTGCGTACATCAACCATCAGGGGGGAACAAGGAGTTCCCTAGCGATGGAAGAAGTGACCAAAATCATTCTATGGGCGGAGTCTCACTCCTGCCACCTGTCTGCTATCCACATCCCAGGAGTGGAAAATTGGGAAGCGGATTTTCTGAGTCGTCAGACATTGCATCCGGGGGAGTGGGAACTCCATCCGGAAATCTTTGCCCAAGTCACTCACCTGTGGGGCATTCCAGACATGGATCTGATGGCCTCTCGTCAGAACTTCAAAGTTCCTTGCTACGGGGCCAGATCCAGGGATCCCAAGGCGGCTCTAGTGGATGCACTAGTAGCACCTTGGACCTTCAAACTAGCTTATGTGTTCCCGCCATTTCCTCTCATCCCCAGGCTGGTAGCCAGGATCAATCAGGAGAGGGCGTCGGTGATCTTGATAGCTCCTGCGTGGTCACGCAGGACTTGGTATGCAGATCTGGTGAATATGTCATCGGCTCCACCTTGGAAGCTACCTTTGAGACGAGACCTTCTTGTTCAGGGTCCGTTCGAACATCCGAATCTGGTTTCACTCCAGCTGACTGCTTGGAGATTGAACGCTTGATTTTATCGAAGCGAGGATTCTCAGATTCTGTTATCAATACTCTTGTTCAGGCCAGAAAGCCTGTAACTAGAAAGATTTACCACAAAATTTGGAAAAAATATATCTGTTGGTGTGAATCTAAAGGATTCCCTTGGGACAAGGTTAAGATTCCTAGGATTCTATCCTTCCTTCAAGAAGGATTGGAAAAAGGATTATCTGCAAGTTCCCTGAAGGGACAGATTTCTGCCTTGTCGGTATTACTTCACAAAAAGCTGGCAGCTGTGCCAGATGTTCAAGCCTTTGTTCAGGCTCTGGTTAGAATCAAGCCTGTTTACAAACCTTTGACTCCTCCTTGGAGTCTCAATTTAGTTCTTTCAGTTCTTCAGGGGGTTCCGTTTGAACCCTTACATTCCGTTGATATTAAGTTATTATCTTGGAAAGTTTTGTTTTTAGTTGCGATTTCTTCTGCTAGAAGAGTCTCTGAACTATCTGCTCTGCAGTGTTCTCCTCCTTATCTGGTGTTCCATGCAGATAAGGTGGTTTTACGTACTAAACCTGGTTTTCTTCCAAAAGTTGTTTCTAACAAAAACATTAACCAGGAGATTATCGTACCTTCTCTGTGTCCGAAACCAGTTTCAAAGAAGGAACGTTTGTTGCACAATTTGGATGTTGTTCGCGCTCTAAAATTCTATTTAGATGCTACAAAGGATTTTAGACAAACATCTTCCTTGTTTGTTGTTTATTCAGGTAAAAGGAGAGGTCAAAAAGCAACTTCTACCTCTCTCTCTTTTTGGATTAAAAGCATCATCAGATTGGCTTACGAGACTGCCGGACGGCAGCCTCCCGAAAGAATCACAGCTCATTCCACTAGGGCTGTGGCTTCCACATGGGCCTTCAAGAACGAGGCTTCTGTTGATCAGAAATGTAGGGCAGCGACTTGGTCTTCACTGCACACTTTTACCAAATTTTACAAGTTTGATACTTTTGCTTCTTCTGAGGCTATTTTTGGGAGAAAGGTTTTGCAAGCCGTGGTGCCTTCCATTTAGGTGACCTGATTTGCTCCCTCCCTTCATCCGTGTCCTAAAGCTTTGGTATTGGTTCCCACAAGTAAGGATGACGCCGTGGACCGGACACACCTATGTTGGAGAAAACAGAATTTATGTTTACCTGATAAATTTCTTTCTCCAACGGTGTGTCCGGTCCACGGCCCGCCCTGGTTTTTTAATCAGGTCTGATAATTTATTTTCTTTAACTACAGTCACCACGGTACCATATGGTTTCTCCTATGCAAATATTCCTCCTTAACGTCGGTCGAATGACTGGGGTAGGCGGAGCCTAGGAGGGATCATGTGACCAGCTTTGCTGGGCTCTTTGCCATTTCCTGTTGGGGAAGAGAATATCCCACAAGTAAGGATGACGCCGTGGACCGGACACACCGTTGGAGAAAGAAATTTATCAGGTAAACATAAATTCTGTTTTCGTTGCAGATTCCTCATACGTTTGAATCGTTCCAATATCCCCTTGCTTCAACTGTGAACAATTTACAATTCCTTTTCCCATCCATTCTCTAACTATCTTATTATACAAGCCTGGTGTAAAATCGGGAGTACCAACTATAGGTGCATATTGAGAAATCAGATATTCTTGTCCCATAAAATGGCAGTGTTTTTGCCATGCCCCTACAATATTGGAGAATGTCAATAGCTTACTAACATTGCTTGGTAACTTTCTGTATGGGTGATGAAGAATAGCTTTAAGATTAAAAGGAGCTATTAAATCTGTCTCCATATCATAGTAAGTTACATAGGCCTAGATTTGGAGTTTGGCGGTAGCCGTGAAAACCAGCGTTAGAGGCTCCTAACGCTGGTTTTAGGCTACCTCCGGTATTTGGAGTCAGTCAAAAAAGGGTCTAACGCTCACTTTTCAGCCACGACTTTTCCATACCGCAGATCCCCTTACGTAAATTGCGTATCCTATCTTTTCAATGGGATCTTTCTAACTCCGGTATTTAGAGTCGTGTCTGAAGTGAGCGTTAGAAATCTAACGACAAAACTCCAGCCGCAGAAAAAAGTCAGTAGTTAAGAGCTTTTTGGGCTAACGCCAGTTCATAAAGCTCTTAACTACTGTACTCTAAAGTACACTAACACCCATAAACTACCTATGTACCCCTAAACCGAGGTCCCCCCACATCGCCGCCACTCGTTTAAATTTTTTTAACCCCTAATCTGCCGACCGCCACCTACGTTATACTTATGTACCCCTAATCTGCTGCCCCTAACACCGCCGACCCCTGTATTATATTTATTAACCCCTAACCTGCCCCCCACAACGTCGCCGCCAGCTACCTACAATAATTAACCCCTAATCTGCCGACCGCAAAGCGCCGCCACCTACATTATAGCTATGTACCCCTAATCTGCTGCCCCTAACACCGCCGACCCCTATATTATATTTATTAACCCCTAATCTGCCCCCCTCAACGTCGCCTCCACCTGCCTACACTTATTAACCCCTAATCTGCCGAGCGGACCGCACCGCTACTATAATAAAGTTATTAACCCCTAATCCGCCTCACTAACCCTATAATAAATAGTATTAACCCCTAATCTGCCCTCCCTAACATCGCCGACACCTAACTTCAATTATTAACCCCTAATCTGCCGACCGGAGCTCACCACTATTCTAATAAATGTATTAACCCCTAAAGCTAAGTCTAACCCTAACACTAACACCCCCCTAAATTAAATATAATTTTAATCTAACGAAATTAATTAACTCTTATTAAATAAATTATTCCTATTTAAAGCTAAATACTTACCTGTAAAATAAATCCTAATATAGCTACAATATAAATTATAATTACATTGTAGCTATTTTAGGATTAATATTTATTTTACAAGCAACTTTGTAATTATTTTAACCAGGTACAATAGCTATTAAATAGTTAAGAACTATTTAATAGTTACCTAGTTAAAATAATTACAAAATTACCTGTAAAATAAATCCTAACCTAAGTTACAATTAAACCTAACACTATACTATCATTAAATTAATTAAATAAAATACCTACAATTACCTACAATTAAACCTAACACTACACTATCAATACATTAATTAAATACAATAACTACAATGAAATAAACTAACTAAAGTACAAAAAATAAAAAAGAACTAAGTTATAAAAAAATATTTACAAACAATTTTAAACTAATTACATCTACTCTAAGCCCCCTAATAAAATAACAAAGACCCCCAAAATAAAAAATGCCCTACCCTATTCTAAATTACTAAAGTTCAAAGCTCTTTTACCTTACCAGCCCTGAACAGGGCCCTTTGCGGGGCATGCCCCAAGAAGTTCAGCTCTTTTGCCTGTAAAAAAAAACATACAATACCCCCCCCCCCAACATTACAACCCACCACCCACATACCCCTAATCTAGCCCAAACCCCCCTTAAATAAACCTAACACTAAGCCCCTGAAGATCATCCTACCTTGTCTTCCGTCCTGGCTCCAAAATCTTCATCCAACCCAAGCGGGGGCTGGCGATCCATCATCCGATGGCTTAAGAGGTCCAGAAGAGGCTCCAAAGTCTTCATCCTATCCGGGAAGAAGAGGCAATCCGGACCGGCAACCATCTTGATCCAAGCGGCATCTTCTATCTTCATCCGATGACGACCGGCTCCATCCTGAAGACCTCCACCGCGGACCCATCTTCATCCGGGGACGTCCAACTGAAGAATGACGGTTCCTTTAAGGGACGTCATCCAAGATGGCGTCCCTCGAATTCCGATTGGCTGATAGGATTCTATCAGCCAATCGGAATTAAGGTAGGAATATTCTGATTGGCTGATGGAATCAGCCAATCAGAATCAAGTTCAATCCGATTGGCTGATCCAATCAGCCAATCAGATTGAGCTTGCATTCTATTGGCTTTTCCGATCAGCCAATAGAATGCAAGCTCAATCTGATTGGCTGATTGGATCAGCCAATCGGATTGATCTTGATTCTGATTGGCTGATTCCATCAGCCAATCAGAATATTCCTACCTTAATTCCGATTGGCTGATAGAATCCTATCAGCCATCGGAATTCGAGGGACGCCATCTTGGATGACGTCCCTTAAAGGAACCGTCATTCTTCAGTTGGACGTTGCCGGATGAAGGTCTTCAGGATGGAGCCGGTCGTCATCGGATGAAGATAGAAGATGCCGCTTGGATCAAGATGGTTGCCGGTCCGGATCGGCTCTTCTTCCCGGATAGGATGAAGACTTTGGAGCCTCTTCTGGACCTCTTCAGCCACCGGATGATGGATCGCCAGCCCCCACTTGGGTTGGATGAAGATTTTGGAGCCAGGACGGATCGGTGATACCTGGTGAGGTAAAGACAAGGTAGGATGATCTTCAGGGGCTTAGTGTTAGGTTTATTTAAGGGGGGTTTGGGTTAGATTAGGGGTATGTGGGTGGTGGGTTGTAATGTTGGGGGGGGGTATTGTATGTTTTTTTTTACAGGCAAAAGAGCTGAACTTCTTGGGGCATGCCCCGCAAAGGGCCCTGTTCAGGGCTGGTAAGGTAAAAGAGCTTTGAACTTTAGTAATTTAGAATAGGGTAGGGCATTTTTTATTTTGGGGGTCTTTGTTATTTTATTAGGGGGCTTAGAGTAGGTGTAATTAGTTTAAAATTGTTGTAATATTTTTCTTATGTTTGTAAATATTTTTTTATTTTTTGTAACTTAGTTCTTTTTTATTTTTTGTACTTTAGTTAGTTTATTTCATTGTAGTTATTTGTAGATATTGTATTTAATTAATGTATTGATAGTGTAGTGTTAGGTTTAATTGTAGGTATTTTATTTAATTAATTTAATGATAGTATAGTGTTAGGTTTAATAGGTTAGGATTTATTTTACAGGTAATTTTGTAATTATTTTAACTAGGTAACTATTAAATAGTTCTTAACTATTTAATAGCTATTGTACCTGGTTAAAATAATTACAAAGTTGCCTGTAAAATAAATATTAATCCTAAAATAGCTACAATGTAATTATAATTTATATTGTAGCTATATTAGGATTTATTTTACAGGTAAGTATTTAGCTTTAAATAGGAATAATTTATTTAATAAGAGTTAATTAATTTCGTTAGATTAAAATTATATTTAATTTAGGGGGGTGTTAGTGTTAGGGTTAGACTTAGCTTTAGGGGTTAATACATTTATTAGAATAGCGGTGAGCTCCGGTCAGCAGATTAGGGGTTAATAATTGAAGTTAGGTGTCGGCGATGTTAGGGAGGGCAGATTAGGGGTTAATATTATTTATTATAGGGTTAGTGAGGCGGATTAGGGGTTAATAACTTTATTATAGTAGCGGTGCGGTCCGCTCGGCAGATTAGGGGTTAATAAGTGTAGGCAGGTGGGGGCGACGTTGTGGGCAGCAGATTAGGGGTTAATAAATATAATATAGGGGTCGGCGGTGTTAGGGGCAGCAGATTAGGGGTACATAAGGATAACGTAGGTGGCGGCGGTTTACGGAGCGGCAGATTAGGGGTTAAAAATAATATGCAGGGGTCAGCGATAGCGGGGGCGGCAGATTAGGGGTTAATAAGTGTAAGGTTAGGGGTGTTTAGACTTGGGGTTCATGTTAGGGTGTTAGGTGCAGACGTAGGAAGTGTTTCCCCATAGCAAACAATGGGGCTGCATTAGGAGCTGAACGCGGCTTTATTGCAGGTGTTAGGTTTTTTTTCAGCTCAAACAGCCCCATTGTTTCCTATGGGGGAATCGTGCACGAGCACGTTTTTGAGGCTGGCCGCGTCCGTAAGCAACTCTGGTATCGAGAGTTGCAGTTGCGTTAAAAATGCTCTACGCTCCTTTTTTGGAGCCTAACGCAGCGAATCTGTGGACTCTCAATACCAGAGTTATTTTAAAGGTGCGGCTAGAAAAAAGCCGGCGTTAGCTACGCGGGTCGTTACCGACAAAACTCTAAATCTAGCCGATAGTTAGCTTCCGTTAGTCAATCTATCCCAAATTTGGTCATTGTGATACAATAATAATAACCAATATTGGGTAGGGAGAATCCACCATAATTTTTGCTTTGTGTGAGTTTCTCTATTGACATGCATGTTTTGTTTTTTTACTCCAGATAAAGAGAGCACATGCCCTATTATATCTATCTATATCCCTCTTTAAAATGAACATTGGTATATTTGGAGCAGAAACAATAAACAAGGAAAAAAGATTGTCTTTAAAGGGACACTGAACCCAAATTTTTTATTTCATGATTCAAATAGAGCATGCAATTTTAAGCAACTTTCTAATTTACTCATATTATCAATTTTTACTCGTTCTCTTGCTATCTTTATTTTAAAAGCAGGAATGTAAATCTTAGCAGCCAGCCCATTTTAGGTTCAGCACCATGGATAGCGCTTGCTTATTGGAGGCTTACATTTACCCACCAATATGCAAGCATAACCCAGGTTCTCAACCAAAAATGGGTCAGCTCTTATGCATCACGTTCCTGCTTTTTAAATAAAGATAGCAAGAGAACGAAGAAAAATTAATAATAGGAGTAAATTAGAAAGTTGCTTAAAATTGCATGCTCTATCTGAATCATGAAATAAAAAATTTGGGTTTAGTGTCCCTTTAATAACATAATTTTTGCCAATAAAGACAAATAATGGATATTCCATCTATTCAATTCATTATAAATATTATTTAAAAAACTCCTTATCGTTAAGATGATACCAATATTTAAGATTTTTCCCTAGTTTAATTCCTAAATAGTTTATATATTTAACCTCTTTAAACAAATGTGTAGAAAGACTTTTTGTTGTTTTATTTATCCATAATATCTCTGATTTTTTTGCATTAATTTTGTATCCTGAAAATTGTCTGTGGCAACTAATAATAGCTAAGCACTTAGGGATATTAATATTAGTTTCCTGCAAAAATAGTATAATATCATCTGCATAGAGTGATATTACCAGATTTTTGCTCCCGAGATGTACCCCTTTTATTTCCTGCCTTAGACACACCACTAGGGGTTCTAACGCAATATTAAATAGTAATGGTGATAGCGGGCAACCTTGGCATGTCCCTCTTTGTAGCGTGATATATTGTAACAATTCACCATTGACTAATAACTGAGATTGTGGTTCATCATATATCGATTTTATTAAATTAACCAAATTACCCGTAAAACCAAAATTGTTAAGTGCTGTAAACAGATGGTCCCATATAATGGAATCAAATGCTTTTTCCGCATCAATTGTCAGGAGTGCTAAATCAACTTTCTTAATCTTATTAGAGTTCTGGAATTTATTCTAATAATAATCCAACAAAATCATAACCCTATGCATATTTCGAACCAAATTTCTACGTGGTATAAATCCTGTCTGGTCTTTATGTATCAAATCGCTTATCACTTTCTTAAGTCTGTCAGATAAAATTGACATAAATAATTTATAATCATGATTCAGAAGCGATATTGGACAATATGAACCAATTTCTTCTGGTGTTTTACTTTTTTTGTGTATTAGTGATATTATTGAATCCGCAAAATATGGGGAGATCATTTGATTTTGAATATAATAGCTGTTATTTAACAACTATTGTGCCTACGAACTCTTCCTTAGTAATTTTGTAGAATTCAGCTGACAGGCCATCTGGCCCTGGAGCTTTGTTACTTTTGCATTTTTATAGCTGTTTTTATCTCGTCTTCCGTAATATCTAGATTAATTTGTTGAAGTGCTTCCTTAGAAATTTTGGGTAATTTTATCTTTTTCCAACATTTTTCTTTCTCTGTTTTGTTTATAATTTCCCTAGAATATAACTTTTAATACAATTTAAAAAAAAGCATCTAGAATTTCTGAAGCTTGTGCATATACCTTTGTGCCTTCTTTAATTAATGCAATCATGTTATTATTCTTTCTAAAGTTGTTAATTCTTACAAGATGTTTAGCTGCAATCCCCTGATACCCCTGGCAAAAAGCTCTCGTTCTCAGGTCCTCGCAGGCCCATTTTTCTTTCAGAAAAAGTTCCCTTTCCAATTTAGCAAGCGTATATCTCTTCCACATTATTGTATTTGGATTATTTAAAGGGATAGGAAAGTCAAAATTAAACTTGCATGATTCAGATAGAGCATGTCATTTTAAGACACTTTTAAATTCACTTCTATTTTCAAATGTGCTTCGTTCTCTTAGTTCTCTCTTGTTAAAAAATGAATACGCACATATCATACACTAGTGGGAGCTTCTGCTAATTGGTGCCTGCACACATTTATCTCTTGTGATTGGCTAAATAGATATTTTCAGCTTCCTGACAGTAGTGCAATGCTGTCCCTTCAGCAATAGATAACAAAAGAAGGAAGGAAATTTGATAATATAATTAAATTGGAAAGTTGTTTAAAATTGTATGTTCTATCTGAATCATAAAATAAAATTTTGGGGTTTACTATCCCTTTAAATATCTGCTATACATGTTTTTAAATTGATTTGCTAATTACACCTCTCTGGCTTTACTTTTCCGCTTCATTTTTATCATGTATGCTTTAATTTCCCCACTGAGGACAGCCTTTCCTGCTTCCCAAAAGATTCAATTTTATTAATATAATTGTTATTTAATTTATAATATTCTTTCCATCTTATCTGATAACCAGTTAGAAAATATCTTATTTTTTACCATGTAACTAGGAAAACTAAAGTAATTTATATTTTTCTGCACCTTTATGGATGATTTAATCTTTAAGCTGATTATAGCATGGTGTGAGACTATTATCTCTGCAATTTGAGCATCAATATCTAACGACAACAGCTTGTCATCTATCAATATCATATCTATCCTTGAGAAATTTCTATTTACCTTTGATTCACAGGAAAAGCTGCACTCATCAGGGTGTTGTAATCACCATATATCCTTTAATTTTAGCATCTTAACAAATTCCCTCAAAATGTTTGCCTCCCTCTGGTATGCCTGATTTTGTTTTACTCGGAACCTATCCATCTCAGGGTACATGGTCAAGTTAAAATCCCCTGCCAGAATTAAATTTTGCCCCAAATAAGGTGTTAATTTGTTCTTAATTTTTGTCCAAAATTCAATGTCCAGTTTATTAGGGCCATATATATTACAAAAGGACTAGACCTTGTTATCAATTTCAACTTGAATAATCACATATCTTCCTAATGGATCTAATTGGAAAGTTTTTTTAAAACTGCATGCTCTTTCTGAATCATAAAAGTTTATTTTGACTTAAGTGTCCCTTTAAAAGGATATAAAAACCCAAAATGGTTCTTTCATGATTTAGATAGAGCATGCAATTTTTTTTTTTTATATATATATTTTTCTCTTACATGGTGTATCCAGTCCACGGATTCATCCTTACTTGTGGGATATTCTCATTCCCTACAGGAAGTGGCAAAGAGAGCACACAGCAGAGCTGTCCATATAGCTCCCCCTCAGGCTCCACCCCCCCAGTCATTCTCTTTGCCGCTCTAACAAGTAGCATTTCCACGGGAGGGTAAAGTGAATGTGGTGTTAGTTTTGTAGTTTTTATTTCTTCAATCAAGAGTTTGTTATTTTAAAATAGTGCCGGTTTGTACTATTTACTCTGAGGCAGAAAGTGATGAAGATTTCTGCTGAGAGGAAAAAGATTTTAGCATGTTGTAATTAAAATCCATTGCTGTTCCCACACAGGACTGTTGAGTACCGGAGAACTTCAGTTGGGGGGAACAGTTTGCAGGCTTAACTGCTTAAGGTATGCTCAGTCACTTTTTTTCTAACAAGACTTGGTAATGCTAGAAGACTGACAGGAATCCCCATGTGGGAAGGTAAGCCATATTCTGAGACTCAGTATAGAAGGATGGCTTAGTTAAAGGGCTTAAATCACTGGTGGACACTGTTATGGGGAAATCGATTATTTTATTACTATAATCTGATATTTGTACAAGTGTTTATTACGTTTGGAACACTTTTTGGGGTTTTATTACGCCTGGCATATCTTTAGACACCTATTTTGGCTTGGGAAGGCCCCACAACTCCGGAGTGATGAGGGAGGGGGCCTAATTTTCGCGCCTCAGTTGCGCAGCTCTTTTGCAAGACAGCTTCATGCAGCTTCACGTGCAGAGTCCAGAGATTGCTAGAAGGACTCCAGAGAGGCTTATTTTCATCCAAAACTAATCCCCAAGGAAGGTAGGGCCACAGAAGAGACTGTGGCATGGTGCTGTAGTTTGTTAAACCGGTGGTCTGCCTTAATTTGCTCCGGTTTGGGCAATAAGGGGTTAATTGTCTTGAAATTTACTGTGCAATAATTTCAAAGCATTAGGATCATATGGTGAAAATTTCATAAAGATTGGATTTTTTTTTTAGTTTTAGTAAAAAAGTGTGTGCTTTTTATTATTTAAAGGCACAGTACCGTTTTTTAAAAAAAATGTATTTTACTGTATTTGAGTGCTGTCTAAGTCTGTTTAACATGTCTGAGCCTACAGATAGACCCTGTTCTATGTGTTTAATAGCCATGGCGGTACCCCCTTTACATTTGTGTTTAAAGTGTGCTAAGGTTTCTAAACATTTTAAAGACCATGCAGTGACACTTAAAAATGTAGCCCAAGATGATTCTTTGACGGAAGGTAACGAGGATAGTCCTCCTTCCTCTCCCCATGTGTCGACACCAGTTACTCCCGCACAAGCGTTGCCTAGTACCTCTAGCGCATTGGGCCCTATTACATTACAACAATTAGCAGCAGTCATGGATAATTCCCTTGCAGCTTTTCTATCCAAACTGCTAGTTTTTCCTAAAAAGCGTGATAGCTCAGTTTTAAGAACAAAGGATGAGCAATCAGAGGCTTTGGATGATCTATCCGTTGTACCCTCACAACACTCAGAAGTGGCAGTGAGGGAGGGGCTGTCCGAGGGAGAAATTTCTGACACAGGAAAAGTTTCTCAGCGGGCAGAATCAGATGTCTTAGCGTTTAAATTTAAGCTGGAACACCTCTGCGTACTGCTTAAGGAGGTTTTAGCTACGCTGGATGATTGTGACTCCATGGTGGTCCCAGAAAAATTGTGTAAAATGGACAGGTTTCTAGAAGTCCCTGTATACACTGATGCTTTTCCGATACCGAAGAGGGTGGCGATATTGTGACTAGGGAATGGGAGAGACCAGGTGTACCCTTTGTTCCCCCCCCTATCTTTAAGAAAATGTTCCCCATAAATGACCCCAGGCGGGACGCGTGGTAGACGGTCCCTAAGGTTGAGGGAGCAGTTTCAACTCTCGCCAAGCGCACAACCATTCCAATAGAAGACAGTTGTGCTTTCAAAGATCCTATGGATAAAAAATTGGAAGGTTTGCTGAAGAAAATGTTTGTTCAGCAAGGTTTCCTTCTTCAACCAATTGCCTGCATTATTCCTGTAACTACTGCAGCGGCTTTTTGGTTTGAGGCGCTGGAGGAGTCGCTCCAGAGGGAGACTTCATATGACGAAGTCATGGATAGAATTCATGCTTTAAAGCTAGCTAATTCTTTTATCACAGATGCCGCCTTCCAATTAGCTAAGTTAGCGGCGAAAAATTCTGGTTTTGCCATTATGGCGTGAAGAGCGCTTTGGCTTAAATCATGGTCGGCTGACGTGTCGTCCAAAACAAAGTTACTAAACATTCCTTTCAAGGGAAAGACCCTTTTCGGTCCCGAGTTGAAAGAAATTATAGCAGATATCACTGGGGGAAAGGGCCATGCCCTTCTGCAGGATAGACCGTTTAAGGCCAAAAACAAGGCTAATTTTCGTTCCTTTCGCAACTTCAGGAGCGGACCTGCCTCAACCTCTGCTGCCGCAAAGCAAGAGGGTAACGCTTCACAGCCCAAAGCAACCTGGAAACCCTTGCAGGGCTGGAATAAGGGTAAACAGCATGAAGGGGTAGCCCCCGATCCGGGACCGGATCTAGTAGGGGGCAGACTTTCTCTCTTTGCTCAGGCTTGGGCAAGAGATGTTCCAGATCCCTGGGCATTAGAAATTGTTGCTCAGGGGTATCTTCTAGAATTCAAGGACTCTCCTCAAAGGGAAAGGTTCCACGAGTCTCGTTTGTCTTCAGACCAGACAAAGAAACAGGCGTTCTTACGCTGTGTAGAAGATATTCTAAAGATGGGAGTGATACACCCAGTTCCAATTGCAGAACAAGGACTGGGCTTTTACTCAAACCTGTTTGTAGTTCCCAAAAAGGAAGGAACTTTCAGGCCAATCCTGGATCTGAAAATTCTAAACAAATTCCTCAGAGTTCCATCATTCAAAATGGAAACCATACCGATGATCCAGGAAGGTCAATATATGACTACCGTGGATCTAAAGGATGCGTACCTACATATTCCTATCCACAAAGATCATCATCAGTTCCTAAGGTTCGCCTTTCTGGACAAGCATTACCAGTTCGTGGCCCTTCCTTTCGGATTGGCCACCGCTCCCAGAATTTTCACAAAGGTGCTGGGGTCCCTTCTAACGGTACTAAGGCCGCGGGGCATTGCAGTAGCACCTTACCTAGACGACATCTTAATACAGGCGTCGTCTTTTCACAGAGCCAAGGCTCATACGGACATTGTTCTGGCCTTTCTAAGGTCTCACGGGTGGAAGGTGAACGTAGTAAAAAGTTCTCTGTCCCCGCTCACAAGGGTTCCCTTCCAGGGAACACTAATAGACTTGGTAGAAATGAAAATATTTCTGACGGAGGTCGGGAAGTCAAAGCTTTTAACTACTTGCCGAGTTCTTCATTCCATTCCTTGGCCTTCGGTGGCTCAGTGCATGGAGGTAATCGGGTTAATGGTTGCGGCAATGGACGTTGTCCCTTTTGCCCGAATTTATCTCAGACCACTGCAACTGTGCATGCTCAAACAGTGGAATGGGGATTATGCAGATTTGTCTCCTCAAATACAAATGGACCAGAAAACCAGAGACTCTCTTCTCTGGTGGTTGTCTCAGGATCACCTGTCTCAAGGAATGTGCTTCCGCAGACCAGAGTGGATCATTGTAACGACCGATGCCAGTCTGTTAGGCTGGGGTGCGGTCTGGGTCTCCCTGAAAGCTCAGGGCCTATGGTCTCGGGAAGAATCTCTTCTCCCGATAAACATTTTGGAACTGAGAGCGATATTCAATACGCTCCAGGCTTGGCCTCAGCTAGCAGAGGTCAAATTCATCAGATTTCAGTCAGACAACATCACGACTGTAGCGTACATCAATCATCAGGGAGGAACAAAGAGTTCCCTAGCGATGAAGGAGGTAACAAGATCAAAAAATGGGCGGAGGATCACTCCTGCCATCTATCTGCAATTCACATCCCAGGAGTAGACAACTGGGAGGCGGATTTTCTGAGTCGTCAGACTTTTCACCCGGGGGAGTGAGAACTCCACCCGGAGGTTTTGCTCAGCTGACCCAGCTATGGGGCATTCCGGAATTGGATCTGATGGCGTCTCGTCAGAACACCAAACTTCCTCTTTACGGATCCAGGTCCAGGGACCCCAAGGCGGCATTGATAGATGCTCTAGTAGCGCCTTGGTCTTTCAGTCTAGCTTATGTTTTTCCACCGTTTCCCCTTCTCCCTCGGCTAGTAGCCAGAATAAAACAGGAGAAGGCTTTGGTAATTCTGATAGCGCCTGCGTGGCCACACAGGACTTGGTATGCAGACCTAGTGGACATGTCATCTGTTCCACCATGGAAGCTGTTTGCACAGGCTTTAGTGAGAATCAAGCCTGTCTATAAACCTGTGGCTCCTCCATGGAGTCTTAATTTAGTTCTTTCAGTTCTTCAAGGGGTTCCGTTTGAACCTTTACATTCCATAGATATTAAGTTATTATCTTGAAAGGTTTTGTTTTTGGTAGCTATTTCTTCTGCTCAAAGAGTTTCTGAATTGTCTGCAGTGTAATTCACCCTATCTGGTGTTCCATGCAGATAAGGTTGTTTTGCGTACCAAACCTGGTTTTCTTCCGAAAGTTGTTTCTAATAAGAATATTAACCAGGAAATTATTGTTCCTTCTCTGTGTCCTAATCCAGTTTCTAAGAAGGAACGATTATTACACAATCTTGATGTGTTTCGTGCTTTGAAATTCTATTTGCAAGCAACTAAAGATTTCAGACAAACATCTTCCTTGTTTGTTGTCTATTCTGGTAAGAGGAGAGGTCAGAAAGCGACTGCTACCTCTCTTTCCTTCTGGCTGAAAAGCTTCATCCGATTGGCTTATGAGACTGCTGGTCAGCAGCCTCCTGAACGTATTACAGCTCATTCCACCAGAGCTGTGGCTTCCACATGGGCTTTCAAGAATGAGGCTTCTGTAGAACAGATTTGTAAGGCAGTGACTTGGTCTTCACTGCATACTTTTGCGAAATTTTACAAATTCGATACTTTTGCTTCTTCTGAGGCTATTTTTGGGAGAAAGGTTTTGCAAGCAGTGGTGCCTTCCGTTTAGGTTACCTGACTTGTTCCCTCCCTTCATCCGTGTCCTAAAGCTTTGGTATTGGTATCCCACAAGTAAGGATGAATCCGTGGACTGGATACACCATGTAAGAGAAAACAGAATTTATGCTTACCTGATAAATTACTTTCTCTTACGGTGTATCCAGTCCACGGCCCGCCCTGGCACTTAAGTCAGGTTCAAATTTATTTTTTGTAAAACTACAGTCACCACTGCACCCTATGGTTTCTCCTTTTTCTCCTAACCGTCGGTCGAATGACTGGGGGGGCGGAGCCTGAGGGGGAGCTATATGGACAGCTCTGCTGTGTGCTCTCTTTGCCACTTCCTGTAGGGAATGAGAATATCCCACAAGTAAGGATGAATCTGTGGACTGGATACACCGTAAGAGAAAGTAATTTATCAGGTAAGCATAAATTCTATTTTTTTTTTATTGAGGTACTATTGTAATATAGTAACCGTACAATATTTGAGAAGAAAAACAAAAACTGAATAAATATTAACAATCATATTAATATAGGTTTACAGTCATATCAGTTAAATATAAATACATTCCTATAAGCAAAATGTTAACCTCACATTTTTCTAATAGTTTAAAGAATAAATCTTAGAAGTCCCCCTTGGGCTACAATATATTAATATCATATCGGAAATAAGAAAAATATATAAGTAGAATATAATTAAACCTGTAGAGAGTATCAATGCACCATTATCTGAAAACATAAAAGGAGAAAAAAAAAACATCTTATACAAATGGTTATATAGGTAATCTCTGTTCCACGATTTCAGCAAATGTAGGCAATAGAGAAATATAAGTATAGTGGGATAAGCCAATTAATCTTTAAAATATCATACCTTTATTTCAATTAAACATCCTTCTACTTATTCCCTATATTCAATCATTTTAATTGAGAGAAAGAGGAGGGCAAAGGAGGGGAGGAAGAGAGAAAAAAAAGGGGATAAAAAAAGAATTTACTGTTTGCCCTTATATTCTACCCCTGTCCCCAATACATTTTCACCAGACCCCTAATAAGACTATTTCAGAA